>NC_090246.1:50537059-50552059 GCF_037325665.1 Littorina saxatilis
CCTAAACACGCATACATCAAAAGCCGTGAGGGCGTAAAAACTCGAATCGTATAAACCAATTCATGTCCAATATAGGCAATTAAGACCTGACGGACAATAAGCCCCTTAAAATTTACTAACACTTTGCAGCAAAATCGCTCATTCCGACTCTCACCCGTCAGAAGATGACATCTTTGAAGCGTTTTGGGGTTATTTTTCATTATCAATCAATCAATCAATATGAGGCTTATATCGCTCGTATTCCGTGGGTACAGTTATAAGCGCAGGGATTTATTTATTTTTTTAATATTTTTTTATGCAATTTATATCGCGCACATATTCAAGGCGCAGGGATTTATTTATGCCGTGTGAGATGGATTTTTTTTTACACAATACATCACGCATTCACATCGGCCAGCAGATCGCAGCCATTTCGGCGCATATCCTACTTTTCACGGCCTATTATTCCAAGTCACACGGGTATTTTGGTGGACATTTTTATCTATGCCCATACAATTTTGCCAGGAAAGACCCTTTTGTCAATCGTGGGATCTTTAACGTGCACACCCCAATCTAGTCTTTCGGATGAGACGAAAAACCGAGGTCCCTTCGTGTACACTACATTGGGGTGTGCACGTTAAAGATCCCACGATTGACAAAAGGGTCTTTCCTGGCAAAATTGTATAGGCATAGATAAAAATGTCCACCAAAATACCCGTGTGACCTGGAATAATAGGCCGTGAAAAGTAGGATATGCGCCGAAATGGCTGCGATCTGCTGGCCGATGTGAATGCGTGATGTATTGTGTAAAAAAAATTCCATCCCACACGGCCTAAATAAATCCCTGCGCCTTGAATATGTGCGCGATATAAATTGCATAAAAATAAAAATAAAAACAATAAATAAATCCCTGCGCTTAAAACTGTACCCGCGGAATACGCGCGATATAAGCCTCATATTGATTGATTGATTGATTGATAGTTCATTATATTCCATGTTGTTGAAAGAGCTATCCATTTCCATCTTCTCTGCAGGTGAAGACTTTTATATCAAATCTGTGACACTTTCTTGTCTGCTTTCTCTATTTTGTTTTTCTTCTTCCTTTCTTTCGTCACTTATATGGTTATATACGGCGCTATAGTCTTCAACCTTTAATTTCCTTTCCTGTTTTCTCTGTCTTTTTCTTGTTTTCGTCTTTCGTAAGTTATATGGTTATGTCAACACTATATTTTAGTGTGAACATTTCTTATGTGTCAAGCTGTTCCTTCAGCCTGTTCAGTGCTTCCTTCTGTGGTTTTTTTCTTTCTTGTTGTCGTCGTCTTTTGTCAGTTATACGTTAACGACAACAGCCTTTAATGCGAACACTTCCCATGTGTCAAGCTGTTCCTTCAACCTGTGCGGTACTTCTTTGGTGGAGACTCGTCCCAGACAGACAATCGCAGTTTACTCCAACTGTCGTACACCTATTTCATTCAGCATTCACGTGCTATTGCTAACGGCACAGACACCACAAGCCGCAATAAAACAGTTTCGGCAAAGTCTGACTGCAATTTAAAGAAACGGGAGAGTGTCCCCCCACCCCTACACACACCTTCTATACGCACTCCCACCACCCCGCCATCAGTGCCAAGTGCAATTAGATCGGCTCGGGGCCCAGCGAGGTGACGTTAGTATGTCAGTGTGGGTCACCGTTATCTGGGTCATTTAGACCCGCACGTGTCAACCGTCTGTCACACCTGGTTCGGCTGTGGGCTTTATTACCTGCCGTTAGCACCGCTACCCCTGCCGTATCAGTCGTTCTGTAAACATTGCAGGGCGGTTTATTTCACTACCTGTCTGTGTCGCCTGGAGGTAGGGATAGGAAAGAAATAGCAACACTGACATGGACCGTGCCATCCTTTTCTTTGCCGTCTGATGTAGTTATTATATACGTATCCCACGTTAAAAGAACTCATTGGGAAAATTTCTTACTCGAAACATATTGCTTTCGGTTTGACAGAAAGAAACTTTACAAAGTATAGAACTGACATCTACAACAACAACAAAACCTTTGTGTGCAAAGGAAATGTTTCAATCAATCTTGTCTTAACCTGGACAGTGTAGATGACAGAGGATGTAAACTGTGACTGCACATAAATAAACACATGTATATTTGATTCAATGGAGAAAAAACCCGAGTGTGGCGCCATTTTTCATTGCTGCAGTTATCTTCCTGTCTGTCTCTGATAACGCTATGATAGTTTGTTGGCAGACCTGTCATCGCGAACATAACAGGGATCACGTTAACCGGTAACTTCAAGTATTTTACCAAAAACAATCTGAAAATACCGGGAATTAAAATTGCCAATTCGTCTGACAGACTTTTTTTCCAATTCATTTTGTTTTCAATTTTTTTGCTAGCATTGATTTTATAGCAAGCCCGTATTGACGCTGTAAGTTTTAATAATAGATTTTTCCATTTGTAACGGTATTTATCCTACATACGTGAGAGAAACTCGTGAGATAATAATCGTTCAAATCACACTCGTGTGTATATCATGTAAATGAGGTCATGTCAAACAAGTCTGGCAGGGACCTGTGTTTCCACTGCTTATGATGCCAAAGTCACCGAGACAAACGTCATTATAGAATTAAAAAAATGCGCTCGCTAATTACCCTCGATGAATTTTTAGAACTAACACGTCACGCCACACTTTCAGAGTGACGTTTCTTTACTTTGACGTAATAGATTGCACGAGGCTTTAGAAGAGATCGAGGTTCCAAAACAAGCGTCTTCAAGTTAGCTGCCTCGACTTCAGGACATTTTCAGTAAAATACACGTAAGTACAGTATGTAGGATAAACAGAATACTACATGGCTTGCTTTGTCCTACCAGATTTACACTCGTTGCTTTTTCAAATAGTGAACAGCTCGCTTTCGCTCGCAGTTCAATATTTAAAAAAACAACCTCGTGTAAATCTGGTACGACACAGCAAGCCATGTAGTATTCTCTATTTATTAGTTAATGTATTTATTGATTGATTGGTTGGTTTAAACAAGATTTTATTAATGAAATACAGGGTGGCTCCGAGGCTCGTTACCAGGTGCTCATTACGACTACCCTAAAGAAAGGTTAATGCACCATTAAATAACGACCACATGTCTGTTAGGACCACGTTTGGTGGGTCTCTTGGATGGTCGTTTTAGACAGGTTTGACTGTATACATATACATGAACTGGGAAATAAACCTAGCAGTTTTCTCTATAGATATATTTCTTTTTTCTTTCTTTCTTTTCAACAATATCATCCAGTTCTGCTCACTCCTTTGAGGAACTGATCTTGATTTTGAAAGACTTAGATGAAAAGATCGGTAGACTCGGTAAACGAGTGTATTTATCAACAAGCCAGTTCCGCTAAATTATGACTTCGACAATTCCCAATTTTCGCTGTCCGTAAGATTTTTCGCACTGAAAAGTATTTCACTGGCACAAAAGAAGTAACCAAAAACCCGCATTCCGAATCTCAGTGTGCAAGTATTTTTGGAGGGTTACTGTATCGCAGAAAAGTGACAAACGTCGATTACCTCCCTTTAGCCGCTGGCGGCTCGTTTCTAGTCATGGCGATCTGGAGAAAGTAGCCCAGCTACCACAGTGAAACCCTATTTCTAGACCAACCGTTTTTAAACTTCCACCCTTTAAACCCCTCTTTTCGGAGATGCTGTCTGAATAAAGTCTGTATTAGCATCTCCATTTCCGACTCTCTTGCTTTTAATACCTTTCTTTCTCAGATTTGACGATAGGTGTTCATCAGTCACTTTCGTTTAATGGCCTTAGAAATTCGTACTTTGTACGCCAAAATATAGGTTTACGCCTTTACCAATGTATACACGGTACACGATACACGGGCCTTCTCCTGCTCTTTAACACTGAGCATCAATTGAAATTTGGTTATTTGCCCGACTCAGTCTGATTTCTCACTGAGCAAACTTGAGTTAAAAATGGGTATTAGCTAGAAGAAAATGTGCTTCAGATTCAAATTAAAAAAACACTAAAAGATACAACAAAACAAAAAGGTGAACTTTTGTTTTAAATTTTATGATTTATTCGATAAACCCCAAAGTAACTCAAGTCGAGATCATTATTATAAACACGATTTGAATAACTGATTCAGCCTGCAAAGTCTCAGTATTCAGGAAATGTGCTGGAGCAAAAACAACTAAAAACAACAAAAACAACAACAACAATAACCACCACCACCACCACCACCACCTCCTCCACCACCACAACAACAAAAACAATAACAACAACAACAACAACAACAACAAAAACAACAAACAGACTGACAAACAAAAAGACGGACAGACAAACAAACAAACACACAAACAAACAAACAAATCAACAGACAGGACAAAAAGCAAACCGACTAAAGAACCAACGAACAAACAGAACATACAAACGAACAAACAACCACAGATGTACTGGCAAGAGAAAAAGCAAACTAAAAGACAACAGAAAGAAAATAATAAAGAAAACCAAAAAGAAACTTTAATATTCATGGACAAAAATCTTGAATTTGTATCATCTCTCTCTCTCTCTCTCTCTCTCTCTCTCTCTCTCTCTCTCTCTCTCTCTCTCTCTCTCTCTGTCCTTCTTACCCCCCCCCTCACCCCCACCATACCTAGCGTAACTGATAACGAAGCAAGATGAGCCCGCATATAATGAGCGATAGCTATACACATCAGCCCTTTGTGCATGTTGTGTCAGTTGACAATTAAAGTGAGGTGAGCGGCGGAGGCGTTAATTAGAATCGTTGTGACAGTGTGAAAGCATGCCTGCAAGGTGTCTTGCCTTGTGCCAGCAGTGTTGGGTTTCACTCTCCATGTTAGTTACTCACCCTCATTTCCTCTTTATCCCTCCGCCCAGTTCACAAAGTTAACTAGCCACGAATTTAGAAAAAAAATAATTGAATTGAGAACAGGTCGATCCTTAAAAACAAAAATGAAACAGAAGAAATCTGTTTTATTATATTTTATTTCTGTTGCTGTTGGAAACTCAGAATGGAAAACGGCAGGCAGGCAGGCAGGCAGGCAGGCAGGCAGGCAGGCAGGCAGGCGGGCGAGCAGACAGACAATCAGACATACCGACACACAGACTGATCGACTGACTGACTACAATATAGACAATGTTGCTTGCTCTCTCTCTCTCTCTCTCTCTCTCTCTCTCTCTCTCTCTCTCTCTCTCTCACACATGTATACACACACACACACACACACACACACTCACACACACATGCACACACACTCACACACACACACACATACACACACACACACACACACACACACAAACACAAGCCGACTGGATGCTATGGGTCTTTTACTGCGGCTGTGCGTAGACACAAGGACACGTGCACATGTAGACACACACACACACACACACACACACACACACACACACACACACACACACACACATACATACATACACTCTAAACTAACTATTGCGAGTCTTTTATAATAAATGGTATAGCTATATTGAGGCCGAGTTTGTCCGAGACAACCAACAAGAGACGATACGTTCACAGCATGGTGTCTGGGACAACCGCGATCGTATTGATTGAATGTAGCCATTACAGCGCTTCCAACACCGAGACAGTAACCAAGCTGGCTACTCAAAGTTTTCTTGTTGAAAAAGGGGCACTGAATCTTCTGCTGAAATAGCCTGATTTTTGCACTGATGCTTGTACTGGAACTGGTTGCATGAATTTGTATTATTTTTTGTACTGGATCATTGAACTGGCTGCGCTTGCAGTGATTGTCGTTCTGGAATAGCATGGATTTGCACTGTTTCTCATGCTGTTTATTAAGCTCACAGCTAAAGTCTCATGTAGGGCTTGGAAACACGAATACACGCATGCATTGAAAAATGCCAATCACTCCCTACGCCACGGGAGGAAATGTTAACCCGCGATTGACCTCTCTGTCTTTCAAATATTTGAAAGCCAATTCTAAAATTGAAATACTCAAAATATTACCGCGCCTCAAGACATATACGGCGAGTGACATGAAAATGTGAGAATGTTCTTATGCATGATTTTAATGCCTGAACCTGTGGTTTTTAAAAAAAAATATTTATTCATTTTTTTTGTAGTTTCCCTGTTTGTTGTAGTTTGTTTGTTTGCGTGTGTTTTTCCTCATTTTATTCTCTCTTTCGCTTTTCTCCTTTCTTTCATTCTTTCTTTATTTCTCGAACAATCACATGAAAACCAACTCTCTTTCGCGTTTGTTTCCTGTTTTGTTATTTATCTCTTCTCTGTTCTTTCTTTATTTGTGATCATAAAACGTGCACGCACAGACACAGCGAAACAAGAACTGTTACCAATATCACTCAGTGATGCCGCCTCCGTCAATCGCACGGAGACGAGCGAATTCGCGAGAAAGAAAAAAAGGAGCAGATGCGAAAATCTGCCATAGCCACGGAGACACAGCCAGAGAAAGCACGGCTTTAAAACCAAAGTCACGAGCACAGCCGGGGAAATATTTTTCTTGATATTTCTCCCCTTCATCTTTTGACGAGACATGCAAAGTTTCTTTTTCTGTTGCATTAGTTTGATTACAGAATGACAAGTGCCCGTGCAGCGATAGGCCGAAGCAATAATGTGTTGACAAACTTCATCCCCGCGGGAAACCAATATATATATACAGTGTTCACTCTTTTATAATCATGCTGGTTAAGCATAGCATGCATGTGTCATCATTACAAGTGTAGAGGGAAAGCAATATTTAATGATTAAATTCATAATAATTTAACGCTCCAAAGAAAATATATACACAAAGTCAAAATGAGAATTTTTTTGTTAAAAGACGGGTAAGAAATATGGACCGTGGAAGAGACAGCTCAAACAGTATGTATTTTGACATTAATTTTGTTTAACAATGTCAATTACATAAATAAGATTATTTGACCCTTTTATTTCTACAAAGATTTGAAATCACTTTTTTTTTTTTAGCATCTCTTGAGATTTTGTATTAATTAACTCGATGCTGTTTAAGCGAAAAATGTCGGTCCATTATTATTATTTTGTTGTTGTTGAAAACGTGAGACAACTTCCAATAGAACAGCTTGTTCTTGATTTTCAGCGCTTCAAATTCAGGAAATAAAGTATAATGGAACCAAAACAGAGGCGAAAGACTTGAACGTGCTTCTTTCTATATTGGTGCCACTGAAGTGTACGCATGCACACTGACACGTTTTTGGCTGAACATGCAGGTATATTTATATATATAACAGGATCAAACCCAACCCGTATTTTTTGCGGGGAGCAATTATATGATGTCTTGCTGGAGGGCAGCTTAGATCGCCATTAATTGATACGAACACGGAAATTCATTTTTGTAAGTGGGGTATCACGGATGAAAAAAACTAAATCTTTTCTGTAAATGAGGCAAAACCATATACATGCAGGGAAAGAGTCGGCGAACATCAAAGACAAGCAGTGCTGCTCCTATATATATATATATATATGGTGTACAAGAATACATGTGGTGTCTGTCGCACTGGCGTGAAAACCAAAACCAAAATATTAACAAGCGATTTGTTTTCTATAACATTGATAAACAAAGATCAAAGGGCGGAAAATGAAGAAAATATATTTCACATAGGTGGACATGTGCAAACTTTAATTCACGGAGGTTGTTAAAAATCAACTCGTTCGTTTATTTTATAAAAACAATTCCCAAGAAAAATAGATATTGTCGAAAATTAGCCACAGCTTCTGATATACGTAGCTTAAAGACGCTTTGTCCCCGCAAATTGTTTTTCCAGACGTAAAGAAAATGAATAACATTTTAATCCACGGCAAATTGGTTTCATCTTGCATGAGGGCCGTCTTTTATATGTTTGCAAAAACACCCATATGACGCCTGCAAAATATGTATTTTTGCAGAACAACTTGCTCGGGCAAATGTGGGGCGGTGGAGATGCACTTTTGTGCAAACATTTATTGAAAAAACATGTGCTTTATATCTCTTTTAACGTCGACGAGTTGGGAAATTAAGATCCTGGGCCTGGGTGAATTTTTTAAGGGAGAAAATGTGCGGCGCTCTCATTCTAAAATTATATATATATATATATAGGTCTATATGTGAAGGGATACGTTTCTCTTTGTTTTGCTGTGCAGATATTAACAAATCTCAGAAGAAAGTCTCTGATGACTTTAAATTGTTTCTTTCACAACTTCTAATATGTTATATATACACGTATATAAACAAACATATGCATCTGACGATTTTTTCCCGATTTTGTTGTTCTTTATCAGTTCGATTTGCACTGAAACCCTATACGTCAAAGGAAACATTTTTCTCTCGAATATTTGTTTCCTCTCCAGTGACAATAATTATATAGAGAGAAACTTCCATTCCGATCTTTCATAATCTGCAGAGTGCCGAAGTCTGAAAACAAAACAAAAACAAAAACCGTCAAAACAAAATAAACACACCTTCAACTCAATGTTGTCACACACATGCTTGCACGCACGCACGCACATAGTGCGCACACACACGCACACACACGAAAAAGGGTATTGACTGCACAAACATATTTGCTATATAAATGTAGCCTTTGAAAGATGTATATACACAATGCCATTTTACGCGTCTTAACTGCGAAACAGAGAGCAAGCCAAGATATGAGAAATACCGATGAAGGTAAAAGGGAAACGGGGTCAAGGGAGAGTAATGGTCAGTCATCATTGTGCACTTCACGCCGTCAAATGGAATCACTGACCGCTGAGTGCCTGAGCACGTGCTCCATGACGCGTGACGTAACTAAGTAATAGGGTTGACGAAACTCATTGAAAATAGTTTTTTTTCAAGTCAATTTATCTGTCTAGCACAAATCTGAAGTTCGAGCAGTACAATCAATCAATCAATCAATCAATGACGCTTATATCGCGCATATTCCGTGGGTACAGTTCTAGGCGCTCTGCAGTGATGCCGTGTGAGATGAAATTTTATACGGCCAGTAATTGCAGCCATTTCGGCGCATATTTACCTTTCACGGCCTATTATTCCAAGTCACACGGGTATAGGTAGACAATTATTAACTGTGCCTAAGCAATTTTGCCAGGAAAGACCCTTTTGTCAATCGTGGGATCTTTAACGTGCACACCCAATGTAGTGTACACGGGGGGGGGGGGGGGGGGGGGGGGGGGGGAGTTCGGACACCGAAGAGAGTCTGCACACAAAGTTGACTCTGAAATAAATTTCCGCCGAACCTGGGATCGAACTCACGCTGACAGCGGCCAACTGAATACAAATCCAGCGCGCTACCAACTGAGCTATATCCCCGCCCTGTACAGACAAGGACAATAGAAAAGCCGTTAAGACAAATGGCATTGTGTACCATGGAATGTTTTGAAAAAAATCACTTCTGTGTCACTATTAATATCGTACATATACGGATTTGTTTTGTATTATTTGTTTGCTTGTTTTTCCCCTTTATTTGATTACATTTTATTTTTGTTTGTTTGAATCTCTAAGATCTGTGTTCGTAAATGAGCAAACCCTAGTATATTTCATTATTAGAGGTCAACACCACAGGCAGGGAATCGTGCAAAGGACGGTCCGATTGTTTTCCCATTACGCGGCGAAAGTCTTTAACAACTGTCGAGCTTTCTGGAACTTCTCACTACTTGTATATGATTTTCATTATAACCGATTTATTTGTATATATTCTCCGTGTTGCCAGCGGGCTGCTGCATGTGCATGTTGTCTTCTTTCTTTCTTTACGAGCTTGTTGATTCAGCTCGGATCAGTCGGCCAGAACTTTTCACTTAACTCATTGTCTCACAGGTACGGATATATCCGTATCCACTCACATGGCTCTATCTTACCTGGTACGGATATATCCGTACACACAGTCACTTCAGTTGCTTTCTGTAACGTCGATCCAACGTCTGCATTCCAGCGTGTTGCTACACAGTTTCTACACAGTTACTACAATTCTGAGTGACCTGCTGCAGCACAGCTGGTCTCGGCTAAACAACACTTGGTCAACATAGGTGGGGTAGAAAGTGTTAAAGCAATGTGATGATATCACCAGTCCTATATTCTACAGACCCTGTATATTTTAGGGATCGTCTCATGATTGTTGCTGTAGTGCACGTATAGTATAATTACACTCTTGCGTGCATGTCATTTACGGTTCTTTTCGTTTAGGCGCTGTGTGTTTAGGTTTCATTGTTAGTTGTTAAAAAAGCATGCATGCCGTATACTTTATTTGAACTGTTGCATGATCTTTAAAGAAAGATAAGAAGAAGAAGCGGAGGGGGGGGGGAGGAGGAGGAGGAGGGAAGGAGGAGGGTTAGGAGTTAGGGGCGGTGACCGTAGGGGGGAGGAAGAGGAGGAGCAACAACAACAACAACAACAACAACAACAAAAACAACAACGACGAAGACAACAACAACAACAACAACAACAACAACAACAACAACAACAACAACGCACGCAGCACCAAAAACAACAGCGTGTATCCCCGCTGGCTGTATATATATACTTTCGTGCTGCTGAAATCAGTCTTGTGTTCACTGCAAAGTTTGTCCTGGTGTGAAGATATCTCTTATCTTTTTTTCTTTCAGCTGTTGAGTAATCTAACCTTTGAGTTTGTTTATTGTGTTTGAAGAGGTGTGGTTGCATATGCTGGGATGGTCTTTATTCCTTGTATATAATGAGCATGCATGCCTGTGTATACACCATTTTTTGAAACTATTTTTCGGATGATGGCCGGCTCTGAATTATTTTTGATCCTAAATTATACCAACGGTTACTGTATCTATTTGAATCAATCTTTCGCCAACGGTTAAAGTGATAAAAATTATTAGTTTTAAAATTCTTATGCTTACGCGGCAATAGCTGGCGTCTTGAAATTTTGAAATTGTTCATGGTGTATGGCTAAAGGTCGCACAACATTATATATATATGTTACAACAGACACTTATCTATATCTGGACGTCTAGTATGCAGGGGTTAATTTCTACTACTATTTTCTATACACTATACCTCCTCCAACCTTTTTTTGTAGCTCGCGGCAGTAAGAGATAAAGTTGTATATGTCGCTTAATCAATCACTTTTTCTGCATAAAAATGTACAAGCGTGCATGAGTGTTTATGTGGGTGCAGAGTATTATAGTTTTGGTTTATTAAGTCATCCGACGATTAATTAACGTATCATTAACCAACAGATGTAGATGTTCAGTGCAACAAGTTTGTACTGCACATGCAGTTATATAGATGATACATCTTATAGCATATGCTTTATAATTGTCTTGGAGGGAACTCATATATTCTTCGTCTTGGATATTTAATGTAATAAATTAACTTATTCAGCAGTAACATTAAGCGTTTACTTATTATCATTTAGCCTTTATACTACAGTAATAGATGATTGATCTTATAGTTTTCGTCAGTTGTCTAATCCTTAGTCTTGGATGCCTAATGTAACAAAATAACATATTCAGCAGTGAACCTAACCGAAGTTCCTATAATATTTAACGTAGTAAGTTTTATGACAATGAAAACATCCCTGCATGATCATATCAGTAGAGCCATGTGTTAAAGTGTCTGGTATATATATTATTCTTGGATATTCTTCTTTATATAGTCAGCAATATCAAGTTTTGTCGCAGATATTCAATGTGATAAGTTATTGGGCAATGAACATATACTTAGTCCGGTACATTTGACGAAATAAGCTATCTGGCAATACAAAATAAAGCGAAAACAATCCTCATGCAGTTGTGTTTATATTTAATGTATAGCAAGTTGTCTGACAATCAACGTATTTTGGTCATAGATATTTGATTAAAAAAAAAAAATCAAAATCTATATATATATAAAATACGACTAGTGTCTGTCTGTCTGTCTGTCTGTCTGTCTGTCTGTCTGTCTGTCTGTCTGTTCGCGATGCACGGCCAAAGTTCTCGGTGGATCTTTTTCAAATTTGGACACCGTATTCAGCTACACCCCGGACACAACCTCATCGATGAGATATTTCAACACGTGCTCTCAGCGCGCAGCGCTGTGCGCGCTGAACCGAATTTTTTTGTTTGTTTGTTTTTTGTCGGGATCCACTACCAGTAACTCTTCCTTATCTTCTCCAGTGTTTTCAGCCGCGATTATCTCCCTTCCTCCGTGTGGCGTCAATCCATATTCCCGTTACTACGTTACTATTTTTAGAAGGTCACTGCACGTTACTATTTTTAGAAGGTCTCCAGTGTTTTGCGCGTTCCCAGGCGCAGCCTGGTATTCGGCTCTACTTCTTCCCGGCGAAGCCGGTACCCGGCGAAGCGGGTAATCATCTAGTATATATATATATATATCCCTGCGCTTAGAACTGTACACACGGAATACGCGCGATATAAGCCTCATATTGATTGATTGATAACTCGTCCAGTGATGAAAAAATCCTTAGTTATAGATACAAATATATGTGGTGTTATGAGTTGACCGGCAATGAAACTATCAGGCCTATAGTCAGGATAGTAAATGTTCTAACAAGTTTTCTATCAATGAAACTATATCCCTAATCGTTCACCCCTTCATCGTGGATAGTTAGTGTAATAAGTCGTGTGGCAATGACACTATCCTTATTCATGGATACTTAGTGTAATAAGTTGTCTGACAATATTCTTTAGATAGCATGGGATATTTAGTGTACTAATTAAGTTGTCTGGCAATGTTATATAGAGTCATGGATATTTAGTTAATAAGTCGTCTAACAAGGTCAATATCTTTAGTCGGTCATGGACATTTTATAATGCAATAAGTTGTCTGCAGCAATGACAATATTCTTAGTCATGCAGTCGTGGACATTTTGTAATGCAATAAGTTGTCTGCAGCAATGACAATATTCTTAGTCATGCAGTCGTGGACATTTTGTAATGTATAATAAGCTGCCCGGCAATGAACATTTTTAAGTCATGAATACTAAATGTACTTAGTTGTACGATTTTGAGCGTATCTTTGGTAATGAATATTTGATGTAATAATTTGTCCAGCGATGACATTTTTCTTAATTGTGGGCATTTGATAATCACGACAAAGTATACGGCAATGAAATATCCCTTGATTATTCCAGATGATGAATGCTATACTTCTCCGGCAATGAAAGTTTTTCTTAGTTATTCCATATGATGAATGTTATAGCTATTTGGCAATGAACGTATTCCGAATCATCATCATCATATATATATATATATATATATAGAGAGAGAGAGAGAGAGAGAGAGAGAGAGAGAGAGAGAGAGAGAGAGAGAGAGAGAGAGAGAGAGAGAGAGAGAGAGAGAGAGAGAGATGTAATACAACAAAATAAAGTGTACCTCAATGACCTTATCACTCCCTGCAAAGGTCACAGGTATTTAATCAGTGCAAACAGTTTATGCAATGAAAGTTGTAAGCATAAGTACGTTACTGTAACCATCTTCCCAGTGGCCATACAGTGGATATATTTAGTGCAATGAGTTTAATGTATATAAAGGATGTGTGCTCCTACACTGAATAAGTAACTTATATATGCTGTAACCAACTGTTTAATGTTGGTGGATGCTTTTGGATCGCAACTGCATGGAATGTTTCTATATACATGTGTCATGGCTAATCACAATATAAACACGCTTCTCGCTTCCCTATATCTGAACCATGTTGTCCAAAGCTATTTGATCACTGCTGGTTTATGCATCCAGGCGTATTTACATTACCCTGGAGCATTTACGCAACAGGAGGAGCACGACAAGTCCAACTTATTCCATGTGGACAACTTTTTGAAGCGGTTGGCACTGTTTTTCGTATTATTGAAACTATATAATGAATGCTCAGATTTGATAGCAATGCCCCCCCCCCCCCCCATCCCCAGCCCCCCCCCCCCCCATAATAAAAAATATAAATGAAAATAAATAACAACAAACACTGAATAAAACTGATCTTTTTTTCATGTTGTCATGCGAAAGTTGCGTTTTAAACTAGCTTATTATATCTTCTTCATGCATGCAGGCAGCATCTGATTACTAAAATATTGATTGGTTTATTTTCTAAGTATATACCTTCATTTACTGCTGCATTACTTTTGTCACCAAGTTTTGCCAGCTCGAACTGTATCCCTGCCGACAATGTTTTCTCAGGGGGGGTACCTAAACTGCATGGCGATGACATTGTTGAGTTTCGACATTTTCTTTCTCTTCTTTGTCTTCTTCTTCTGAAAAATCTAATAGTGTAGTTCATATGATAGTTAACATGTTGTTTCACATCTCATTGTGAGGATTTTGCATTATGTTTGCATTACAAAAACAAAATTGTCACATCGTATACATGTTTTATACACAGACATACGACATGCAGTATGGAAACTGTGTTTACATTGGTCCGGAAATAAAGACAAAAGAATATTAATTTTCAACAACGGTGTACCTGACGCGACCCATTACTTATACGCTCTCGACACGCGCAGAATTTAAGGTCAGTGTCACTGACTAACGAGCCGCTCATCATAATTAAAGTCGTCGTGTTGGAAGTTTGGACACAAACAAAAGAGAACATCAAGCAATATAAATAAAGAAGTGTCCGTTTCGCGAGGCAGACTAACACAGTCATTACTCAGGCTTTATTCACGCAGAATTAAGGTAACCTCACTGAATAACGCTGCGTTCATCATATAATTAGGGTCATTTTTTTGGAAGTGTGGACAGACACAAAAGAGAATATTGGGGAATATTAATAGGGATTTGTTTTTTTTTCACTAAGCAGAGTACAAAGCATTATTTTCACGCGTTATAGCTCTGTATGCATCTGCATGGCAGGGCGAACATCCTCTGACGAATTAGCGAAATCATTTTTTTGAGGCATTCTTCTTGACAAGAATGCAATTACATTTATTTAAGCTGACGAGGGGTGGTAAGTTTACGCAGCAAGAAGCTTGTAGTTATAACGAAAATTAATGATAGAAGGTCCTCAAAACATCATGCACGTCGTGTAAAAACAAGCTACAAGGAAA
>NC_090246.1:50554559-50594559 GCF_037325665.1 Littorina saxatilis
TTCTATCTAGGATGATAAGGTCGCTGAATCTGCTGATCAGTCATATCCCTGACTGCATAATGGTATTTTTTACCCTGCGGTGAAATACACCGAGTTAGCACTGCACTGTATTAGGGCTGCGTTCAGTGTTTGTTAACCTAGCAATCAGCTGAGAGTGCATGGGTGTTGTGTATAGTTATCATCCCATCTGATCGGCGCTCGTGCGTCGCTGTTTTTTTATTTTATAGTTTTGCTATGCACACATGCAGACAGAAATAGATGTTATAGTTTTGCTATGCACACACAGACATAATTATGATTATATATAGACACAGAAACAGACGCAGACATATAGATACACTGTCACAGACACATAGACTGACACACTGACACACGCACGCACGCACGAACACACGCACGCACGCACGCACGCAAACACACACATACACACACACACACACACACACACAAACACACACACACACACACAAACACACATCATAGTATTTCATCCAGAGTTATCAGCAGCTGATCAACAGACCACAACATGTTTATTTTTGTGTGTGTTCAATTTAGCTGTCTGCATCATTATGGTTGTCATTAACTATATCAGATGAGACTGAGAAACATGGCTTGCCGTAACAACTTTTACATCACGTGATCATAGTGCGTTATCTTTGGCCAAAGGTAAAAGGTATAATACAATGGTTGGTCATGTGATTTGCCAAAGTAGCTGGGTTTCAGCTACGCTTTACATATTTTTATTTCGTCTGCACAAGGTGACGAGGGAGGTAAACTGCGAGATTTTCTTTGGGGGGTCGGGGGGGGGGGGGGGTCGAGGGAGACTGAATTGAGGTGTGTTTTAAACATAAGACGGAGACATAGATACTCGTACATCAAGGCTCTTACACAATGACGGAAAAAAACGGTAGGAGAGTGCATGGAAATGTGTAGTAGGGACTGCTGACTGCAAACGACCAAAAATACTATCGTCTGGACTCGAGAGACAGGCGTGGTAAGGGGTGAGCGAGCAAGACTGAGTTCAGGTGAGTTTCAAACATAAGACCAACACAAACATACATGCAACTAGGTTTTAACACAATGGCGGGGGGAAAGGAGGGTGCATAAAAAAGCCGGGTGTAGTGGGGACTGTTGACTGTAAACAACCGAAAAGTCACGTGTTGAGGGCTCTCCTACAACTTGAGTTAGTCCCATCAGACACCCTGCTTTGACGTTATGTTCCCTACTTCACTCGTCTCCTTGCCCCTACGCCGCTAACGGAACGGAACAGAACGGAACGGCCTATACCGGTGTGTAAAGGGAGGGGGGAGGGAGGAAGGGGAAGAAGGAGTAGAGGGAGGAGATCTATACGAAGGAGGCGGCCCTTAGAGCGGCCAAGCACCTCCCATCGGCGGAGCTATTCGGAACGGCGGCTGACTACGCACGCGCACTCTCCGCGTCAAGCAGATAGCCGCAACGCGTTTCAGTAGTCTTTGCCCCAAAGGCGTTCTCAGTCTTGCCTGCCGCTCGTCAACTTGGCTTTCTTTCACTTTTAAGTCAAGCTCCCTTCGTTGACACAAACACGTACACATACACAGTGCTATAGCTGGTAACGAGCGGTGCAGTAGTAGTGGTGGTGGTGCTGCCGTCACAATACAGGTTCTTCGTTCAGTTCACAGTGTGAGTGTCGGGGCAATCCACGTATCGCACAGGAGCTGAGGAGGCGCGCACCGTGAGTCGTACGTATCCAGCGCTGTCAGCCCTACACTACTACACTCACTACTATAGCAGAGCCACAGGTCTGGACTGTGAAGACAGGACAGGACGGAGAGAACATAACTGTCAATCGGACCTTTCACCTCGCGCCGGACACTTCTTACCTATACACAAGCACCACCAGTCTGGCGCCCCAAACCACAACTGCGAGATACCAGACGTAGTGACTACTTGCTTTGAAGCACCACGGTGTGGAATTTGCCTGTGTTCTTCTCGTCAGTCTCTCCGGAAGGTGTAATTTTCAGACACAGTCACAGCAAAAAGGTGCAACAAAACGTTTCCGAGTGTGGAGTCATTGAAAGTCCTTTGCTGTCGAACCTCCCCAGTACTATTCAGCGCTTGTTGCTGTTTGTTTGAAAAGTGTCGGCGGCGCTGTTGGTGAAGTGTCAACTGCTGTGCTAATGACTGGCGTAGCCGGGGCGCTGTGCCATTGATCTGTTGCTGTTGCTGTTGTAGTGGTCGTAGCCTGGAAAGACACGGGACGTCTTTGAGGCAGTGTTGCCAGACTGCTGCCGTAGCCTTGCCGCGCCGTGGCACCATGTCCAGTGTTCTCCGTCACTCTGCTCTTTTCATGGCCACGTGAGATCTGATTCTTATACCACCTCTAATCCAGTCCCAGTTTTTAGTTCTTTCAGCGTGAAAAATATGAACGGAAAACTATAAATGGTAAGTAGATTTCTGTTGAAGGAGGAGGAAGTTTTGACTGAAAAGAAGACGAATAGTATAATATACTGCTGAGTACAGTACAGTGTTTTTACCAACGGGTCAATTGAAGCGGTGTTAATTCGTCGCGACAGGAGCTTTTGGGAGGACGGAGTGTGTCCAGTGCTTTGAGGTGTGATCTCAGGTCGGTGGTCATTGCATACAGCGTGTAGTGTCGTGCACCACAGTGATCAGGAGCGACTCATTGCAGAACTGCCGCATTCTGTGGAGAACAAGCCGGGCGAAGTATACCAGTGTCAACTATACAGCCTTTTAGCCCATCATAGTCATCATCACGTTATAAGTGTCGCATTATCTCTGCCAAACTACCTTCTCCAGACGGCCGGTGTGTCGGCCCGAAGTATAAATGGACACGCAGTTGAACGAGCAGTTGTGCCTGGAAGAGCTGGTAGCCAGTTGCGGGACGGCGGGTGCCAGTTCGGGTGCCTCGGGTAACGTTATGACCATGCATCACATGGTGGACCCCAACCCCCATGCCCCCAGCGCGGCCGGCATCGGGGACAACGGTAGTTCCTTGCCCTCCGCTCATCACCACTCTCACCAAGCGTCCAACGGACCCGTGTCCAGTCACTCCAGCCATGCTGCCAGCCAGCAGCAGCACTCCAGCCAGCACTCTAGCCACAGCAACCACCACTCCACCACCCACAACAGTCATTCGAGTCAGCAGAGGTCCTCCATGGGTTCCGCGTCTGGAGACAGCACGGGGGACCGTCCTACAGGTAGGGTCTTGTCTGCTCTCATGGTGTCTCTCATGCAAAGCGCAAAAACTGCTCACTATGGAATTGGGCATTTCTTTGCTGCCCAAATGGTCCCCTAATAAAGCGCAGCACGTTTTTGTCTTGTTTTTCGCTGAAGTATTCACAATGGTCTCATGGAGCACACCATTTTTTGTCGCTGGTCGTTGCGGTGAGAAATGTCCCCATAGAACACATTGAGCCCATTTCTTCTTTTGTCTTCACGGTAGAAATGTCGCCATGGCCTTCACTGAGCCCCTTTCCTTGTTGAATCTCTGACATAATAATGGTCCCATTGCGGGCAGTACTTTTCTTGCTGGGCGCTGTATAGTAAAACTAGTCTCATGGACTACAACCACTTTCCAAGCTCGTTTGCCTTTGCAGTCAACAAAGGTCCCATAGCGTACATCCTCTTTTATTTTTGGTAACAATTATAGAGTCAAAGGATACAGTCCTTTTCTTGTTTATCATTGGTGTATACAAAATGGTCTCTTTTGTCGTTGGTAAACATAATGATACTTATTGCGCGCAGTTCTTTTCTTTGTGGTCGTTGCAGTAAAAATGGTTACATAAGGCATAGCCAATTTTCTTGTTGGTCGATGCAGGGAAAACTTTGTCTCCAAAGCACACAAGTAATTTTCTTGTTGGATCTCTGCAGTCAAAAATGGTCACAAGGCACACAATATCCGTTTCTACTCGGGTTCCTCTGTGTTAAATATCTTCGCAGAGAACACAGTCCATTGTTGTTTTTCTCTGCGGTAGAAAAATGGTTGTATAGGTTACGTTTATTTTTTATTTTCAATCAATTGCAGTATCGTGGATGGCATTATATACCTCGATGTCATATGGACCTATAGATACTCGGGCATACGCGCAAACATGTCGGAGCGTCATAGCCAAAGTCCCCTTACTAGTTGGCCCATGCGTTGAATAATGGTTACCTTTTTCTCAGTCTCTGTGTTGAAGAACCCTGCTGTTCTCTCTGTGTGTCGCTCAGTATACATGAGTATGTACCATCCGTGTACTGCTTGTGGGTATGTTTTTGTGTGTATTCGTGTTGTTAGCTGCAGGACTATTTTAGTGCCAAAAACTTTTTACTCGGGTTGTATCGGGCTGTAGTGTCAATGTCTAATGCATTACCTTTTAATCTTATTTTATTGGATTAGTTATTTCTCTGCATGTTATTATTTTTGTTTTTATGTATTTCTGACCGCCTTTGTTTCTGTCTGTCTGTCTGTCTGTCTGTATATATCTGTCACTCTCTGTCTCACTATCTCTCTCTTTCTCTCTCTCTCTCTCTCTCTCTCCCTCTCTCTCTCTCTCTTTCTCGCTCTCTCTCTTTCCCCATCTCTCTCTCCTTCTCTCTCCCTCTCTCTCTCTCTCTCTCTCTCTCTCTCTCTCTTTATCTCTCTTTCTCTCTATCCATCTCTGTCTATATCTATAGCGCTCTCTTTTTTGCTATATTTAGGGTCTACCGCCGGACATTAAATCTGTATTCGGAGGACACAGTCATACATCCCATAAAATCATGCATGCAATAAAATAAATCACAGGCAAATAAAACTGATATACAGTACGATTTTTTATGGAGAGAGAGAAAGAGAGAGAGAGAGAGAGAGAGAGAGAGAGAGAGAGAGAGAGAGAGAGAGAGAGAGAGAGAGAGAGAGAGAGAGAGAGAGAGAGAGAGAGAGAGATAGAGAGAGAGCGGAGAGAAGTTTTATGAAAGGTTTTAATTGAAGAATTGTAATTTACGATTACGTTACAATAAAATATTGCTATTTGACATACCTATATGCCTACTATAGCCTTCTACAGACGTATATATATATAGATGCTCCCAATAGGCTGTCTGTGAAGGGATACTTATTTCTCTCTCTTTCTCTGCTAAGAGATTTTAACAAATCTCGGAAGAAAGTTTCTGCTGACTTTCAATTGTTTCTTTCACAATTTCTGATGTTTTATATATATATATACCTGCCTATACCTGTCTACCCCACCTATGTACCTACCTACCTGCCTGCCTGCATGCCTTCATCCATCCATCCATCCATGCCGACAGGCAGACAAACAGACAGACATATATTGAGGTTAAACTAAAATGTGCATTCCATTGATTAGTTTACACTTAAAGTATTTGGACTGAGCAGCTTGCAGACATGGAGTTTTTGTGTGTTCACCTATACAGTAATTTGGCATATACCTTCCTACGTAACTATACCTACCTACAACCTGCCTGCCTGCCTACCTACCTACCTACCTACCCACCTACCTACGTACGTACGTACGTACGTACGTACGTACGTACGTACGTACGTACCTACCAACCTTCCTAACCTACCTACCTACCTACCTACCTACCTACCTACCTACCTTCCTACCGTCACCTGCCTTCCTGCATACATACATACATACATACACATACATACATACATACATACATACATACATACATACATACATACATACATACATACATACATACATACATACATACATACATACATACATACATACATACATACATACATACATACATACATACATACATACATACATACATACATACATACATACATACATACATACATACATACATGCATAAATATATATACATGCATACATACATTACTTATGTGATAGGGTTAATTTATTTGTGCCCTCGTTCGGTTGGTTTACTTTACAAAAGAATCAAACAAACAAAAGTATATACTTGTATTACAGCATTGCATGCTCTTTTTTTGAACGAACATTCAAATCTCTATTAATAGCAATGAAAAGAGATCAAGTAACCTATTAGAGTTGATTTTCCAGTCCAGTACGTCATTATCATTACTGGATTATAGCCTGCATTACATTAATATTTATTGGGAGCATTTATTTTATAATGGCGCCCTGTTGATTAATCTTCTTCTTCTTCTTCTTCGGCGTTCCAGGATTGTTTATGGATCAATGAATGTCTGCCATTATGGCTCATATATATTAGCAAAATATCCACGTTTGCTTGTTTCTTTGTTTGTTTGTTTGTTTTTGTTGACGATCTTGATTTTGTTGTTCTTGTCTTATGTGTAAGCGCAAGGAGGTTTTCGTAATCTATCTGATTGTTTGCTAGATTACTTGCATGAATGTGGTCGAAATGAATGATAAGTTACACGTTTTGTTGCATATTGATTAGCGGAATCGTATAAATACTGTATTACCTTTAATATTGTGTATCGTACTCTATATTCATTCATACTTCTCTGTTGTGTTAACCTGTTTCTTATGTTTTATGTTATAAAGATATTAAAAAAAAAAGTCAAAAATATAAAACTCAAACATTGGTCAAAGAAAAAAAATCTTAACAAAAAATAACAAACAAGGTCATGAACATTTACAATGTAATGGCAGTGATGCGGACGTCATGACTCGTCGTGACTAATTGTGCGTTATTTTTTTTTTATTTGCCCTCTCCCAAAATTAATAAAAACTCGCGCTTAACTGAATGACTGAAGTCATCGGTAAAAGTTGCAACAATTTCATCTACTCAAACACCATTGCTAGATCGGCTTAAAAACCTAAGGTTTTACAAAAAATTAAAGATGAATGAAAGTTGACTTTTGTATAAATATATATATAATGGCTGATTTTGGGTTATTTTTCTTTATTGTTTTACCCTCTCTTCCGACTTCCCGAAAACACGCGCTGCTCTAATTAAATGAAGTGTTTTTTTCTGTAAAATATTAACAATGTAATTTTCTCAAGGGCTGCATTGCATACATATATATATATACAGAAACAGGCTTATGAATGAAAGTGACTTCTGTGTATATATGTTTGCCGATTTTGTATTATTTATTTTGTCCTTTTTGTTCACCTTTCACCACATAAAATATAATTATATTCATTTCAACAAAAGTCTGTTTATTCAAGGTCTACATTGTTATACCAGCTTAAAGTTTAGAGAGCCCGGGACTCGAACTATGAATGAAAGGCGACTGTGGCATGATTGAATGAATGTTCTTGATTCATATATCTATATATATATCCCGATCCCAAAGTATATATCAATGGTATTATTTTGTCAAGTTTACTTTGCGACCTTAGTCGTGATTTAAATGGAAAAAATTGTAATATACAGAATGTTTCCTATCTGGCCCAATTCTGACCCCGGCTTTTGATAAAAAGAAAGAGAAAAAAAGATTAAAAAAAAAAACCACCCAGATTTAACAACACCTTGCGAGTCCGAAATGATCTATCAGTATCACTGTTGCAAGCACTTCTGATTATTGTTTTTCTGAAATACAATTGTGAATCTTAGGTCTGTGCACGGCATGCACATTGTATCTATATATAAGCCTATGTATACATGGAAAAAAGCTTGTTCATACATGAACCACTCAAAATAGATGGTATAATCATTTGAGTATTTACATAAGTATATATAAGTAGATTCTAGAAACTAGAAAACGATTCTGCACATTGCATGCACATCTTAATTTGTTTTGGACAACTATTAGTTTTATTTTAGATAAAAGGACATCCGGCATGTTTTTCTTTTATGTGCTTAGCTGTTGTTTCGTATTCTTTTCCCTTCTTTCTTATATCTTTTTTTTTTGCGTGTGTTATTGTCTCGTTCTTTTGTTATTTTACCTTCTTTCTTTTCCTTTCTAGTTGTTGTCTTTGTTTTCTTTTCCTTTCTTCCTTGTATTTTTCTCCTTCTCCAAAACATTTTAATTGGTTTAAGCTTTAGAGGCAAGGTCCTTGGTGAAAACGACCAGTCACTGCATGCAAGAATGTTGAACGATTATAATATGCATTACATGTGTAGTTTAAGTGGCTGCAGTGCAAATGACGGGCACAATTAAATGTCAAATGTAATAGGTATTAAATTAACAAATCAGATTATGTACTTTCGTAAAGTCAAAATTGTTTAGCTACCTATATATCATGTGTAAGCGCTCAAACTGTCATGCAACAGCCATGCATGTATGAAAAATAAACAGTTTATTAATAAACAGACAATTAGTGTCAAAACTGTTTATTACTAATACCATTATCATTTATATTTACTGTTTATTGCATTTTTACATTGCATCTTAATTTCGTGAGTCCTTTTGAAGTCATTTTAAGATAACAGTTCGGAGACTGTTGAAAATAGTTTTCAGAACACATGCAGAGATGTGAAAATCTTTGAAGAAGTGTTTCTATTGACTAGAGCACCAGCGCAATCTTGCTGTGCAACTCAGTAAATATAACGCTGCAGAGTCGGACGACTTTCAGTACTGAGGCGCTCACATTTTATGCCCTTTATGTGGGGAGAAGGAGGGGGAGAGGACAGTGCGACTAGAGAGCATACCGCAACAGCAACAAAAAAAACCCAAAAAAACGAAAAAACACAAGAAAAAACAAACAAACAAACAAACATCAGTTTTATAACTGTGCGATTTTCTGTTATACCAGGCTAACTATTTTATATAAATATTTGACCTTTTCCCCGTCCGCTTGAAAGCTAAACACGCTGTTTCCGGACCATGTCGGGCCTTCCGCGAACACTTCAGCAATGCTTATGCTGATTATGATGATGCTGATGATGAAGATGATGGCGATGACGATCATGGCACCAAACAATCCACAGAGAGTCATGCCTCAGGTTTTGTCTGTTTTCGAGAGACCCTTTATCCCAAAGAAAAAAACAAGTTAGCTGACGTACGAGGTAAATGACATTTTCCCCAAGACCCTGATAGGTAATCCCATTTAGCCAGAGAGCTGCTTTCGGATAAGCTCCGAATAAATAGGTTTGTCTTGGAACGGTGCTCACTCAAGTTTGTGAGCCTCATCCTTAAAGAAACATTTCTTCCCGTAGCAGACCAGGAGTTTATTTCTTTCTTTATTTCTTTATTTTATTTATTTATTTTATGCAATTTATGTCGCGCACATATCTCAACCACGGATTCAAGGCGCAGGGATTTATTTATGCCGTGAGAGAAGGAATTTTTTACACAATATATCACGCATTCTCATCGGCCAGCAAACCTCAAGCCTATTAGGGCGAGCATTCACTTTTCACGGCCTATTATTCCAAGTCACACGGGTATTTGGTGGACATTTTTATCTATGCCTATACAATTTTGCCAGGAAAGACCCTTTTGTCAATAGTGGGATCTTTAACGTGCACACCCCAATGTAGTGTACCTGGAATAAGAGCATCCATCCACTTTGACTTATACCCCAAAACCAACAGCCTGACTATTTCCGATGTAAAAGTGGGATTTTTATCGCTGAGTTAATTTCGCAGGTTGGCATTGGTGCAGGTGTCTTACAACAAAATCAATTCATTAACAAATTCCCGCTCCAGGTTGTTGATTGTTGATATCCGTCCAAGTGGAAGGCTGCTCTTACAGTGGAACCCCCCTTTTAAGACCCCCAATGTAAGACTTCCTCCTTTTTAAGACCTTGATTGTTTAGATTGTCTGTTCATAACCTCTGTAAATGTACCTCCTTTTTAAGATTCCCTCCTTTTTAAGACCTGGTTTTTACACAATTTTGTAGGTCTTAAAAGAGGGGTTCCACTGTATTTCATGTAAAGGGTAAGACATAAATCTGTGTTGGCACCCCCCGCGGGTTAGGGGGAAGAATTTACCCGATGCTCCCCAGCATGTCGTGAGAGGCGACTAACGGATTCTGTTTCTCCTTTTACCCTTGTTAAGTGTTTCTTGTATAGAATAATTTATAGTCAATGTTTGTAAAGATTTTAGTCAAGCAATATGTAAGAAATGTTAAGTCCTTTGTACTACGTTGCAAGCCCCTAGAGCAAATTTTTGATTAGTGCTTTTGTGAACAAGAAACAATTGACAAGTGGCTCTATCCCATCTCCCCCCTTTCCCCGTCGCGATTTAACCTTCGTGGTTGAAAACGACGTTAAACACCAAATAAGGAAAGAAAGATCTGTGTTGGCGTACATACTTGTTTACACGGGAACGACCGTATCTTCACGATTTAAAAACTGAGCGAGGTGCGGTCTTGATAAAACGTATATGTATTTTTGAGAGCTCTATACTTTGGTGCAAATAAGCTAAGGCCAAAAAAAAAATTGTCTGTTTAGGGTAACATGACCAAAAAAAGTAGGGTCGGTAGGTAGGTAGGTTTTTTTTTTTTTTTTTTTTTTTTTTTTTTTTTTTTTTTTTTTTGTAAATGCTATGTTGGCTGAACATTCACTTCTTATATTTGATGAATACATGTTTCAAAACTAACGTATAAATAAAACAGAGAGAAAGGGAGAGAAAGAAACGCCAAATGTCTCTTTTTAGCATTTTTACCTCTTTTTTTTTCTTTTTTTTTTTTGAAATCAAAAAAAAGTTTTTGGGTCGGCGCCAAATCGATAGGGTCGGTCGGGTTACCCTAAACAGACAATTTTTTTTTTTGGCCTAATAGGTGATAGTTTGCAAACCGATGGTTTGATAGGACTTTATTTTAATGTCCTTTTTAAATAATTTTGTTTAAGCCTCGATTGCTTTAACAAGAAAGTGAATATATAATTTAGATCTTGTCGCGTATGTAAATTGAATTTTCTGCACATTAAGAAATGAAATATACAGGACAACCAGAATAAATAAGATTACAGGTTTTGTTAGACTTCCCTATAGATCTTATAGCTGTGAGCACTGACAGCTAAGAAACAATTTGACGAGGGAAACATGTGTATTTTAAACAAAATTAAAAATTGAAAACAAAGTAATGTTGCGTCGAGGGATCTGAAGCGTCTCGTGTTGAGTGGGCAGGACGTTGTTGCCTGACTTGACCACAGACAAAAAGAACAACAACAACAACAACAACAACAACAACAATACCAACAATAACAACACATCTCACGCACACACACACACAAAATAGGTTACTGCATGGATGAAACGTATGATAACATACAACACAACACATTCACAATCATTCGGTCTTTAATATGAACAAAGACCGTACACAACAAACAATTATAACAAGATGAGAGATGAACAATAAACTTCGGATTTGCTAGCTGTGTGCATGACTTGTGGCAGTACCTTTCTTCCGTCACTACTGACAGAAAAATAATTCCTAAACACAAAATACATTTTAAACGGGTTATGAACATAAGATAGGAGTAAAGTGAAACAAAATACCAGAAAAAAAGTATCAAGTGAACATGACAATACTCGCGGCACCATCATCACAACTTCAGGATGCATGCATGAGATATGTGCTGCAAAAAGCCGCATATATATATACATAGATACTTTCACTATATACAGCGAGTGGTAACGCACTTGCGCTCGGAATCGAGAGGTTGCGTGTTCGACCCTGGGTCGGGCCGCTATTTTATCCCCCCATTCCTAACCTAGGTGGTGGGTTCAAGTGCTAGTCTTTCGGATGAGACGAAAAACCGAGGTCCCGTGTACACTACATTGGGGTGTGCACGTTAAAGATCCCACGATTGACAAAAGGGTCTTTCCTGGCAAAATTGTATTGACATATATAAAAAAAATGTCCATCAAATACCCGTGTGACTTGGAATAATAGGCCGTGAAAAGTATATACTCGCCTAACACGCTTGAGATTTACTGGCCGATGTGAGTGCGTGATATACTGTGTAAAAAATTCCATCTCACACGGCATATTGTAAACGCCATGAGCCTCCCTCTGGGAGGGTATGTGCGTAAAAATACTCACTAATAAATGAAATAAAAACAGCGGCTGTTGCTGCTTATAAAATAATCCATACATTTACCACTAGCCAATACTGGCACAACCATCAACTTTATTAAAATATGACGACTGCTTGTGGGTCATTGTTGTCGATTTGATGATAATGATGCCGATGATGATAAATCTTTGTGAATATGACAGTGATAAAAAGTGTTCGATTCAGATTATTGCTGCTTTTTATTGTCGTTGGCAGATTTAGAGAGAATGTGGCAGTTGCAAAGAAGATAAATAAACAAATACTTAAGTAAGTTGGTAAGTGAGTAAGTAAGCAAGCAAAAAAGTCCGTTTCACTTGAAGAAATGTGTACAGATGTTTGAATTAGAGTGCCTACAAATCACTATTTATATAAGATGGTGTGAATCATCTCAGGAACAGTGTTGTAACTGAGTGGTAAAGGCGCCCGAAGCATTAACCTATAATGTTGTGTGTTTGAATTAGCCGTACCTTTTTAAAACTCGACAAGTCTGATTGACGTTATTCATTTCCTATCAGGCGAAAAATGGAGGTGAAAAATAGGACAACATGGACAACTGGTTTGACCAGAAAGCTTGCAAAAGAATACAAAAACTGGAAGAAAAAAATAAACTTGTTGCTTTGATGGTATGATCAGGTGTAGAATTATTAGAATGACTTGTGATTAGAACTCACAGACACACACACACACACACACACACACAGACACACACACACACAGACACACACACACACACACACACACGCACACATACACACACACACACACACACACACACACACACACACACACACACACACACAAAGGCAACCACCAAGACACAAAGTAACAAAACGACAGGTTTGTCAAAGGAAGTTACCATTGCTTTCTCTCTCATTCCGCTAAGTGATGCACAACGGATCTGCATTTTGTGATGCTGATTTGTTGCTGCACATGGCTTGTTTTCAATGGTGTCACCTGATACGGCTGAGGGTGATAGAAACGCTTCCAGCTGACATTGCCCCCGTTTGTTAATTGGTGCAAATCATTACCATACCTGCCTGCAAGGGAAGTCAGAACTAGGGATCCGTGCTTGTATTGTCTTTTTTAATTCACATCACATTGTAACAAACATGCATGCACAGGCGGTTCACTATTTCGCAAACAAAATATCTCTACTTTATTTTTCCTCCAGACATGTTTTTCTTTTCGGCAAACATCATTCAGCAGAAGAAGGATGAGAACCTAAATCTATACTTATCCAAATAACACCCTGTACAGATTTGCTGCATGAAACGGGGAGCATAAAGCGATGAAATGAAGCATACACAATTGGGTCATGTCAGACTTTTCTGGGCAATTTGGTTGTTGACGCCTCAACACGCATTAGGCGATCGATCTGTTTAGGATACGGCGGGTATTGTAACGACATAATTATACAAGCGCCAAAAGTGATCATTGCAAGGATCACAGTGTCACTGTTTACATGATGCGCAATACATCGCGCAAACGCTGGCGTGTATTGTAACGATATACGCAAGCGCCAAAAGTGATCATTGCAAGGATCACAGTGTCACTGTTTACATGATGCGCAATACATCGCGCAAACGCTGGCGTGTATTGTAACGATATACGCAAGCGCCAAAAGTGATCATTGCAAGGATCATAGTGTCACTGTTTACATGATGCGCAATACATCGCGCAAACGCTGGCGTGTATTGTAACGATATACGCAAGCGCCAAAAGTGATCTTTACAAGGATCACAGTGTCACTGTTAACATGATGCGCTAAACATCGCGCAAACGCTGGCGTGTATTGTAACGATATACACTAGCGCCAAAAGTGATCTTTACAAGGATTACAGTGTCGCTGTTAACATGATGCGCAATACATCGCGCAAACGCTGGCGTGTATTGTAACGATATACACAAGCGCCAAAGTGATCTTTACAAGGATCACAGTGTCACTGTTTACATGATGCGCAATACATCGCGCAAACGCTGGCGTGTATTGTAACGATATACACAAGCGCCAAAAGTGATCTTTACAAGGATCACAGTGTCGCTGTTAACATGATGCGCAATACATCGCGCAAACGCAGGCGTGTATTGTAACGATATACACAAGCGCCAAAAGTGATCTTTACAAGGATCACAGTGTCGCTGTTAACATGATGCGCAATACATCGCGCAAACGCTGGCGTGTATTGTAACGATATACACAAGCGCCAAAAGTGATCTTTACAAGGATCACAGTGTCACTGTTTACATGATGCGCAATACATCGCGCAAACGCTGGCGTGTATTGTAACGATATACGCAAGCGCCAAAAGTGATCATTGCAAGGATCACAGTGTCACTGTTTACATGATGCGCAATACATCGCGCAAACGCTGGCGTGTATTGTAACGATATACGCAAGCGCCAAAAGTGATCTTTACAAGGATCACAGTGTCACTGTTAACATGATGCGCTAAACATCGCGCAAACGCTGGCGTGTATTGTAACGATATACACAAGCGCCAAAAGTGATCTTTACAAGGATCACAGTGTCACTGTTAACATGATGCGCTATACATCGCGCAAACGCTGGCGTGTATTGTAACGGTATACACAAGCGCCAAAAGTGATCTTTACAAGGATCACAGTGTCACTGTTTACATGATGCGCAATACATCGCGCAAACGCTGGCGTGTATTGTAACGATATACACAAGCGCCAAAAGTGATCTTTACAAGGATCACAGTGTCGCTGTTAACATGATGCGCAATACATCGCGCAAACGCTGGCGTGTATTGTAACGATATACACAAGCGCCAAAAGTGATCTTTACAAGGATCACAGTGTCACTGTTTACATGATGCGCAATACATCGCGCAAACGCTGGCGTGTATTGTAACGATATACACAAGCGCCAAAAGTGATCTTTACAAGGATCACAGTGTCGCTGTTAACATGATGCGCAATACATCGCGCAAACGCTGGCGTGTATTGTAACGATATACACAAGCGCCAAAAGTGATCTTTACAAGGATCACAGTGTCACTGTTAACATGATGCGCAATACATCGCGCAAACGCTGGCGTGTATTGTAACGATATACGCAAGCGCCAAAAGTGATCATTGCAAGGATCACAGTGTCACTGTTTACATGATGCGCAATACATCGCGCAAACGCTGGCGTGTATTGTAACGATATACACAAGCGCCAAAAGTGATCTTTACAAGGATCACAGTGTCACTGTTAACATGATGCGCTATACATCGCGCAAACGCTGGCGTGTATTGTAACGATATACACAAGCGCCAAAAGTGATCTTTACAAGGATCACAGTGTCGCTGTTAACATGATGCGCAATACATCGCACAAACGCTGGCGTGTATTGTTACGATATACACAAGCGCCAAAAGTGATCATTGCAAGGATCACAGTGTCACTGTTTACATGATGCGCAATACATCGCGCAAACGCTGGCGTGTATTGTAACGATATACGCAAGCGCCAAAAGTGATCATTGCAAGGATCATAGTGTCACTGTTTACATGATGCGCAATACATCGCGCAAACGCTGGCGTGTATATTGTGACAACATACTACACAGAAACACCCCCTTTAAAACCCCATGTGTCGTTCTTGTGGAGAAGCAGAGCAGGACACGGCCCACATCCTACGAGACTGCAGGAACCACCAGGTGCAGAGAGAGGAAATCTGGCCATTGCCGGAGTCCCTGCACAACAAGCTGTACGGGCCAGTGGCTGCGCTGCAGAGGACCACTAATTATATCTCAAGATCTGGACGTGACTCCAAGTGTGATCGGCGATCGAAAAGAAGAAGAAGGAGAAACCCCTCGGTGAAAGACTCCCTCCCTGTTACGACCTTTTTTTTAAAACTTTCTGTTCAGAACCTGTGTAAATGTACCCCCATTTTAAGATCCTTTCCTTTTTAAGACCTGAGTTTCTCAGATTTTGAGAGGTCTTAAAAGGGGGGTTCCACTGTAGTGCAATTACTAGCGCCACAAGTGATCTTTATACGGGGATCTCTGTGTCACTGTTTATGATAATTGGTGCAAATCATTACCATACCTGCCTGCAAGGGAAGTCAGAACAGTTTGAAGTTAGGCCCGGTAGCTCAGATGGTAGAGCACTGGACTTGTGATCGGAAGGTCGCAGGTTCGAATTCGGGCCGGGACGGACACGGGTCAACTTTATGTGCAGACCCAGAGACGGAAGCCATGTCCCACCCCCGTGTCATCACAATGGCACGTAAAAGACCTTGGTCATTCTGCCATAAGTGCAGGTGGCTGAATACACCTAAACACGCAGACACCTGGGTAGCGCGACTCCGTTGCTGCTAGCTTTCCACTGGGAGGAAGCGACCCGAATTTCCCAGCGATGGGACAATAAAGTAATGAAAATGAAAAAAAAAAAAAAAAATGAAATGACGCGCAATACATTATGCACACAGCGGCGTGCATTTTGACGGCCCCATGACCAACGGCAAGACGCGGCGATCATTATTTAGAGATTATGCACACTGATCTTTATATTTATCCTATTTGATGAATATAAAACGTTTTGGCCTATTCAATTCCGCAAAAAAGTGATCACTACAGAATCAAGGGGATATTTGTTATTATAATTGATAATGGGAAGGAACGTTGCAGGATTTCCGATATATATCTTGCTTTTTTGACAGTTCGTCGTTTGTAATGATCCAAAAGTATAATATGCGGAGAACAGTGTTATCGGCTATTCGAGGCTTATTTTTCTAGATATCACCGATATAAAAAGCAATCATTGAGTTTTGCTTGCTGTTGCAATTAACAATGTTCGCTCATCTCTCTGGTGACATAGCCTACTATACTCTGTCTCTGTCTTTCCCTCTTTCTCTGTCTGTCTGTCTGTCTGTCTGTCTCTCTCTGTCGCTCTCTCTCTCTCTCTCTCTCTCTCTCTTTCTCTCAATCTATCTCTTTCTCTTTGTCTCTGTCCTTTTACCTCTTTGTCTCCCCCCTTGTCCCGCCCCTCCGCTCTCTCTCTCTCTCTCTCTCTCTCTCTCTCTCTCTCTCTCTCTCTCTCTCTGTCTGTCTTCTTCTTGTCCTCCCTGTGAATGGACCTGGCCGTATCGGTTCCATGACCAGTCAATGCTCAGGGCCCAAACTATAGAGAATGGGAGAAGGCTGGAACCAGGGCTCAGGGGGAAACCCGCAATCTTGTTTTCTACACACACACACACACGGTCTTGCTGATGTTGCACCGACACTCAATTTTGAGGAAAGGACAGCACCAAATAGGATTAAAGACAAGAAAGAAAAGAATAGACACGGCTTGCACTATGCTTCTGGCGATTTCTGGTTAGTGTGTGTGTGTGTGTGTGTGTGTGTGCATGTGTGTGTGTGTGTGGGGGTAGTGGTGAATGTGTGTGTGTGTGTGTGTGTGTGTGTGTGTGTGTGTGTGTGTGTGTGTGCATGCGTGACCATTCAATGTCTCTAAAAGTCGAGGGTAGTTTTGTCCCTAAAAACAGTATGCGAAGAGGATTCAGTGTTCATTTTTGTTCTGTTTAACACCATTGCTTATATACACGGTTGGTGATCAATTTGGTGTTCGTAGGCGGGTGATTTTTTGTTTTGATCATTGTGCCAATGTGGCTGCATGATGAAACGGGATTTTATCCTGACAGAATGTCCATTGATATTCCATAAATGTGTAAACAAACACAAAGGAGCTGTCGTTTTGGCTGCAGATTCAACATTTGAGATGACGAGATTGTGATACTGCTGTTTGTTTATTTTCCATTTGTTGGTTTGATCGTTTGATAGCATACCTGTTCGTCTTTGTCGTCTGAAAGTGCGAGATACTCTTAAAATGTGGGTTAAATGTTCTGGTTCGTTGGCAAGCAAACAAAATCCTGACCGTTTGACTGGCAATCGTAGACAGGAAGTCGCTTTGGCGCGTGCTGAGACAGCCCATGCGCATTAAAATATCCGCCTTTGCTATGATTGACAACGTTTTGACCTTGACCCAAAAGAATACACGGGCCCGTATCAAGTGAGATGAATGACAAACGAGAATCTTGTTTCTCGTTTTGTTTCGCCTAAGCGGCTAAATTCAGTCAGGCATTTGCGGTCTATGGTTTTACACCGAGTGTCAGGCTTCTTCTTTAAATTCTTTATTATGTGGATTACTCTCAGAATTCACTAATACGTATAGATGTAACGACACATGCATCATCATGTGCAGCCAGAATTATTGCATTTAGTTGGCAAGTGTGGCCACAGGCGGAAGGTATCGTCCACTGGACTACTACTATCACAGAAAGACAACAAGGTCTGTCACTCACCTTCGAGTCTTCTGTGTTCTTGGAGTCGCTTCCTGGGGGAAAATATTGTTCAAAACGGTTTGCCTCTTCCTACAGTCTGTGTAAGGTCAAATAAATACAGTTGAATGATTGTGTATGTGCCTTTAGTTTTCAGCTTCCGTCCGGTGCAGGTTGTTTTTAACCATCATTTGGACGAATCTTCGTTTGCGAGCCGCTAATATCCACTTTGCGTCAAATCATGCATCCGCACCGAATATGCATACCAGCGCTCATTGGTCTAAAACATATGTAAATATTGTGCAGCAAAGGGAAGCTACCCACGGGAAAATAATCATCGAATATCCTGTTATTAACCAATGAGCGCTGATATGCATATTCGGTGCGGATGCATGATTTGACGCAAAGTGGATATTAGCGGCTCGCAAACGAAGATTCGTCCAAATGATGGTTAAAAACAACCTGCACCGGACGGAAGCTGAAAACTAAAGGCACATAATAGTTCAAACAATCATTCAACTGTATTTATTTGACCTTACACAGACTGTAGGAAGAGGCAAACCGTCTTGAACAATATTTTCCCCCAGGAAGCGACTCCAAGAACACAGAAGACTCGAAGGTGAGTGACAGACCTTGTAGTCTTTCTGTGATAGTAGTAGTCCAGTGGACGATACCTTCCGCCTGTGGTGTGGCCAAGACCTGCGTAAGCTGCTGACGTAAATAGTATGGCAACCGTCATTACTAGTAGACGCCAAATCGCGACCCAGATTTTTTTCTCTCGAAGAATTGGAGATCGGTGGGCGGGTAGGGGATTGTTAATGGGTTTGGGGCTGGCAAAACGAACATTTTTTAACTCATGCGTAAAGCAACGTAATCTTTCCCTGTGTACACCTGCGTTGCACGCAAGCCGCTACAGCCATTGCCACAGTAACCTGATTTGTCCGCCTTGAAATGTCAGTAAAATTGTGTGAATGTTTTATCTTTATTCAGTTGCCTTTTTTTTCTTTTAACCTGATTTTCTTTGTATTTGTATTTTTTTTCTTTTAGTGTTTCTTGGGTTATCCTGTCACTGTTGGGCTTCCTTGCTTTTGTTGTCTTGGGTTAACACTGTATATTATGTCTTTGTAATTTTGATTTTGTTTTGTCTTGTGTATTGCTTATTCATTCCCTTTGATATTGAAAGTGGGTCATCTACGAATCACTGGCAGAGTAGCACACATTTTCTGATGTGTCTGTGCTTGTTGTGAATGTTGATCTCGCTCCATCCTTGGGCAGAAGATTGCTCAGTTTAGTTTTCCCTGGCGAAAATCAAATTTTGGCCAACCTACGGGCTGTAGTGGGCTGTGATGGATGCAGTGTAATTATACCATTCTTATAACATTTGCAATATGGTCGATCTCCGCGTGGCCGTTATCACTGCGCGAATCTCTTGCGGGTGAGCTTCCTGTTCGACTTTTATTACCATGCAGATTGTGAATCTCTGTCTCTGTCTCTGCTTCTGTGTGTCTGTGTGTGCATGTGTGTGTTTGACTTCTCATTCTTTTCTCTCTTTCAAAGTGCCAATCTCTCTCTCTCTCTCTCTCTCTCGCTCTCTCTCTCTCTCTCTCTCTCTCTCTCTCTCTCTCTCTCTCTCTCTCTCTCTCTCTCTCTCTCTCTCTCTCTCTCTCTCTAAAACAAAAATATGCTGTTCTAAATTTTTGATCTATGGAGTTTTTAGGTGTAAAATGTAAATCGATGATGACACGTACTTGTTCTCTTGCGGTGTGATTTTGTTTGTTTTTGTATCGTTTAACTTTTTTTGTTTTTGTATAAATAGATATTTTGTTGTTTTACTTTTTGTTTTGTGTTCTGTTTTGGTTTAGTTAATTATGATTCATTGTCTTTACTTATTGGGTGGGTTTTTATTTATAACTAAATGCCCATAGCAAATCGATGCTTGGTTGTAGATAGAAATGTGTGTTTGCTGCAAAACATCATAGTCAAAATGGTAGCGTTTTTTTGTCAACCTAACTTTCTGACATGAAAATTCACCGAAAACAATACAGTAGAATCAAGAATATGTTTGGCGTCAGGTGTACTTTAAAATGCGACGTCGAGTCACAACTCGCAAAAAGCACATATTTTAACAACAACAACACGTCTCATCATCTAGACATGATATTTGTATTGTCAACACACTGGCTTAATCTTGCCATATACAGCCGAAAGAAATGCGGATGGCTTTCATTTATGAATGGTAGTTTTTTCACCAATGAACTCCTTGTATATAAAATCGCCTGACTGAGCGTTATGAAATCCGACTTTTGACATGGAAAATAGTGCGAAAGGAGGGAGCAGTAGTGGACACAATTAAGCAAAGCACGATACCACACAAAAAAGGATAGATGATACCGCACAAAAAAAAGAAAAGAATACGTTACACAAAAGAAGGTATAATATTGCACGGTAGGAAAAAACAGTACAAGAACAGCCAGTGCGCGCACAATGGGAAAGAATAATACCGGTAAAAGGAAAAAATGGAACCGCACAAAATAAAAGTATTTACCGCACAAGAGAAAAGGATAGTATTTTGAAAAGTTTGCAGAATAACACCACACAAAAGGGAATATTATACCACACAAAAGTGCTGGGTTGTTTATTCACAAAAGGATATACATAGAATATACCATGGCAAACAGAAGTGAAGATAGTGCCGCACGAAAAAATACTTACACACGAAAAGATAGCATACTGTTGCACATGGAGGAGAGGACAGTACAGCACGAATTACGGGAAGAATACATATAGCACTGCACAAAGGGAAAGAATTATTCTAGTAAAAGGAAAGAATGATACAATGCAAATTCAGAAATGTCAATACCGCACAGGAGGACAGGGTTGTCTTGAGAGAATTACGCACAAAATAGTACCGCACAAAAGGAAAGCATGATACAACACAAAAAGGAAAGATGGTACCGGACGAAAGAAAAGAATACTTCCATATTAAAGGAAAGCGTGATATTTTGAGGACAGGTATCGTATTGCAGGAATTGCGTACAAAATAGTACCGCACACAAGGAAAGAACAATGCAATGTACCGGTTAGGAAGAAAGAATGATACCACACAAAAGGATGGTACCGGAGGAAAGAAAAGAACATGCAACAGCGCAAGAAAGTAAGTAAAATATCACACTAAAGGAAAGGATAGTATTGAACAAATAAATGGAATAAAGCTGCACAAAAAAAAAAGATTTATATCGCGCATGTATATAAGGAAATAATGGCAGTGCACCAAAAGGAAAGGATATAGTACCGAACACAAAGGAAAAATACAATACCACACACACACACATACAAGACGATTTGTTTGTTTGTTTGTTTGTTTGTTTGCTTAACGCCCAGCCGACCACGAAGGGCCATATCAGGGCGGTGCTGCTTTGACATATAACGTGTGCCACACACAAGACAGAAGTCGCAGCACAGGCTTCATGTCTCACCCAGTCACATTATTCTGACACCGGACCAACCAGTCATACAAGACGATAAGTTCCCTATAAAGTAAGGGAACAGATTGTACTAAAGGAATGGGACAGATTTGCAGAACATATTCATAATAGATTACTTTTTATGCAGTCGCTGTATTTAGGAACCAGGGCTCGACTGAGAAAATGAATTGACAACCAGTATTTTGTTTTAGTTTTTTTGTTTGCCCGACTAGTTTCTGTGGTCTACTTATTTTACTGTTCCAAAACAGTTTTAGTCAAAAACCATGTCGTATTTATTTTGAGGGTGAAAATCCCCCACCTAAAATAGACGTGAATCAATTTTAAATTAAAAGATGAATTAACAAAATAAAAAATAAATAGATAACGTTGATAAAGAAAAAGTTTTAATAAAGCAGTAAAAAGGACAAGAAAAAGAGAAAATGCCGTGGACACAGTGGCTGCCTAGAGCACTAAGGGGGTAGGGCTTACAACTTCCGGTTGCGAATGTTTTAAGGTCTCCTTGACACGAGATTAGGTGGCTGACTGATGCGCAAGCGCCGAGCGTGCGAATGAATATCATATTAAAAATACATGCATTAATCAAGTGTGAAACGATGTGATGATGTGTTGTGCATCCTGACGATCATAAAGTCGTGCATGATGGTATTGGAGGGAGGTGGTCAGACGGTCCGGTGTGTATGGGTGTACACCGTGATGCATTATCAATATTTTATCAGCTGCTGCCTTTTGGCCCTGCTTCGTTGCACGCACTGCTGACACCGTTAGTATAAGGCCAAGAAGAAAAATATGTCTGTTTCTGGTAACATCGCCGAAAAAGATAGGGTCGGTCGGTCGTTTTTTTTCTTGTGTTTTTAATTAAAAAAAATAAATTTTTTAACCTTTTTCTTTTTACGGTTTTTTTCCCCGGCATCATTGGCCGCCATGTTTTTTTCGCGTGACGATGGAAACGGGAGGTAAGTCTCTTCGATTGTAAAGTCTCATCGACCGATTACCTCCCGTTTTTATTTTAATTTTTGTGTGTGTGTGCGTTAAGCGAAAAAACCCTTTAGGGTCAGCGCTTAAAAGTAGGGTCGGTCGGGTTACCAGAAACAGACATATTTTTCTTTTTGGCCTAAGGTCGTAGCTGGTTCACACCCTCCCCCTTCCTATCTCCCAAGTCTCACTCCGCCCCCCCCCCCCCTCTGCCCCCCCTTTCCTCTCCCCCTATTCCCTCTCCTTCCTGAATGCAGCTTATTTTTCTGCCAATACAGTCCACCCGAGAAAAAAAACCATTAACGTAGCTGGCAGGTCGAAGCTGGTATCCTCCTTCCCACAAGAAAGAACTGCGGACATTCCGCATATACATTTAAAAAGAATGCATGGTAAATTATGTCGGGCACAATGGTGCCTTATGGTTTGGAATCTACGGGGGGGCTAAATATATCATTGGGTAGTCATGTTTATGTTTGAGTTTAAATTTTACTGGCTAATGGTATGAACGCTTTGTAAAGAGTCTAGTTGCTGCAATAGTCGCCATTAATGAGTGCTGTAATGTTGACGATGTAATGACTCCATGTCAGGTTGCTGAGGTTCAGTTGTCAATGAAAATTGGGACACTGTCGCTGATCATTTCTTGTGCTGTTGTTGTTGTTTGCGGGGACAATAAGATTAATTTAAAAAAACATGACTGCGCCGACGAGTTAATAGTAAAAGATATTAATCGTAGCTTATGCCAGTTGGCGTAAAATCGGTAGTGAGCCTCCAGTTCTGATTTTTGTTATCAATGAAAGTTGTGTCTGTTTTGCTGTAACGAGAAAGAGAGAGAGAGGTAGAAAGACAGACAAACAGACTCAGTGAGAGAGAGAGAGAGAGAGAGAGAGAGAGAGAGAGAGAGAGAGAGAGATAGACAGACAGACAGACAGACAGACAGACAGACAGACTGACAGACAGACAGAAAAGAGAGCGCTATAATGAAAGAGGGGAAAGGTGTTTTCAGTCTCAAGTGTATGTGCCAAAACCTCTTTCGAAAATCTTACTTCAAAGTTAAGATAGCGAGTTCACAGCAAGGGAACTGTCGAACAATAGCAAGTCGACAAAAAGGGGCGCATAGTTTCTTTAACTCGAAAAAGACCAATTCGACAAAAGTCACCGTGCTATAGTAGTAGACAGGAACTATAAGAACGAAGAACTACTGGCCACCCGATTCGACCTCACCGAAACGTGTATGGTAATTTGAGAGTTAAGTTAAGAAAGTTAAGTGACCACTTCCGGGCATTTCAACTGTGCGTCTGGCTGGTCAAATGTTGCCGTGTCGGTGCGAACTTGAGCCGACCGTGTATCGTCTGCAAATTAGTGAGCGCCTGCAGGTTGGGCGAGATAAGGCTTCTTCGGTACCAGACTGACCACTGTCAAACCACGCGTCTTGTCTTTCTCTTGGTTCTCGTGTTAGGTAGACTCTGGTGCCACATGGAATAGTAGAGACTGACGAGCCTGCTCAAAAATGCATCGTGAGTGCACTGGAAGAGGGCACAGATGCTCAGATTGCTGAGGCGGCCCCCTTGTCCAATAGGGATTATCTGAGACTGATGAGCTTGCTCCAAAGTGTTTGGAGCATGCTCAGAGGGGGCTCAGTTGTTTTGATTACCATTGGTTCCCTCGAAGATTGCAAGTGCTGTATAGAAGGGTAGTCACACTTTACAGATACGTACAGGCAATAGGTTTCCCGCTGCTTTGATTCTTGCATCGTGACAAATATGAAAGATGTAAGGGCTTCTAGAGACACGCGACCACAGCTTGCAGGCAGCCCATCCAATATTGTTTTGTTGTGTGTGAAGATTTTAGATGTATATCAAAATGAAATGTTGTGTCTCAGAATAAAGTTCCCACAGTGTAACCCCCCTTGTAGCCCCCCGCCCCTTCCCCCCCCCTCCCGCCCCGTTTTAAGACCTCGTGAGACCTTCTGAATTTCTATTTATATCATCAATTAATGTACCTACATTTTAAGATTCAGATTTGAATTTTTGTCTTGTTCTGTTTTGTTATTGTTACTGTTTTGTCAAATAATCTGTTCTTTCTAACATAATTATGTTCTGTTCTTGTTACTGTTTTATCAAAAGTGAATTAAAAAAACCCACCACCCAACAAGTTATAAACAAAGAATGTTTTTGTTTTCAGACTCCACAGCAGAGACAAGTAAAGGCGGCAAGGTAGACGAGAACAACGGAGATGGCGACGGGAAGAAGAAGCGACAACGGCGACAGAGAACGCACTTCACCAGCCAGCAGTTACAAGAACTGGAGGCCACCTTCGCTCGCAACCGCTACCCCGACATGGCCACCCGGGAAGAGATCTCCGCCTGGACCAATCTCTCAGAAGCCAGAGTGCGGGTAAGTTCATGGCTATTTTCACACTAAGTTGCTAAGTTTGGAGATAATAATGATACATGAGTTTTTTTGGAACGAAGGTATTCATGCAGATAGCCTCCTCAAAGCACTGATGGCAATACAAATACCGTCCTTCCCCTCTAGACGATCACGGGGGACGTCCCAGATCTGTCTCCGCTTGGACACATACTAAGAATCAACATGTTATTTGCTTCCTTAGCAGAGTGATTTTTGTCGACGTAAGATTAAGCGAGCACCCGCCTTTGTCTGAGTCCAAAATTAAAGTCATGTTTGAATTTATTCGGATTTAGTTCTCTTTCCTTGTTTGTATTATGATTGTGTAAGTGTAAAGCGCTCTGGGCTCGTCACCACGAGGTTTACGCGCTATATAAGTAATCTTATTATTATTATTATTATTAAGTAAAATTAGGAAGTTTCCTAAAATCTTCTTTTCTTTAAATAATGAGTCTCTTTGTTTGTATTGTCTGCGTTGTCGATGACTTTTTACTCCTCTTGTTTTTGTACTTTTACTCCAATTTATGTTTTTAGCTAGGACATAATTATTCTATAAGAACTTTATCTGCCTAAAATCTTTATTTTTGTGGAATAAAGATTAACTAAAGACCACCTCTTCCTCTCTCTGTTTTCCCCCTCCCCCTCCCCTCTCTCTTTCTCTCTCTCTCCACCCACCCCCTCTCTCCTTCCCCCAAACCCTCTCTACCGCTCTTCACACACACACACACACACACACACACACACGGCACACGCAGCTAGTGTTGCTTAGTCCAGAATGGGCTTGGCATAATAACCGCTCAGATCGGAAAAGTTGACTTGAAAAGTCTACTTCAGTGTGTGCACAATGTGAACAACCCACAGTCTCCAGTACGTGGCCAACCATTCAAAAACAGATCAGTCCAGTATCGCACGGGAAGAAAATCGCCGGGTAAATACCATTTCCATGCAAGTCTCGCTCTTTCTGCGTCTCTCTCTCCCCCGCGCACAAGCAAATCAGTGGAATTTTCGGGTCGACGTGAAACAGCGAACAAACACTGCCCTTGACACAAGGGCGCGCGCGCTGACTGACGAAAGGGTCGAGCTGCTCGTGCTTTCTGTGCGCTCACGTCCCTCTACCCGTCTACCCTGGCCGTCCCACCCGTTTAAACAACACACACCCGGCCCCTTCATTTGGCGGTATATACTGTACTGTACGACTCTATGTGCTGCTAACTGCTATAGCTTTCACTGTGAAGAACTTGAGAAGAGGGTTTTTTTTTTTAAATTTAAATGTTTATTTTTAGACGCAACATTCGAAAGCATAGCAGGTCATACTGCGTGCCTGTTTAAGTTTCAATCGCTTCCTTGTGTAGCTTGATAATTGGGTTACTTACGTTTTCAAACTTTTGTTGTCTTCTTTCTCTCTTTATTTTTTTTTATGTAAGTGGGGATAAAAGGGGTTTCGGGGTGTAAGTTTCTTAGGCGCATTAGTTGCAGTTGTAAACCGTAGTTTTAAGTGGACAGTAAACCTGTTATGACTTTTGGTTATTACGTGATACGGTCTTGTGGCAGCTTTTTTCCGAAATGTTATCGTTTTGAAAAAAAGCTTAATGTGCTCAGCAGCTGTTACGTCTTGTGTTTAAAGACACGGTCCTTCCCGTGCAAACGATTGCGCTCACCATCTTAGATCTGTCCAAGCTTTTAAATGGAATAAGAACATCTTTCCAATTAGGCATATATTATTAATCAACCTACTGCATGGTGCTGTTTGTGGAGAGCGGGAAGTTTTGAATTAATTTTTTTTTTACTAGACACCAGTGACAATCTACTAAGTTCATCGAAAAGCGTTTGTTTGTTTGTTTGCTTAAACGCCCAGCCGACTACGAAGGGACATATCAGGGCGGTGCTGCTCTGACATATAACGTGCGCCACACACAAGACAGAAGTCGCAGCACAGCCTTCATGTCTCACCCAGTAACATTATTCTGACACTGCCGGACCAACCAGTCCTAGCACTAACCCCATAATGCCAGACGCCAGGCGGAGCAGCCACTACTTGTAGATTGCCAATTTTAAAGTCTTAGGTATGACCCGGCCGGGATTCGAACCCACGACCTCCCGATCACGGGGCGGACGCCTTACCACTAGGCCAACTGTGCCGGTCAAAAAGCGTTCGATTTAGAAGTTTTGGTATGTGTCTAATAGGAGGGATATTCTTATTTCACGTAATAATAATAATAATAATAATAAATGAGCATTTATATAGCGCAACATCATAACTTTACAATTATGCTCTTTGCGCTTGACACATTTAAAATTAAAACACAGTTATACAAGCATTTACATCTACATTCATAGTCAACAACGCTTAATTAAAAGCATACACCATCAAACATACATTACAAAAGATTCTTCCACTAACTGAGTAATAAAAACATGAATAAAACAGGTAGTAAAAAACAAGGCCAGGAAATACCAGCTGAAAAACTGGGCTTTTAAACTTTGTGTTGTTGTTTAGTAATTATGGAATACGTGCATATAGATTTTAATTAACTTGTCGCTTTGTCAGCTTGTTCAACATGTCGTGATGGGTGTACTGTCGGTTTGTGTGTCTGCGCATCAGCGATATAGTTTCATGTTATAATCAGCGAATACGGAATTCGTTACGCGCACAGTCGTGTTAATTATGCATGCCTCTTGTGTTTAAGTGCCGCTTAGTAATTGGCTGATTTTTGCAGAAAAACGTGAAAATGACTCATACATTACATTTCCTCTCATGTATTGACCTTTGAAGGTGCGCCAATCTATAAATGTAACACTAACACACAATGGCAGAATTGTGTCTCAGCTTTGTAACTGCATGACAGCTGAAACTGAATTTCAAAATTTCTTTGCATAAATCGTGTTGGACTATTCCTGGTATTCATTTTTGCACAAGTCTCTGAGTCAGCAAAAATTAAACAAATTAACAAAACGGAACCAGCTCAGCTCAAATAAACTGGGTTGCGTATACTTAAGCCCCTTCCGCTTGGCTTATTAACGAAGTTTAAATACAAACAGCACTAAATCTAAATTAAAGATTGCAATTATTAACATAGACTCAGTTCTATAAAACTCATCATGTTACCACAATTTTGAATGAATTGTTACCAGCATCATTGCAACATTCAGGGACATCAAAATAAGTATTTAATTTAGCATTTATAGCTTACACGCACACAGCTGTCGTTTCAAAAAATATATATTTATAATGATGCTATTTTTATATTTAGTCAAGTTTTGACTAAATATTTTAACATCGAGGGGGAATCGAAACGAGGGTCGTGGTGTATGTGCGTATGTGTGTGCGTGCGTGCGTGTGTGTGTGTGTGTGTGTGTGTGTGTGTAGAGCGATTCAGACTAAACTACTGGACCGATCTTTATGAAATTTGACATGAGAGTTCCTGGGTATGAAATCCCCGAACGTTTTTTTCATTTTTTTGATAAATGTCTTTGATGACGTCATATCCGGCTTTTCGTGAAAGTTGAGGCGGCACTGTCACGCCCTCATTTTTCAACCAAATTGGTTGAAAATTTGGCCAAGTACTCTTCAACGAAGCCCGGGGTTCGGTATTGCATTTCAGCTTGGTGGCTTAAAAATTAATTAATGACTTTGGTCATTAAAAATCGGAAAATTGTAAAAAAAAATAAAAATTTATAAAACGATCCAAATTTACGTTTATCTTATTCTCCATCATTTGCTGATTCCAAAAACATATAAATATGTTATATTCGGATTAAAAACAAGCTCTGAAAATTAAATATATAAAAATTATTATAAAATTGTTTTTTTTCGAAATCAATTTAAAAACACTTTCATCTTATTCCTTGTCGGTTCCTGATTCCAAAAATATATAGATATGATATGTTTGGATTAAAAACATGCTCAGAAAGTTAAAACAAAGAGAGGTACAGAAAAGCCTGCTATCCTTCTCAGCGCAACGAATACCCCGCTCTTCTTGTCAATTCCACGTGCACTGCCTTTGCCACGGGCGGTGGAGTGACGATGCTACGAGTATACGGTCTTGCTGCGTTGCGTTGCGTTCAGTTTCATTCTGTGAGTTCGACAGCTACTTGACTAAATATTGTATTTTCGCCTTACGCGACTTGTTTCTTATTACATTTTTCTGACATCATATTCCTCACTGAAAGTGGCTACTTCTATTTAGTATTTTGTCATACCTTATAGGAGGGTTAAGTCAAGCAATTTAGTCGGAACAAAGCAAGCTACAATCAGGTCAAGGATCGCTTTCATCGGTAATTTCCGGTATGCTCAGCAAAAAATGAAAATACTGCAGGACCGGAAAATTAAGCGACATACAGTCATGCAGACATACTGGTATCTATATCATAATTGTCTTGTGTGTGTGTGTGTTTTTTTAATTTTAAATTATCATTTATTTTTATTTTTAGGTACAACATAAAAGTTTTGCGCTTTGAACTGCTCAGGCTAGCCTGCTTATTGTGTCAAATGGACAGGTTTTGTTCGAGATGGATTTTGAAACTTGTTTTACTTTTAGGGATAGCGGGTTTGAAAACGGCTGGGGCAGTCATTGAATTGTGTCGACTGTGTGTTGTTGTGAATAAAGTAACATTATCTGCGAAACAGGGTCAGATAGCAACGAACATCTGTTCGATCAGAAAAGCGTATTTCGAGATGCTGTTTGACTTTTCAGACTTAACGGTTGGCCATACATACTTACCCAAGTGATAGCGACAGCGATTTCTTTCAGTTATCTCTTTACAAGTATACGAATCCAGGCTTGTGTGCAAACCAGACAGTCTATTACAGCCAACCAGTCTAACCAAGCCTCAAATGCAATGATTGCATTACACATGTCGGGGGTCGGGGGTGGTGTCGGGGAAGAGGGAGAGGGGAAATTGGACTGGTCAAAGATATAGCAAGAAATATGTCAGTATGTCCGCTTGTTGATTTTGTTTCCGGTATTTGAACATTTTAACCGAAAAAATGCCGGACATTTCCGTTGTTATCCGCAACGCAGAGACCCACTTTCATTCCGCAACGGTCACCTGTGCCGAGTTTACTTCCGTGTGAGGGGTTAGCTGCGCTCTAGGTTAGATTGTTTTTGTGTTGTGCATAACATATGCAATTTGCTTAACTAATGCATCAGGCAGTCAAAAATATCCAATTCATGCAATGGATAGAATGCTGCCTTAATCCCGAAATGGACTTTATTTTGTCCAAAATGCTATTACATGTCTATTGAAATTTTGCCCAATTTACGAATAAAGGTGCTTAATTCAAGAAGCAGGCGGCCGTGTGTTTTTTTAAGGGACGTGGTCGCGGTCGTGCTGACCTACTTTCCACCCCGTAAACCGAGCTGACCTCCGAGTGAAGGAATAAAAGCTGCTCTCTAGGCTGGACCGTATGAATAAGCAAAAGAGGTGCATGCACTACGCTCCACTTCAGTAAGCTGCTGTGAATGTAGGATGGGAGAAGGAGGAGGAGAGGGAAGATGACGTCGTCGTAGGTGCATCAGGCTAGGAGGAGTGTGTGTTGGGGGATGATGAGGGCTTGAGGGAGGGCGGGTAGAGTCGTACCCGCACTGACGCTTGGCCGGGGTGGACAAACTCACGTCCTGTTTGTTCCCGTAATTATCCCGCGCGACCTGTGAGTTTGCAGAAACTGGGTAGCTGAGGACACTGCATTTCATTATCTTTCTTTCTCACAACTCAGCCTACTTGATCAACTATGCGCCTTTTTTCTCTCTATGCTACTTACCCGCCCAGGGTTTCTTTCTTTTCAACCTAAGTTCTTCCTTCCTCTCACTCCCTCCCCCCCTCTCTCTTCCCTCTCCCTGCAACCCTGTCAAGTCGTTTAATTCTGGGCCTGACTAACCTTAGGTTACTCGCCCGCACTTACGTTTCTCTAGCTCTCTTTCCTGTGTCTCTCTTGCCTTTTCTCTGTTCTTTTTTGGTCCCTGCCCTTAGTGTCCCGTTTCTGACTGCGAACACCTGCGTCGTGCAAGCACTGGGTGACAATGGGCTTAGCTTTTTAGCGGAAGCAACTTCATAGCACTAGCGGCTGTAATAAGAATAGATGGTGTCACAAGCTCTAATAAGGACTGTACATTTTCGCCTTTGTCTTTGTTTTATTGGAATGCTGGCTACTAAAAACTGACATGCCATTTCTGTTACCTACACCAACTGAAATTGTCCACCAACATCCCACCCATCACCCCCACCCTCAGCTCACATCTGTTTACATACATCTGTCGTCATAGTTTTATTTCCCTTACCTGATGATATGTGTCCTGCTGCTTAATTTGTTGGAGGTTAAACGCTTGGTTCTTAACAGTAATTTTCAGAAAAATGAACACTTTGTATGTTTTTTATTGTAATTTTCAGTAAAACTTTAAGACTTAGTCAGATATACAGTTAGCGGTAAACATTTTTGACACAGTTAAACTCTTGTTCCAGTTTAAAAAACGAAACAGTAATTTATTTTAATTGAAAAATGTCCCTGTTAACCTTGATTTGTATTTTTGACAAACAAGTAAATCATTTAATTAACAAAAGAATAAATCATGTATTATTTTAAAAGTAGCAGTTGAATGCTGCTGTATTGCATGAGTAAAGTTAACCAAGGGTATAACAGATGGTAGCTCAAAAAATGGTGTTATTGTCGGAAATGAAGTTAAAAACAGAAATAAAAACTCCAACGATCGGGTCCAGATGTCATCACAAACACAATCTGGTTACACCAAAATGTTTCAAAGTAGTAGTTTCCTATGCATTAGTTCAATTTTTATCTTTTTCTCTGAAATTTCTTTGATTTAGTTTAGTTTAGTTTAGTTTAGTTTAGTTTAGTTTAGTTTAGTTTAGTTTAGTTTAGTTTAGTTTAGTTTAGTTTAGTTTAGTTTAGTTTAGTTTTGTTTTGGTTTGTTTTGGTTTGTTTTGGTTTGTTTCGTTTTGTTTTGTGTGTTTAAAAAAATTGTTTTGTTGTTTTGTAGTTTACTTTGGTTTAGTCTATAGTTTTGATTTACTTTACTTTACTTTAATTTAGTTTATTTGACTTGACTTGACTTGACTTATTTTGTTTTATTTTGATTTAACCTAATTTTGTTTTCTTTTATTTTACTTTACTTTACTTTATTTTACATTACCGCTTTACTGTACTTTACTTTAATTTAATTTAATTTACTTTACTATACTTATTTTGTTTTATTTTTGATTTGACTGAAGTTAGTTTTAGCTTATTTTTAGATTATTTTTTGTTTGTTTATTTTTTAATTCCAGTTTATTTTCTAAACCATTTATTTTGGTTTATTTCATTTTAGTATCCATATATTGTTGCGGGGTTGCAACATTGCAAATGGCAGAACTGGGGAATTGTTTAAGCATAGTGTATTAATGTTGCGCATGAGAAACAGCATTTATCATTTTTATGGCACGCAGCGCTGTGTGATATTCCCGATGATGTTTCGTGTCCCCGTCGGTGGTAGGGGGAGTGTTTTTACTGACGCGTGTAAATGAGCAGCATGTCTGAAGTATATTTACAATTACTTTTGTAGAGAGAGAGGGAGAGAGAAAGAGAATTAGGTAAGGAAAGAGAGGAGAAAAAACCCCAATCAAACAAACAAACAATGAGAACATAAATAGACGAAAAGATACTTAAATAGATAAATTAATGAAGTGATGCGAACAAATGAACGCAAAATCACCGCAAATATGCACAAGCTATTCTCGGGATTTTCCCAACTGCTCGCAAAAATGTGTCACTAACTCAAAGAGTGCGATTCATGCAGCAGCGATGGTAGTGCGGGTATAGTACTGAAGCCGACCCACACATTCCTGGGGTGGTTGGACTGTCCAGCTACTGTTTCTCTCTCCCTCTGTGACAGACTCACGTAGACCTACTCCACTCCGTGGGACAGGACAATAATGTCTCTAATCCTTATTCCTCGAAGCTAACCTACATAGCGTTTGTTTTAGGCGTGCACGCGGGACAAGCCAAGCCATGAAAATGGCGATTTAACTCGTGTAAGAAAAACAAAAGAAAAAACGTTTTCTACGAAAAACAGACTTTATGATATTCGTTTTTTTGGGCCTGGTCTATATAATTGCATGTTCGTTTATTTAATGGTTGTTTTTTTTACAAAATGAATTTGTTTATTTGTTATCAAATAGTTTTTTGCTCACATAAACCTAAACACCGGAAGCCAGTTTTCCGACACAGAAAACACAACAAATTAAACACACAACTGTATGAACCCAAAAACTACCAACACGAAACTTCGGAACTGAAAAATATCGTTAATACGAAAAGGGAAGCCAGTTTTCCGACACAAAATATCAAACTGTAAGCTGGCTTTCTCACCCTAAGTTTGAAACCATGTTGTAAGTGAAGCCGACATGACCTTTTTCCGACAAGAAACTTGAATACTGCAATTTTTTTTTTGCGGCAAGAAGCTTGTATATTGAAAGTTTTCCGATACGCTTTTTGAATATTGATAGTTTTTTCGACACGACATTTTGAATATTAAAAGTTCTCCGTCACGAAACTTAAAAACTGAAAGTTGTTTTTAATTTAAAAAAAAACACCCCAATAAAAAATATATACTAGACTGCCAAGGTATGGTATTAGAACGTTTTATTTATGACAAAACAAAACGTTGCATTCACTGATCTTCGACTGACCCAGCGGTACAAGTTTGCTGAAAGACATTCAGAAATGTGCCATTTTTTGTGTGCATGAAAATACTGTAAAATGCTGAATTTATAAATACATTTTGTTCATAAAATATGTAGAGGAGTTTTTGTGTAAGGCAATTCTGCAAGCTTGCTTGTTATTTTTTTGTAATTTTTCTTTATACCATCCCGACTTTGTTTCAAATCGTTAATGATAATTTGCCTAATTAGTCTGTAGACACAGTCATATAAAGCGCAAATTCGTCAATATTTTTGACGGTCTTTTTTTTTTAACCTGTTCATGTCTACCACATTTTCTTCTAATTTGACATGTCTTTGTTTATTAATTCATTGACTTAACAATGTATATATGTAGACATTTTCCAGTGAATTTTCAGTCAGCGAACGCAGACTCAGAGTTTTGCTTGTTCATAATTACCGGTGGTAGCTTGAGAGGTACGTCGGCATCAACAATGTAATTAACTTTGCTGATTATTTCGCGCTGACTGATGGATTGTATTATTTCATTGACAGCGGGCAGAGTCATTTTAGCTCAACACGTCTGTCGCGATATAACCTTCGTGGTTGAAAACGACGTTAAACACCAAATAAAGAAAGCTCAACACGTTCATAGGAATGACAAATAAGCAGTATTAATACTAAGATCTACTAAATGCGCCATAAAGGAAGCATAATTTCAGTTTTTCATGTGAGATGTTTATGTGTTATTTCTTAAATACGAAAGATTTTTTTTAAACATACGCTTAGTTTGACTATACAACGATGTATAAAAGTTGCAAATATAGACGTCAGAAGTCTTTTTATAACAATCGGCTGTAAACAAAATGTGTGTGAAGTCACAGAACTTCTGGTGCCTATATATATATATAGACAATCTGTAAAGACTAAGCTAAATTCCGAAATACACTTTTTTTTGTATGTCGTGTAAAAGGTTAATGTAAAACTTCAAAACTCGCTTTTATTTCTCTTAAAATAGCATGTTCCCTTTAACTCTTCTATCTATTGTGTTTACACCCAAAGAAAAGAAAAGAAAAGAAAAAAATGAATGATAATGACTTCTGTTAAGTCGACGTTCCTTTGTAGTAAAGGAATGAAAAGGGGTGCGGGTGGGAGGGATTGTAGCGGATCTTCTTAGAGCGTGTTGCTCCTGCATAAACCATGCAGCAAAGGCTTATCGCGTTGCGATGCAATGTTGTTTTACCTGTGTTGACAATGTTGTGCTTCGCATCTGTATTAACAGGTTGATGTTGTGTTCTCTGTGTTAACAGGTTTATGGTTTTGCTCTATGTTAATAGTGACTAGTTTAATGCTTTTCTCTGTGGACATGTTCGTAAGATTTCTTTACGTTAACAGCGTTTTATTCTTTCTCTGTCTTATCAGGTGTGGTTCAAGAACAGACGGGCCAAGTGGCGGAAGCGGGAGCGCAACATGGAGACGTTCAAGACGGGCTTCGGCACGCAGTTCAACGGGCTCATGCAGCCGCCCTTCGACTACGGGCTGGAGGCGGGCTACGCCTACCAGAACTGGGCCACCAAGGTGCCCTCGCCGCTCAGCTCCAAGACCTTCCCCTGGGGCCTCAACATGAACATGAACGGCAACCCCCATCTCTCCTCCGTGGTGTCCACCCAGCCCACTCTCGGCTTCTCCTCCTCTCCGGGTCCCATCAGCTCCATCAACTCGGCGTCCATGATGGCCGCGGCCGGTAACGTAGGGTCTGTGCCCGCCAACATGGGTTCCGGGGGTCCCCCTTGCCCCTACGCCCCGCAGGCCCCTACTTACATCTACAACAGGGACCAGTGTTCCAACAGCATCGCCGCTCTACGGCTAAAGGCCAAGCAGCACTCCAGCTCCTTCGGCTACCCCAGTATGCCGCCACGCCAGCCCACTCTCTCCGCCTGCCAGTACGCCACGGTAGGGAACGGGGGCGGCGTGTGAAACCGAACTTAGCTTCCTTGTCATCCCTCTGTGACCGTCTCTTGCTTCTATGTGTGTTGGACGTATGGAAGGCAAACACAAAATGTTCTGCCGCTACTACTTCAGCTTTTGTCAAACAGGAGAGTAGTACGACACTGGATGAAAGTCAAACACACAATGTTCTACTACTACAGGTTTTGTAGAAAAAAAAGCAGAGTCGGTAGTAGGACATTGCTGTCCACACTGATCTGATTGATCCGCTCTTCTCCGTGTGTGCAAGAACACATAATCCAACTGGGTATTTTTTGTTGACTGTTGGCGAAAGGACGCAGATCAGGTGTGTGCTACTCACAGTCTTGGGTAAAGATTGGTGTCATTACTACGAGCAGCAGAAGAAGAGCACCAGACCATGAACACAGTGTATAGGTTTGACACGGAAGACCGTGATGCTCACGCACAGAGGACCTTTTCGGCTTTTGTGTGAGTTGCATCTTCTGCGCACGATGCTGCCATCTGAACTTTCGCTTCTGTGCTTGCCAGAATGACAGCAGCGAACCTATACGCCTCGTGTTCTGATGAAAGTGGTCAGGATTGTTTAACAGCTGGTTTTCAAGCCTCTTACGCAAACACATTTTTTTCTGCGTCTGAGCCTTTGTATCGGTGTTTCCGTCGGATGGTGTGTAGGTTTTAGCGAAAGAAATTCTATAAACGAGAATGAACTCCTCCTTTTTGTCATTATTATCATGATTATAACCTACTTATGTATATTGCATTTGATCGTAAATAGTCATATTCATTCTTGTTATTATGTATAAGTGCCAAGTGCTGGTTCTGTCTCTTTGACTTGTCAAAATGGTTAAAAAAAAAAAGGAATTGGCACGCCATGATGTTAGGTCAGATGACCGTAAAAGAAAAGTACACGCTCTTACACTGTGACCTGTTTTAAACACAAGACAGGCAATTTTAAAGCAAAATGTGTGTGAAATGAAACACACATGCTTTCGAGACTTGTTCAAGAAAAATGTGTGTGTGTGTGTGTGTGTGTGTGTGTGTGTGTGGGTGTGTGTGTGTGTGTGTGTGTGTGTGTGTGTGCGTGTGTTTGTGTGTGTGTGTGTGTGTGTATTTAGGTGTACAGTGACAGTACATAAAAGTGTAAAGTGACAATACTGGTGAATGTACAGTGACAATACGTGCATGTGAGTGTACAGTGTCGATACTGATGACGACTAACTATAAGCTGTGTTGAAAGAGCCAGGCGTGCCGATCAAAGAGTTAGTTCTTCGGGTATCAAACAGAAAGAAGGTTTCATCTTCGTCCACGCTAAATGTGATCACCTTGCAGCCATACTATTTGACTCACGAAGCCGTGCAAGTCATCAGAATGTGAAGATGCATTTCGTGACAATGAACTCTGTGCGGACAGAGACCACTGACTGGTCAGTTTTCAGACCCTTGTTCCCCCCACACCCCTCTTCCAGAGTATTTTTTATTAGAATGATGATAATGATGATGATGTTGATGATGTCTACATGGACGCCGCTCTACGTGTACTGATAAGTATACCGGAGCGGGATTTTTTTTCTGGACACTTGTTCGTATACTGTGCATGTGCAGACTGTTGTGACCCCCCTTCCCTATTCTTGTGTTTCTTATCCTTCTATCTTTTCCGATGTCAACAAACTCCTCTCCTCAACCTCTATAAACAAACTTAAACACAAACAAACAATCAAAGACACAAACAAAACCCAACCAACAAACCAAACTAACAAATAAGAAAAAGATTAGAAAGCGAACAGAAAAAGTCAGTGAAACATTCTTTTCTTGAATATGCTTTGCTACGTTGGATGTTTAGCTGCGAATGAACTGTGTGTTTCGTGTTTGTATTCTTCTTATGCGATCGGTATGTTTTATTCTTTAAAGTGTGAGCATGTGGATTTCAGTAGTCAAGAAATCGAGAGAATATATATGTAAACAAACAAAAATGTCTTCGAGTCAGATTATGCTTAACTGTCTGCTGTCGCACAACAGTCATTGCCTATTTTACTAGATGTTTTGCTTTTCATAGAAGTTATATGTTGGAAGAAATGTTAGATGAGCTCGTTTAAAACTCAAAAAATATTATTCAATGACCTTGAGAAAAAAAGCAACGGTTGAAATTATCCCCCTTTGTTTTTATATTTAGTCAAGTTTTGACTAAATATTTTAACATCGAGGGGGAATCGAAACGAGGGTCGTGGTGTATGTGCGTGCGTGTGTGCGTGCGTGTGTGTGTGTGTGTGTGTGTGTAGAGCGATTCAGACTAAACTACTGGACCGATCTTTATGAAATTTGACATGAGAGTTCCTGGGTATGAAATCCCCGAACGTTTTTTTCATTTTTTTGATAAATGTCTTTGATGACGTCATATCCGGCTTTTCGTGAAAGTTGAGGCGGCACTGTCACGCCCTCATTTTTCAACCAAATTGGTTCAAATTTTGGTCAAGTAATCTTCGACGAAGCCCGGGGTTCGGTATTGCATTTCAGCTTGGTGGCTTAAAAATTAATTAATGACTTTGGTCATTAAAAATTGGAAAATTGTAAAAAAAAATAAACATTTATAAAACGATCCAAATTTACGTTTATCTTATTCTCCATCATTTGCTGATTCCAAAAACATATAAATATGTTATATTCGGATTAAAAACAAGCTCTGAAAATTAAATATATAAAAATTATTATCAAAATTAAATTGTCCAAATCAATTTTAAAACACTTTCATCTTATTCCTTGTCGGTTCCTGATTCCAAAAACATATAGATATGATATGTTTGGATTAAAAACACGCTCAGAAAGTTAAAACAAAGAGAGGTACAGAAAAGCGTGCTATCCTTCTTAGCGCAACTACTACCCCGCTCTTCTTGTCAATTTCACTGCCTTTGCCATGAGCGGTGGCCTGACGATGCTACGAGTAAAATGGCATTGCGTTCAGTTTCATTCTGTGAGTTCGACAGCTACTTGACTAAATATTGTATTTTCGCCTTACGCGACTTGTTTCTTCCTAAAATCTTCCGTTAATCACGTAAGAAGAGCTTAAAACTAATTTGAAAAACTCCCACGCTCACACTTTTATCGCAGGCTGTGCTAACTGCTAAATTTGACAGGTTTAATGAAAAGCAAAATTGCAATAATAGTTTGATTCATTGCGTGCAGGGAAAGCTTTTCCCTACAGGAGCCCTTTAGGAAACGTACTATCTTGTTTTGTCTTTTGGGCAATGAAAAGTCAAGGTTTTAGACCAGCCATGGACCATCGGTCATCGACAATTTCAAATTTCAAGTGGCCGACCGTCCTGAATTCTATATTTGGTCATACGATCCATTTAGTTTTGTTATGGGACTATCAGGCCAAATAAAACCGACCAATTGGTTTTGAAAATGACCGTTTTGATTACAGTTATACTGAATCGTTTGCAGGATCTATTGTGAAGTACTGATCCCGTCCTTGTAAAAGTCTGTTCCTAAACAGACCGTGCTTCATGACTCGGAACTGCTCTCGTCATATTACAATAGTCCACCACTGCGTCAGTTTTCGCTTGACAGGTTAACGTGTCAGAGAAGGTCTTTCTTTGTCAGTGGTGGTGCACACAATCACATACAGTATAGTACCCTCGTGCTAAGGGCATAGGAGGTTAACCTTTTCCCCTCGAAAGTTTTTAAGAAGCTGCAAACAAAAGATGGGTGTGTATTTCGTTCTGTTGGTTTTTGTTTGTTTGGGTTTTGTTTGTTTGTTTCCTTATATTTCTCTCTGTTTATCTTTGTTTCGTTTTCTTTTCTTTTTACGGAAAGAATGCTCTCTGCTCTATCCTTTTAGCCAGATTATAATTTCTGCTGCTCACTGAAATGCTGCCGCATGGATAATATATCACAGGAAACACTACCTTGAAATTCCTATAGTTTATAACAGGAGATCCTATACGCAATACGGGTTGAGAATAATCCTAAAAAGTAAATACAAGCACAAACAAAAAAATCTGCAATGCAAGTTTTTTCGGGCGCATTATACATATATGTCCTTGAAACAAAAATCAAACTCCTTGGAAAGAATGAAAAGGATAAGGTATTTTATTGTATTATTTGTTAGATGTTTTATTTATTTATTTTGTGTGTGTTTGTCGTTTTGCAGTATTTTCTGACAGCAGCCGAATCGTACAGTATAGTTGCAGCATCAATTTTCTTGACGATTCCACCAATACGACAAAGCGAACTGTCGTTATCTCAACATTAAAATGCACACGTTTTCAAGCCAGAAGCAAAATGAAGAATTGTAGTCCTATATTGTCAGGTATCTCCCACGCAATCTTGACT
>NC_090246.1:50602059-50674559 GCF_037325665.1 Littorina saxatilis
CTCTCTCTCTCTCTCTCTCTCTCTCTCTCTCTCTCTCTCTTCTCTTGATACATTTTCACTTGTTCTCTCCCTCCTCCATCTATCTCTTTGCATGCGAAAGGATTTGTACAAACAAACAAGGTCGTGTGTGTCGAAAGTGTGAATAATCACATTAATTTTTGAACTAAAGCAAAGTAATATCTAACTGCATGCCACTTTTCTGTCTTTGACAAGGCCTATTACATATAAATGAGACGAGAAAGTTTCTCTATTACGACGCTAAGATGACGGTCAAAGCGGTCATTGGTTCACGAATATCGAGCGATCATTTTGGGTGGGCTTCGGTCATTTGTCTCATTGTATTTCTGACGTGCCTTCCAAGAAACATATGGACTGGTCTATTCCCTTGAAAAAAATGACCAGTTTTTGGTATAATATATCGATCAAATTACCAATTGAATGCGGATTCTGGCCCAGATACTGCAATTGTACAAGGAATTACATTTAAGCTCAGGTTATATATAAGTGATCTCAATAACGATCTAGTGAGACGTCACGTTGCTACAGATGCATCTTGTGACTGTGGATTCCCGTCCGAATCCGTACAACACTTCATATTCGATTGTCCAAATTATCGCGAAGCACGTCAAGAAACTATACATACCCTCCCTAATCACACAATTCACCTCCCCCACCTTTTAAACGGAGACAGACAGTATTCTTTAGATTTGAACAGGACAATTTTTTCCACCGTACACTCGTTCATTGAACGTTCAGGCCGCTTTGGGCAAGTCAGAATCAATGCTCTACAAGCCGGACAACAACTTTAACTTCTGCACATCTCCTACCCATCCCTCTTCTTTTATTCATCTTCTTTCCCTCCTTCCTTCCTTTACTGTCTTTCTTTATAATCATTATGCAACGTTCATTACGTTATTAATAGATTTGGTTTATTGAGACAAATTTTTCACCCGTTACCGCCTTATGTTGTACTGTCATGCAGGAACACCACTATAAGCTTCTAGCTTGTTGCTGTTTCTGTGAACTTTGTATACATGTCATGATTGTAACCCTTGTTAAAAATAAACTTATGTTTAAACCAATTACATTTAAGTAACCTATGTTACAGAAATCAAACAATCAGGAAGCGAGTTTCAGTGGATTACACTGTACCAAGACAAAACTCACACAAAACTAACACCCTCAGGTCTCTGGTGTCGAAATCAACCCACTTTACCTCAGGTCAATGACACAAATAGATGGAGTGGCTTTTTTTTTATTTTTTTTTTTTTTAGAGGCAAGGTTAATGAAGCTTAGCACCGTGATTCTACGCCTGTGGTCATGGCAAAAGCGGGAAGTATCTTCAGAAGATGCAAGCACGTCTGCGTGTAATACAGTCCTTTACGAAAAAAAAGTACCCGTTCTGAAAGACTGCACCATAGTATTGCGTTAGTAGAACAGACTGTCGAGACAGAAGATGCTGCATTCCACTCGTCTAGACAGGCAGTTAGAGGTGCAAACCCAGCCAGGTAGCAGAAGAAGGCAGGTTACGTCAGGTAGAAAACGAAGTTTGCGGCCAGACATAACGTGATCAGGGGGGCCACCATACTTCACAGCAGCCGGACACGGACGTACAAACCAGCCCAAGCCACAGCGACCATGAAGAAAACGACCAGCCCATCAATTGCACGTTAACTCAATCACCTCATTCCGCTCACCTCGCTGAGCAGTCTTCATTCAACCCGTATGGCACGTGCCTGCCGCTGCTTCTCTTGTTCTTGTTGTGGCCGTCTGCACACAGGCAGACAGATCGGGTGTTGGGCAATGCAGACTGACAAGGTCATGTCATCCGTGTTGGTCACAGTCTGGTATGCCATCAGGAATCACGTTATAGCCAGACATTTTCAATGTCTTAAAGATACGAATCGCAAAATACGAGAAGTGAAATCCCGTATATATGTGCTTTTGTTCCAATTGTTGTGGCGATCTACATAAATACCGACAAACAGTCTTGATGTTGAGCAATGCAGACTGCCAATGTCATTTCATCTGTACTGATCACAGTCTTGTATGACACCTTCGCTAAATAACAGTCGTCCTGTTGTTGTTACTGTTGTGATGGTCTGTGGGCAGCTTGGTTGTTGCTGCATGGACGATACAAACTGACAAGGTCATGTTATTATGTGCTTGTCACAATGCCTTTTTTCTGACTGACATTGCTGGTTACGGTCTGGTATGATACCTTTGCTTAATGACATACGCCTCATGCTTTTGTGACGGTCCGCCAATCGAACTCAGAACCTATACGCCTTGAAAATGTGACAAAAGCCTTTGATACTGTAGACAGAACCGGCTATGGCATACGCGCTTTTAACATATGACTGTCCTCTAGAATAATAGATTTTCAGCTTACGATCATGTCACCGTAAATGGAGCAAAACAAGGCTGCGTGCTTGCGCTGTTGGTCTCCTGTTTTGGCAGAAAGTAGTCTGCATGTCGTGTGGAGAATAATAATTATCAACACGAACGCAGATTTGCTGTTCACAAAGCGGATTTTCTCGCGCCGTCACTATAAACTTGTTGGCCTGGACAACATTATCGTATGCAAGCTTTTGAGAACGCCTGTTCAGTTTCACCTTCACTGCCTTCGCCAAATCATAGGCATCTCCAAGGAATTGCACAGTCTCCAACGCAGAACTTAGTGTTTAGGAGGACCAAAGCCAACGTGACAAGGTTATCGTTATACGAATTTAGACAAGGTACAGTTAGGTCATGTGATCGGGACAAAGGTCATGTGATCAAGACAAATGAAACCATATGCCTTTCTGAACCGATTCATGACACCAGAAAACAAAATATCTGATTTGCAATGTATGCGGTTCTCCTTGAGAGAAAAAAGATTAAGAAAATTCAAAAGTGAAATAACCTGGACGAATCGTGTAATCGAAGTTCATTTGGTTCTGAAGTCGACCAGTCTGTCCATGGAGGGCATTGAAAGTCAAATATTTCAATATCATGTAGCTTTCAACAATATTTCTAAGTATATCGATGTTCTCTTGGCAGAGCCTATAAATGTCAAAATGTTTGAACGTGAAGAACAATGTAGCAACCCGCATTATAACATGTGTATATCTTGCACAGATAGGTAAATATGCACTGAAAAATGCTCTTAAAGTGTCGTTCACTTTAAAATATGTTTAATCAATCACACGTATAGTCGTAAACGGCGCGTGTGAAGTTCTTCAAGTCTGTCTCCAAAATATTAATACTGTTGGGCAACTTAAGTGTTTGTGTTGTCGCTGGAAGCAATTTCCCTGTTGCACAAGAAGAAAACGTTCTTCTGTGTGCAAAAACTTGTATAGGGAATAAAACTGTCCGATATCTGTTTTGTCAGTTTCATTGATTGTGTTTTCTTAATAGTATTTCCTTTATTTTTATGCTTTATTCTTGTTTTATTTTTTTAATTTATTTTTTGCTCTCTTCTTCGCTCATTTTTTTCTCCATCTAAATCTATGGCCTCGTTTGGTGCAGTGAGTGATAGTGCTGACTGACGGATTGATTTTGTGCTGGCCCTGTTCCTGCAAGCGGTGTCATCCGATAGGCCAAAAGAGCGCCGAGTGTCACGAGCCGCGCAGTAGCTTCTGATCGCTGCCGCTGTGACAGGCTGTCTCAAACAATTACACTTGACACAGCAGACAGGAAAAACAATATGGGAAAATCGCCGCCACCTCATCCCTGTTTTTCTCGGCACCCCTCAGGGGTGAAAGGAAGTGGGATTTGGCGCCTGGAATTATAAGAACGGAGTGACTGGGTGTCGAAATACAATCAGGCACCAAAAGAAAGCTTCGGCGGTAAACCCTTTTAATGAGCAGGCCTCGGAGCCTTTCGTTACTTTTCTCTAAAATGATTTTCTTTTCTCTAGTTAGTTTTTTTTTTCTTTTCTCAAAATCTTTGTCTTTTTTCTCTCTTTTTTCACTTTCCTTTTCCCTTTTCTATTAAATGATTTATTTAACTTCTCAGTACGAGAAAGCAAGCGAGCATTTTGGCTGAATGATACTCTTTAAAGCGATTGCATCAGTCTGCAGGAGCGGTTTTTTTCCCTCCAATTTAATAGTTATGGCTTGTTATTTGTGTGTATACAATACAGCGGAACTAATTAAACAAATCTTTCCCGATACAGTAAGCTAAACATAATTCAAATAAACGTTAGTGACTTTTCGAATATATGAAGCTGACATTGACAATGTGCGTGACTGCATGAAAAACAAGTATTTGTTAGTATTAAAAAAAATGAAAATGGTGGCTGTGCGATGTTTTCAGACGAGACTGATTAAAGTAAGCCTACCGTTATAATAAAAGCTCCCAACCTCGGGATTTGTCGCACACTCACCCACGCTTTATGTAGTCGTTTAAGTTGCATTCAATGAGAAACATTAACTTCGAGTTTTTGAAGGACTAATGACGACATGCATGGTTTCCAGACAAACGTATTATATTGTAACTTTGTCGTCAGCCTCTTATATGTTTCATTAATGTTTCCCCTCCCCCTCCCCCACCTTCTCACTCTCTCTCTCGCTCTCTCTCTCTCACTCTCTCTCACTCTCTCTCACTCTCTCTCTCACTCTCTCTCACTCTCTCTCACTCTCTCTCTCACTTTCTCTCTCTCTCTCTCTCTCTCTGTCTCTCTCTCTCTCTCTCTTTCTCTGTCGCTCTCTCTCTCTCTCTCTCCCTCTCTCTCTCTCTCTCTCTCTCTCTCACTCTCTCCCCCCACCCCACCCCCCTCTTTTACCCCCGATTTTTCGCTGTTTCACACCTCATCTTTGAAGGCCGGGAGTTATGACTGGGAGTGATCGATGTACACAGTGTTCTCGCAGGTGTTCACTTCGGGATTGGTAAAGTGCTGTTAAAGGCTTTTTCTTTTCATGATTTTATTTTCCTGTGCTCAAAACTCGCTCTGCATGCATGTGTTTGTTTGTCTGGAAGTCTTGTCACCATCGACTGGGGCAGGACTTCCGTTTAAGCAAAACTTAAATTTAACTCCAATATCAAGAAACACTAACAAATGTTATATGATATATAGATCGGCAATCAAGCATTATGTCTATCAGAATCAAAAAACCAATCATATTCTATCAACCAACGGATCATGAACACTTTGATAAAAACAGAAATGAACACAATCGCAGACATATTAATTTAGCATGACTAGTTTACCATGTGGACTGGGCTTTACCACAAAAGCAACCACAAAAAGCACTAAGAAAACCCAAGGGGTCATTGGGTGAAAAAGATAGAGGCGAAGAGTGTGTGCAGTATGGGTTGACGGTGTGAGCGTGAGGAGGCTGAAGACTGCGTGTTATGACAGGCGTGAGCAGGGAATCACTGCCAGTCAACCGACGTTCCGCCATTCGAGCCCCGTCTTCAGCAGGGGGCCAGGAAATCCCCCGCCTTGTCACAAATTACTCCTTGTTTCTCTTAGATACTCATATACTTTTTTTCTGCTACTCTGTTGTTTTTGTGTGTTTTGTTTTGTTTCTGTCTGTCTCTATAGATCTGTCTCCGTTGCTGTCTATGCCTTCTCTCTGTCTGTACCCCCCTCTTTCTCTCTCTCTTTTTGTCTGTCTGTCCGTCTGTCTGTCTGTCTGTCTCTGTCTCAGTCTCTCTCTTTCTCTCTCTCTCGCTCTCTCTCTCTAGCTCTCTCTATCTCTCTCTCTCTCTCTCTCTCTCTCTCTCTCTTGTTTATTTGGTTCCTTTTTTTGCACCTGTTGAGTTCAATTATATGCAATGTAAACCTTTTGTTCACACCCCTTCATAAGGGGCAATGGCCTAATGAATAAATTATCTGCGTCTGCATCTGCGTCTCTCTCTTGTTTAATTTGCGTATACACATGCTGTATTGTTGCCATGGGCAGGATATACACCAAGGTAATTGTGTATATTAATGATCAATCAATCATTCAATCAATCAATCAATCAATGAATCAATAAATCAATGAATCAGTGAATCAATCAATCAATCAATCAATCAATCAATCTCCCTCTTTCACTCCCCTTATCTCTCTGTCTCTCTGTCTGTTTTTCTCTGCCCCCTACCCCCACCCCCTTCTCTCTCTCTCTCTCTCTCTCTCTCTCTCTCTCTCTCTCTCTCTCTCTCTGTCTCTCTGTCTCTCCCTGGGAGACAAGCTCTCTAAAGGTGAAGGTCCTGAAATTAGGTTTTTAGCGCGGCATTCCAGTTATGCTGAGACTGACGCGTGTATCCTATACATGCGTGCAATATGGGATGAGACAGACAGGCTAATTGCTAGACACTGAAGCAGGAGGCAAAAGTCAGAAGTCAGGTCAAGAAAGCCAGCGGTTATCAGTCGTCCCTTGACCTTGTGGTGTCGGACAAACAAGCATCTCCAAAAGCAACTGGGAGTGTAATCACCTGCATAGGAATGTTAATTGTATGTGAAGACTTTTGCTTTCTTGTGATCATCACCACTCCATTTGAACGGTGGCATAAACTTGGTGTTGGCTATGGTGTAAGCTGCTTGGGTGAGTTCGTTGAACTGGGTACAATTTCGAAGTATGCGTGCATGCAGATCAAAATCTTGAAGGGGTGAGATAGGGGTGGGGGTGGGGGGTAATGAATAAAACAAGATATAAAAAAGGTCATCAAGATTTGTTTGTATATATCATGTTCGCTAGTTTACACTGTTGTGAGTTCGTTGAACCGTGTATCAAATACTGTAATATAGACCAGGACAATATTCTTTTTTTCGTGTTCAGATTTCAATTTGACGGGAAAGAACGGTATCAGTCCCATTTCATTTTTTGTCACATTTCCCTTTCGCACTGTGGTAATTTTGTCCAAAGTCACTTCGCCAAGTTTCGCCCCGTGTGCGTTCCATTTTGTAGTGACATTTCGCCGTCCCCCACTCCACTGCAAACCAAGCTCCGTGGTAGTCGGCTTGAGCTGGAGAAGACGACGACCTTCATCTCCCAAGCCGGACTGAATGTGTAGCGCCAGCGAACGCCCAGAAGAAGTAGTAACATTTCGCCTCACTTCGCCCCATATTCGCCCTGGATGACCTTAGTATATAAACGTGTGTAACAGTCTATTGTTCAGTTAGTCTATCATTCAGTCAGTGAGTCAGTCAGTCCGTCAGTCATGTATTTATTGATGCACTCATTCAATCATCGTCCTTATTTCTTTTCTTTTTACATTTAGTCAAGTTTTGACTAAATGTTTTAACATAGAGGGGGAATCGAGAGGAGGGTCGTGGTGTATGTGTGTCTGTGTGTGTGTGTGTGTGTGTGCGTGTGTGTGTGTAGAGCGATTGAGAGTAAACTACTGGACCGATCTTTATCAAATTTGACATGAGAGTTCCTGGGTATGATATCCCCGGATGTTTTTTCATTTTTTCGATAAATGTCTTTGATGACGTCATATCCGGCTTTTTTGTAAAAGTTGAGGCGGCACTGTCACACCCTCATTGGCTCACGTAAGTGTAGCCTATGCGATGCTAACTTTTGTCTGTCTGTGCGTGCGTGCGTGTGTGTGTGTGTGTGTGTGATAGAAACTTTAACATTTCCGAGTCTATGGATAAAGCTCGCATAAGAAGATTACGTCTCGGTCAAAAGTGTTTGACGTGTGTGATAGAAACTTTAACATTTGAAGACGTCACATTATGACGTAAGAGGGTTAGACGTCACGCGAAGGAATTACTGAAAGTCTCGGTCATTGTTATTGTGAGCGGGCCGAGACTAGTTGGCAGATCTAGTGTCTCGCTTTCTTGCACAGTTTCACCTATGCTTACTGTGTGTGTGTGTGTGTGTGTGTGTGTGTGTGTGTGTGTGTGTGTGTGTGTGTGTGTGTGTGTGTGTGTGTGTGTGTGTGTGTGTGTGTGTGTGTGTGTGTGTGTGTGTGTATGTGTGACGGAGTGATTGAGTTTGTGTTACTGTTTGTCGATTTCTTACGTGAGCCTTGAAGGCTTCGCCTCTTGTTTTTCAATCAAATTGATTGAAATTTTGGCCAAGCAATCTTCGACAAAGGCCGGACTTCGATATTGCATTTCAGCTTGGTGGCTTAAAAATTAATTAATGACTTTGGTCATTAAAAATCTGAAAATTGTAATTAAAATTATTTTTTTATAAAACGATCCAAATTTACGTTCATCTTATTCTTCATCATTTTCTGATTCCAAAAACATATAAATATGTTATATTCGGATTAAAAACAAGCTCTGAAAATTAAAAATATAAAAATTATTATCAAAATCAAATTTCCGAAATCGATTTAAAAACAATTTCATCTTATTCCTTGTCGGTTCCTGATTCCAAAAACATATACATATGATATGTTTGGATTAAAAACACGCTCAGAAAGTTCAAACGAAGAGAGGTACAGAAAAGCGTGCTATGCAGCACAGCGAAACCACTACCGCGCTGAACAGGCTCGTCAGTTTCACTCCGTTTTGCACAAGCGTCGGACTACGGTCATTGTGAAAAAATACAGTGCGTTCAGTTTCATTCTGTGAGTTCCACAGTTTGACTAAATGTAGTAATTTCGCCTTACGCGACTTGTTTTCTTTTATTCCAGTTTTGCTTCTTGGCTGAAAAGTGTGCACGTGCGAGCATTTCATTTCGTTCTTCCTATCTGTCTGTCCGTCAGTCCACTCATCTGTCTGTTACGATCAGTGCTTGTTATGACAAATACAATTTTTTGTGTAATGCGGATAATTAAATACATACCCGCAACAAAAGAAATTCAAGACAAAAAGTACCAACAGTATTCTAATATCTCAAGAAGCGAATAGTCGTGTGGTACATGGGTATCTGGATTTCCTTTTCTTTTCTTTTCTTTGCTTTTCTTTTCTTGTTTGTTTGATTACTTGTTACACCCCCGGTATAGGGGTGTGTATAGGATTCGGTCGATGTGTTTGTTATTTGTTTGTGTGTTTGTGTTCGCATATAGATCTCAAGAATGAACGGACCGATCGTCACCAAACTTGGTGAAAAGGTTCTATACATTCCTGAGACGGTCCTTACAAAAATTGGGACCAGTCAAACACACGGTTAGGGAGTTATTGGTGGATTAAGATTCTACAAGGACTTATAGAGGGACATATTAATGGTCAAAGGGAAATAACCTTCTCAGTTTGTGGCAGTGAGAATGGTAAGGACGGGGGTGTTTTTCCTACCTCGGAGGAATTTCTTGTTTGTTTATATTTTCGTGTATACCGAATGTTATCAAGTACTATGCTCGCGTTTAAAAGACCTGACATACGCGGTTCATGGATGAAGCGCTGTCTTCGAGGTAAACAATCTGGCGTGTCTTTCTGGCTATAGAAACCTTGAATTACAAAAGAGAAGTATCAACGAGAGTGCAAAAAACAACATGTATGTGCTAAATAAGGCAGCGTCACTGAAGGGTGAAAAAGGAGTGAATGGTTCCGGTCTAGCAACCCCCACCGCTGAAATCAGCACCGTTGTTACACGTCTATGAACACACTGCATGGACAGTGACCTATTTTCACAGCCTAACACAAATGGAACGCATGGCCGCCTCAGGCTGAAGGAGTCTTTCTTCTTCTTCTTCTTCTTCTTCTTCTTCTTCTTCTTCTTCGTCGTCGTCGTCGTCGTCGTCGTCGTCGTCGTCGTTGGCGACGTTGGTCGGCGTAGGTTTTGTCATCGTCCTGACGGCGGTGGTGTCGTCGTAGCTGCAATAGTAGTGCACAATCATGTTGGTTGACCAGACGGAGTCTTCACTGCATGCACAGTCCATGCTAGATGTTGTGTCACCGCGGCAAAAGATGGACCATCGTGTCATGATGGAGCAGTGTCCTCGAGAGTGTCCACTTCACAGAGAAAAGAGAGAACGCCGCGAGCGCCCATCCCTCCTTTACCCACAATCATCGCACACTAGTGACTGCAGGGCGGAGGACACTGGTCAACTACATTATACAGTGGTCAGCTACTCACTGTGTGTCACTGCCGCATGCCCTCTGGCCGGGATGAGGTAAACAGCGTCACGCCGATTGCAATTCGGCTGCCCAGACCTATTCAGCGGGCACGGGTCTTTGCAGCTACCTGTTGCTTTACTGGTCATTGCTTTGCTTTGGCCTTTGGGGACGCAAGATATGCTGAGAGTTATTGTAAAGTGAAGGAATGTTTTTATCTTGGTTCTTGTTCTTTTGATTTCCTGTTTTCGTTTGGCTTTTGAGAACGCAGACATAGCACGGTGTTACGGCAAAGTTTATTTATTTGTGTATTTTTCTTGTTGCAGTTCAGTCAGACTGTTCCTGCTACCTGCTACTTATATGTACAGACCATGTACTAATACTGCCCGCTGCTTTGGCCTCTTTTGATTTTGTTTCTATCTGCTCAGGCGTTTTACATATGATAACAGCATCCTTCCACTTTGACACATACCACAAATCAAGTCTGACGTTTTTGTTGTTGTTGCCCGGAATGGCAATTTTTGGTTAAAACTAATAACTTGGGCGACACCTATAACAATAGGCACAAAAACCCTACTCTGCACATAAATCAGCCGGCCTGTTGATTGTAGGTATATGTTCAAGTGGACGGATGCTGTTGTCGGTACCCTTTTGTTCCATGTGAAATCCTTGGAAGGTCTGAAGTGGTTCGCATGGCCGTTTTACACGTGAGGGAATGTACCTTTAATCTTTATTTTTGCCTTTTGACTTCTTGGTGATACTGGACTTATATGGATATAATGAGTACAATGTTACGGCCGGCTGACCCAACTGTCATTTATTTATTTATTAAATCTATTTTACACCCTGTGACTTTCTCTACCTGATGCGAGAGACTGGTTGAGATACCTGCTACTAATCGCTTTAATCTTTTTGTGCGAAAATACGCTCAGCATTTCAATCTTTCTTGTGTCCTTTGACCTTCTAATCCCACTGTGCATGAGTGGACCAACTAGGTGCTCATATACTGATCACTGACTTTGTCCTGTGGGTGATAGATGAAATGTCTCGACAAAATGACTCAATTTTGTTTTATCTTATTTTGTTTCCCCTTTCACTTCCTGGTATTATTCAGCGGTATTGGAAAGCTGGATTGAATTGCCTGTTTGAGGTATGCAAGTGATAGGGTCACCAGTGATGCCATGGTATTCTTTTCTTCTGAATTGCCTCTTTGAGGGAGGCAAGTGTGTAATGGTGCTGTTTCGACTTGCCTATATAATTGTGAGGTCGGCAAAAGATGATGTTGACTTCTTTTACCTGTTTTAGTGAGGTAGGCAAATGCTTATGATGTTACTTTCCTTTTGGAGATGGGCAAGAGATTCATTGTGCTGACTTGACTTGCATACATGTTTGAAGTAAAGCTAGTAATTAATCAGGTTTGACTTGCCTGATGAGTTAGGCAGGCAACTTGCCTTTTGAGGATAGGCAAGAGACGGCGCTGATTCGTCCTGTAAGCATGCAGGCACATGATTCGCCTTTTGTGGGTAAGAAATTCAAATTGCTGGTGCTTATTTGACTTGTCTGTTTAATGCATAGGCAAGTGATTTGCATGCTTGACGTATTGGCAAGTGTTGTTGCTGATTTGACTTGCCTGTTTCGGGTCTGGGCGGGTGACTTGCCTATTTTGATTAGGTATAGGCAAGGGATAGTGTTGATTTGACTTGCCTGTTCGAGGTCTAGGAGGGTGACTTGCCTTCTTTTTTTTATATATAGGTAGGCAAGGGATAGTGCTGATTTGAATTGCCTGTTCGATGCCGGTATGGGCAAATCAGTGACTTGCCTGCTTGAGGTATGGGCAAGTGATGGTTCTGGCAGTAGTAGGTCTACCTGGTTGATCCTTTCCGGTGTGCATGGAGTAGTAATTGTGGCGAGTGCCCTGTGACGTGGAGGGGGATTTGTCGCCACATCCGCTGCCCTCAAGCCACCTTGAGCCCGGGCTTAGCCCGTTCTGCTAGGGACGGGGGGACCGGGAGGGGGAGGAGGGGTTCTGGGTGGAGGGGGGTGGGGGACCAGGGGTAATTAGTGCCTCGCGCAGCATCACCTCTGGAACGTGAGCTGCTCAGACAGAGGTGGATGAGGAGGAGATGGGTGAACATACAGCAAATACCTTCACATATCCTGCCCCCTCTACCCCCTCCCCCTTCCCTTCTCACCCTCGACGCTCCTTTCTCTACACCTTCCTTCATACCGAACTTTTCTCACATCGCTCACATATTGAGCTTGTTTTTCTCTTTTTTTTTTCTTTTCCTTTTTCTTGGTCTTGTTCGCAGGCGACGCGTTGTGTTTTAAAGTCCGACAACTGAAATAAAACTAATTACAAGCGAGGGGGAGATTAGGCAGCGCGCGTACGGTTTCTTCTTGTGCGCACGAACTACCCTCAGTTTTTCCGTGCGGAGTCGGAGGGAAGGCTCAAAACCCTCCTAATCCCAGGGCAGCCATTTTGAGGGGAGGTGGGCGCGAGCCAGTGTCAGCCCTGCATTTCATTATTGTCAGTGCTTTTGCCTTTGCTACTACCTTTCCCTTTGCTTGCTTTACTACTCTCTGTTCTGCTTTGCTACTACTGCTTGGCTTTTGCTTTTGCTTTGCTTTGCTTTGCTTTGCTAAGCTCTGCTCCGGGCCCCGACCACCATGCTGACCGACTTGCGCCATGCAGAGTCACGTAGCAACAGGCCCTTTTTGACCAATGGTCAAGAGGTCTCTGCCAAACAATGAACTGCGGAGTTTGTGAAGAGAGAGAAAAGTCACAGTCTTCAACTCACCTGTGTTCGACAAAAGCAGTTTTTACCTTGCCAGGGTTTTGCCACTCACCTGTCGCGGCCACAGCTTTGACAGTTGCCAGCAAGTGTTGCCGCGGTCCAGGAAGGGAAGGACATTGAGTTGTGTGGGTAAGTGCCTATTACTACTCAAATATACAGTGGAACCCCCCTATTAAGACCCCCCCCCCAATTTAAGTTTCCTCTCTTTTAAGACCTTGTCTTCTCGCATTTTTTCTCTCTCTCATAAACCCGGTGAATTTACCCCCAGTTTAAGACCTGATTTTCTCAGATTCCCAGTATTTGGAGGTCTTAAAAGGGGGGTCCCACTGTAGTCAAGTTCAGTCTGAAATGACCCCAGTCGGAGTGCATTTTTTTTAAGTGCACTTTAAAATGGAGGTAATGCTGCATGAAACACCACGTACATATTATAGGGTACATGTCATTGTAACTGAAAATATTCAGGTGAGTAAGCCTACATTTTAAAACTGAAATATTTCGTTTCTTAACTTTCAAGATTTGTGAATCATATTTCACAACACTATATCAGATAGTGCAGTCTGATATGCCCAGTTGTGTGCAATAAACAAGGGAAATAGTGTTTTCTGGTTTACCCAGGTTAGTGCAATAAGCAAGGGAAATAGTGTTTTCTGGTTTACCCAGGTTAGTGCAATAAACAAGGGAAATAGTGTTTTCTGGTTTACCCAGGTTAGTGCAATAAACAAGGGAAATAGTGTTTTCTGGTTTACCCAGGTTAGTGCAATAAACAAGGGAAATAGTGTTTTCTGGTTTACCCAGGTTAGTGCAATAAACAAGGGAAATAGTGTTTTCTGGTTTACCCAGGTTAGTGCAATAAGCAAGTGAGAAGTGAAGCCTGAAACACTCGGGTTTGTGCAATCATAGAAAAAAACTGTGTTTTCGAAAAAATTCCATGGTTAGCTCAATGAACAAGAACAATAATTGTGTTTTGTTGTATACCCAAATGTAGTGCAATTAACAAACGAAATGGTGCTGTCTGGAATACCCAGGTTAATGCCATCATCAAGTGAATATCGTCATCTGATTTACCCGGGGTAGTGCAACAAACAAGCAAAATAGTGTTTTCTGAAATATCCTGGTTATCACAACAACACAGGTGAAATATTGTCAACCATGCAACCAGGTGCAGGTGTGTACAATAAGGGAATGAAATAGTGTTGTCTAAAATAACCCTTTATATATAAGTGTGCAATAATATGTAAAATATTACTGTTGGAAATACCCGGGCTATAGGGCAACAAACGAACACACTAGTGTTATATTTAATATGCAGGTTCGTACAACCACTGATCAAGCAAAAAAGTGATGTCTGAAATATCCAGATTAGTGCAATAAACAAGCAAAATAGTGATGTCTGAAATATCCAGATTAGTGCAATAAACAAGCAAAATAGTGATGTCTGAAATATCCAGATTAGTACAATAAGCAAGCAATAAAGTGATGTCTGAAATATCCAGATTAGTACAATAAGCAAGCAAAATAGTGATATCTGAAATATCCAGATTAGTGCAATAAACAAGCTAAATAGTTATGTCTGAAATATCCAGATAAGTGGAATAAATAAGCAAAATAGTGATGTCTAAAATATCCAGATTAGTAGCCTACAAAAAACAGGCAAAATAGTGATGTCTGAAATATCCGGATTAGTACATTAAACAAACAAAATAGTGATGTCTGAAATATCCGGATTAGTACATTAAACAAACAAAATAGTGATGTCTGAAATATCCAGATTAATGCAATAAATAAGCAAATTATGGATATATAGGAAAAATCCAGATTAGTGCAATAAGCAAGCTAAATAGGGATTTATGTAATACCCCTGCCGGTTAGGCCAATAACTTGACAAACGAAATAGTCATGTCTAAAATTACTAGGTTAGTACACTAAACAAGCAAAATAGTACTGTCTGAAATACCGAGGTTAGTGGAATAAACAAGAACAAATAGTGTTGTATATGAAATACCCACCATGTTAGTGCATTAAACAGTCGAAATGTTGTCTGACATACCCTTAGTGCAATAAACAAGCAAAATAGTGCTGTTAGAAATAAAGACCCCTCGTAAGTCCAGTAGGCAAAATAGTGCTATATTTTAAATACTGAAGTAATTTCAATAAATAAGCAAAATTATGCTGTCAGAAATACCCACCCAGGCTAGTGAAATGTTCTCTGAAAAACACGAGTTTGTCGTTACGCGTGTTACTGCTGTAGACATGTAAAATAATTTTTTAAAAGTACCAATAAATAAACAAAGAAATAAGATAATAGATGCACAGGTAAACAAATGAATAGGAAATTGATAAATGAATGAACGAACGAATGAATGAATGAATGAATGAATGAATGAATGAATGAATGAACTAAATAACTAAATAAGTTTTAAAAAAAACACACACTAAAAAACTAAATAACTTAATAACTAAATAAACGAATACATATTGAATAAAATAAATCATACAAATGTATTCATCTAAAAACTAAAAAAACAAATAAAAATGTATAAATAATCAAGATATGATAATAGAGATGAACACACATAACTGAATGAAGAAATAATAAAATACATTAAGTAAATAAATAAAACTTACTCAATAAATAAATGACAAGATAAGTGCATACATTAGTTTACATAACTAGATAAATTACCATATATCTAGATAAATAAATAAATAAGACCAAATAGATAAATTAATCATCAAAATGAGGGAGGAACTAAATCTGAAAATAAATCAATGAATATTTGAATTAATTCAACAAAATAAACAAAATAAACATATGAATAAATGAACAAACAAACAGCAACAACACTAACAACAACAAGATCAACAACAACAACAACAACAACAAGATCAACAACTACAACAACACGCAAACAGTAGCAGCAACAACTACACACAATTACACAAAAATAAAGTAGCGGTAGTGACGAAAAAAGGGGGGAAGCTTAACCAAACAAAAAAATAACAAAACTAAAAACAAAATCACACTTAAAATAAATCATTTAACATGATTGTGGCGTTGCAAAAAATCGCTTCACCATTTCCCTCCCCTCGTTGCCTCAGAACAAAATACGTGCACACGTGTGTACACACTTTATTACCGCCACACCGGAAAATATTGTTCAAGTGAAGGGAATGTGAATCGCATTATGATAAATGTTGTCCCGGAACGAGAATAACGCGACAGGTTTACTGGCTGTTTCGTGTGGGCCTGTCTTTAGTTTCGGCGGCATATCTAGTCTCTGGTCGCGTTTAGCATCAATTCCATCATCTGCTTAGTCGCTTTCATATATATATATATATATATTGTCAGGGAATAATTCTTTCTTTTGATTGCTTGTGTATCTGCTAAGTTTCAAGTTACGCATAGGTCGTAATGCAAAAAGCGAGCAGACGGTAGTTGGTCGGCCATGTTGGCTGTGACCTGTGTCGATGTCACCAAGCTCGCTTCTGGTTGGCCGAGACTTGCAAATATTCATGAAGCTGCCTCATGCCAGGCTTTGACAGGGAAACGAAACACCAACAACTCCGCTCTTTTTCTCCGATTCCTACGTCAACTTTTGGATACTTTTTGCACAAAACAGCCCGAGGATGGAAAACAGTAAGTAGATTTTAAACGATCGCTCTTATTTCTGGTTCGATTTACGGAACAGAGTCGAAAATACGTGTCACGCGTTTCTGCTTTTTCTGCAAACACAACGGACTCCTTCCGGCGCCATTTTGAACTCAGACCACAGTGTGTGAAATGTACTTTTGACTGTTCACGGCAAAACAGACAAGCAAAATGATATTCGTTGATAGTGCCGTTTAAAAATGCAATATATCAACATTATTTATTCAAATGTCTTTGTTGATTTTGTCAAAACCAACGTTAACTTCGGGTAAAAAGTTTCAAAAGTCTGTTTTAATTGTGTGAGCATATATATATGCGCGTGTGCTGTGTTTGTGTGCGTGCGTGTCAGTTGGGCGCTGATACATTCCCAACAAAGCTCTTTTTCTTTATTCATCATACCGAGGTTTCCCCCCTCTCTTTCTTTTTCTTTTCTTTTTATAAATCTGTATTGCTCTTCGAATTCTTGTGAGGCCAAGCTTTTTCCAAGCTGATAAAACACGCAGTGGGATGATTTTTCAGAGGGCGCCGGAGTAATTGAGTTTTCAACTGTCGGTTTCTAGGTTTACGCGTGCCGCGACACAGGGTAGCCTCCGACCGGTGAGGCCCCGATTGCAATTAGACTGTCTGGCCCGCGCTACTAAATGCACTAGCCGCTACCGCTTTCTCCAACTTTCACCACTACACGCTAACTGCTTTCCACTCCAACAAGCAAGGCCTTCCGTCACAATCTCTGGCTTTTGTTTGCGGGATGTGTCAATGGATACTAACAGTTCAACGCCGAGTTGTTACCTGCTACTGGATAAGAGAGATAAACATGGCCGTAGCCTGGAGATGTGCGTGTCCAGTCAGTTTTGAAGGTGAGAATGTGTTTGGGGAGAGAGAGAGAGAGAGAGAGAGAGAGAGAGAGAGAGAGAGAGAGAGAGAGAGAGAGAGAGAGAGAGAGAGAGAGAGAGAGATTTGTTCCATGTAGACTTTTCTAATTCTGTCGTATTTTGTATAAAATAACAGAATGTACACACTCCTTGCAGTGATCATGTAGTGTATAATCTATGAGATATGGCTGACAAACTGCAACACAGTTCTCAAGCAGTGTGACAGTGAATTGGAGTGCCAGGCTGTTCATTCATCTGACTGCTTTACCAGCACAGCGTTTCCCCTCCAGCTTGCACACAGAAAGCAAACAGCAGGTATAAAAGCGCTGTTTGCTTTATTTTTTAATTAAATTCGCACCAGATTTCCCCCAAAACAGTCTTGTTATCATCATCAGCTGCACAATCAGCATGCATATAGTTTTTTTATGCTTTATTCTGATCAATATCTGTTTAAAGTCTTACAAAGACAACTATGCTAGTGAACTATGCATTTATTTGTGTGAATACTAAATATATAGAAATAACCTCTGGCTGCTTGCAAGCTTTCTTCTATTGACTTTGTAACTAAAATGCAAAAACCAAATTGAAATACAGTTGTGTATCCATGCTTCAAAGCCCTACAGCATATGATTTCATTGATGGTCTGATCAACATCAGTGCAGAGTAATAAAAATAAGAAAATTGTATACTGTCAACATTTAAAATAACTTAAAGATACCTTCCTTACACCCTGCATGTGTAGAGGGGGGGGGGGTTCATATAAACCACTACAAATCTGTTCATACTTTTGGTTTAAACAATGTTTATTCATATTGACATGTTCAGGAAATGTACACAGACATAGGGTGAAGACAACAACAAGCCTACGGCTTATGGTGGTGTCTTCAAACATACTTTTACATGGGAAAAGAAAACCCCAATACAATTTGAATATAAAAAAAATATTAAAAAAATAAAAAAATAAAAAAACAGCCTACCTCAGTGTATCCTGTGCAAAGGGCAACATTTCTGCTGCATTAATCTGCATAACATGGATGTCAGCATCACAAATGCAGGATGCAGCCAGGTTGTTCATTGTTGGTGCGTGTCCAACTGGAGACCTGTATGGGTTTTTTCCCCCTGTGTAAAAGCCTGCACCCATCTGTGGTGGTTTGCATAATTCCCTATACACTGGAAATACTCTTTCTGTTATATTTAAGAGTATACTGAAAACATTGAATGCAACTTGAGCTCTCTATAGTAGTATACCATTTACAAAAAATCCCATTGAAGCTGCAAATTGTATACATGAACATTAAGAGCTGTATGTGTATATTTTTTCATTGGTTTTTTTGTGGTAAATGTTTGTTTGTTTGTAGATCTTAATATGCTTTTATGAAAATATTCCTGGGTATAGATTCGTTCATATTTTTTTTTTAACTAAAGGGAAGACATCCCAAGGAAAGGACCTTCAAAACAACAACAGCAACAGCAGCAGCAAAAACAACAACAACAATAACACAACAACAATAACACAACAACAACAGCAACAGCCACAGCAGCAGCAGCAGCAGCAGCAACAATAAGAGATCATATATTTAGGGAAAACATATGACATATGGCATGGCATGCACAACTAAATGCAGCAAAGTTGCTTCAGAGTTTAGTTGTACATATCTGTGTCACTTATACTAACGTTTTAGTTAAACGCTGGATCATTAAAAAAAAAAGAAAAAAAAAGAAGTAGACAGTCAAAGTACAAACATCTTGCATTGTGCATCTTATCATCTAAACATATCAAAACGGGTCGTGACTTACTTTGAAGAAGATCACATACTCAAAGTTGCAACAATATCCACAATGACAAAATATGTTCACTCTTAGCTGGAAGCTTCCACTCACAAAACCAAAGGCAACCAAAATAAATGTGTTGCAATCTGAATTCCATGGTGAAATATAATTGCATGCGATAGAGGCATTATTTATAGCATAGATATAAGTTCATACCTTTTTACATTATGTAGGTACAGCACACAGACACAGTCGCAAAACTGTAACAGCGTAGATATCTCACAACCATTAAAACTACAAAGGCAAGAGAACATGAACGCACACAAGGTTTTACAGGCACAGCCGAAGGAGACCGTGTAAAAAATGTCTTTAATAACTTGGAAAAAAAATTCAAAGCCACAGCAAAGAGAGCATGCAATAGATTCTACAGATAAACACAATCACAGCCTCAATCAATTCTAACGGCAAGAACATCATGCCCCAAGATAAGGCCAATAGGTCCTGTATGTAAGAGGACGTAGAATTCAACTAGTCATGCAAGAACATCATCAAACGAAACCAAACCAAATCCCAACGACAAAAACGAAACACAAACGAATCAAAACTGACAAGTAAGCAAAGACACACAAAAAAAAAGAACTACGAATTCAAACACACTCCACACACATGCACAGAGCACTCAAATACGACTATACTGAACCCTTTGAAGTCTAAGTGGTTTTCAATTTCACATCTTTCCCCTCAAAATGGCATTGCTGGCAGTAAGCAGACATTCAGAACAGCAAAGTCATGTAGCATGAATGAACATAACACATTTAAAGATTTGCAGCCACAACATTAGAACAGCATACTTGAACTTGAACATACCTCACAGAAGCAACACAATTAAGAAAGAAAGGAAGATGAGAAAGAAAGAAAGACAGAAAGAAAGAAAGAAAGAAAGAAAGAAAGAAGCAAGCAAGCAAACAAATAAAGTAACAACAGAGCAGAGCACACCCAAATGTCTTCTCGTTAATGAGAATGTCCACACGTCCATTTGACAATAATTTTGTGTGTGGTGATTTTAGCTTAGATAAAAAGATACCAAAGAGTAGCTTTTGCGAAGGTGTGCTTGCATGGCTGATGTAATTATTCACTAAACTTATTCTTTCCACTCAGGTAGTTAGATCTACAGGACCCATGCATGCCTGTGTTTCAAAACGTGTCACCATAGATATCCCATAAAGTGAAGCGGATGTAATTGTAAAGCTAATACGATTGTGTATAAACAATGTAAGAGATCATATTCACCAAACTCGTGTGGCTGTTTTCTCGCCAGGTAAAGACTAGACTGTTTTTATTTGTTTTCGTAACTCAGAGCAAGGACGTGTCTTTTGAATAGTGGTTTAGTGCAGGCTCTACACGAACTGCTGTTAGTGTAAGTTTTAGTTGAAGATCAAATGGAATAATTACCCTAGAGTTGCACTTGAAGCACAGTTCATGCATGACCTCATTCAGACAGACAGACAGACAGACAGACAGACACACACACACACACACACACACACACACACACACACACACACACACACACACACACACACACACACACACACATACACACACACACAGAGAAAGACCGACCGACAGACCGACCGACAGACAGACAGACATGCAATAAGACATTGATTTTGAGATTGATCAAGTTTTGGAGTAAGAGACATAATCCATGGTTCAAAACGGAGCTTTTTGTCAAAAAGTTGTCTCCCTTCAAAGTAAAGCTGAGTTTGTTTTCTTTATTTGGTGTTTAACGTCGTTTTCAACCACAAAGGTTATATCGCGACGGGGAAAGGGGGGAGATGGGATAGAGCCACTTGTCAATTGTTTCTTGTTCACAAAAGCACTAATAAAAAAATTTCTCCAGGGGCTTGCAACGTAGTACAATATATTACCTTACTGGGAGAATGCAAGTTTCCAGCACAAAGGACTTAACATTTCTTACATACTGCTTGACTAAAATCTTTACAAAAATTGACTATATTCTATACAAGAAACACTTAACAAGGGTAAAAGGAGAAACAGAATCCGTTAGTCGCCTCTTACGACATGCTGGGGAGCATCGGGTAAATTCTTCCCCCGGGCCTAACCCGCGGGGTTAGTCAGTTCTGAGTTTGTATCCTCCCAAGCGACATTTGTGCAAGTTTGTCGTTGCTGCAATGCTGTTTTAATCGTGGAGTTTGATGTGTCTATTTAGAAAGTATAAATTAGCTTGTTAGAATAAACTGGTGGTTCTAATGAAGCATGTAATGCATCATATAGATAACAAAGTCAGTATCAGTGTTCCCATTGTTTTCCTCAGGCATTACAACTTGTTGTCAACAATTGTTTGCCAGATTGAAAGCTAAAACAATTTGATCAACATTCATGGTTGCTGTAGAAACAGTTTTTAGTAAAGTGAACACTTAACTATAAGAAACATATTTGTAAAAGTATCAGAAGTGTGGGAAGGTTGAAATGAAACACAACACATGCACTCTATACCCGCGTGCAAGATAGTTTCACACCAAACCACTTCCAAATTTGCAGAATCATTCCAAAACTGTAACGTGGGAGTAGATTTTGTATTCAGGTTATCGTTCGTTGTGCAAAGGTTGTGTGACCTCCAAAATACAGCATGCCCAGGGTGTGTCATTTTAAAATGTACCCCTCGCTTCTTTCAGCTGAAATCCCTCTTTTAGTACTATACCGAACAACTTCCGTAAAACACAATCAAGGTAATACAAAAACAAAAATATTATACAATGTTTATCTTTCATAAAGATATAATGGTCTGTGATTGGCTAGGCCGGGAGCCAATGCGATCCATGTGGCATGCAGTTTAGTTCAGATGGAGACAGAATTGTGTTTAGTTCTCAAACATTTATATCACAAAATGGTAGAACGACTAATAATCTAACACATTTGTAACTAAATGTATGAATCACACATTAAGTTTGCTCATTATTAAAGTAAATATACAAAAAATAGTTCCCGCCGAGGCTGGAGAGGGGCGGAGCAAGTCTCAGCCAATGATAGCGCGTCGCGGGTTGGTTTTGCTCTGCTATGCCGAACGCTATTGCGCTTCGCGAGCGTTGTTGACAAACGGTCAACGTGTGTATAGTATGTATCATGTCTATATACTGTTGCTCAGCTCTAGGCGTGAAGTACAGAAGCAACAAAAGTGTTGTTGTTGTTGTTGTTGTTGTTGTTGTTGTTGTTGTTGTTGTTGTTGTTGTTGTTGTCTCCTCTCTGTTTCTCTCTGTCTCAGACTCTCTGTCTGTCTCAGACTCTCTGTCTGTCTGTCTGTCTGTCTGTCTGTCTGTCTGTCTGTCTGTCTGTCTGTCTGTCTGTCTCTGTCTCTGTTTCTGTCTCTTTCCCCCTTTCTTTATGCTTGTTTTGTATTTAATTTATTTTTATTTATATGTTTTGACATGCAGGACTGTTATGACAATGCATCCTCACCAGCGATGTATATATTATACGCTTCTTTCCTATAAATATATATATATATTACTAGATTACCTTGTGATACGTCCCCCACAAAGGGACTTTGCTCTGTAAATCTCGGTCCCCCTTGAGGAGGGTCTGATGCTCCCAATAGGCTGTCTGTGAAGGGATACTTATTTCTCTCTCTTTCTCTGCAAAGAGATTTTAACAAATCTCGGAAGAAAGTCTCTGCTGACTTTCAATTGTTTCTTTCACAATTTCTGATGTTTTATATATATTCAGTCATTACAAAGCAAAAATGTACTTCTCTGAGACGCAGGATCTAAACGAATGAAGGTAGCAAAAGCGATAGAACAATCTCAAAACAACAAACTCAAACAGAAGAAAATCAGAATAAATTACTCTTATAATACCTGGCTGTAATGTCCATTAAAAAAAAGTAGATAAGTACACAAAAGCGTTAAAAATAACAATGTATAAAGAACAAGCAAAGCAGGTCATCATTAAAGTGGTAATGCGTTAATTGCTGGTACACTATTGTCAAAATAGAAGCATCAATGATGCAAGCCATTTGGAACTAGCATTGAACATCCGCTACTCGGTATTATGTTGAGCTAGCCTCCTGCAAAACTAACAGGAACACCTTCCAGGCTGAAATAAATGAACACTAAACAACATTGGAAATAGAGGGATACTTTCATGAACTAACGAAAAAGAGAGCTAGAGAAAGAGAAAAGGAGTACACAAGAAAGAAAGACTGATTTAAAGAAAGAAGGAAAGAAGTAAAGAGAGAAGGAGAAAAGGGAAGAAGATACAAAGGAAGATATATAAATGAACGAGAGAAAAAAAAACCAAGAACATCACACAAAATATAGAAACAAACACTAAAGTAGATTATTTTGCAACCACCAATGAGCGTTTGTAGGATTAGTGTAAACATTAAGACGTAATGGCCTTCTTCCTCCTGCGCAGACAGACACTTAAATTGAAAATAAAGTCCCAAACAAACAAACAAAAAACAAAACAAAACGGCCAAAGAAACTTTTCAGAGATTGCGCGCACATGCTTTCAATGTCTTTTCAGAATCGGCACACATTTTTGTTCATTCACACCCCCCACCTTTACGCCCCCTCCTCCCTCTGTGTGCCTGTCTGTCTGTCTTGTCAGTCTGTCTGTCTGTTTAACCCCCTCCCCTTTCTCTCTCTCTCTTTCTACTTCATTCTCTCTCTCCCTCTCTCTCTCTCTCGCAAAAGAACGCTTTGGTTTAAACGATTTATTTATCTATTTCCTTATTTCTTTATTTCTTTACTTTATTTCTTTTTTAATTTATTTATTTAATGAAAAATGGAGAGAGAGAGAGAGAGAGAGAGAGAGAGAGAGAGAGAGAGAGAGAGAGAGAGAGAGAGAGAGAGAGAGAGAGAGAGGGGGGGGGGGGGAATGAACAGCCACAGCACTTGGCAAACTGTTGTAACAGTGTAACAAAATGCTCATTAACCGTCGAAACACATGCAATATTTGTAAAAATCATACTGCCATTCGATTAAAACTAAGTCAATATTGAACATTTGATTGGAAAAGATACATTAGACATTCAGTGTAGCTTTATTTTGTTGCTAAAAACACAGCAACCAAGTGGCATCAGACACAGCCAACGTGAGCGGGAGACCATCCCCCTTTCTCGTTATTTCTCTTTATAACCTCAACTTGTTCAACTTTAGTATCAAAACGTCTACAAATAGATGTGTTAATGACAATTTGATTCTAAAAGTTCACGGCATTATCTTTCTTGGACGAAAAAAACGAAAACAATCTCTGCAAAATAGTCCCCCATTAGCACCGCCTCCGCTTCCGCTGGGCCAATGGGAGCGTGGCTACTGTGAGATCAGGTCGACTCTAATTGGTCGCTGCAAATACCTCGGCGCAAAAGTCAGTGGGGTTTAGTAGCAGTAAACAATGATGTGCGCTGTAGTGGATACTTTGATTGTACATAAAACAGGTATTTGAGTGTGTATGGCGTCATAATATTTCACTTATCTACACTCACTATTTATAAAATGGAGGACTACTTACTGTATGGTTGATTAGCGACGTGACCAAGTCAGTACTGACCCCCACCAAAAGAGTCAACAGAAATCGCGGCTTACCCGCTTCGCAGGGCCGTTAAAACGAAACCCGACTTTGCCGCAATGTTCTGCTATCAATAACCTCTTCTGTGTGTATTTCTGTTTATTATGTGTCTTCAAGATATGTTCTGACATTGTCTTGTACTAGTGTAACGTCATGTTTCCACTTTTGCCCATGTAGGTAGATTGTTGTCGATACCTGTCTCCAGTGATGACCGTCAGGCAAGACAACAATGTCCAAAATGAAAAATTGTTTACTAACACGAGTTTGCTCCCCTTGACCAGTAAACTAGATCCACTCGCCTGGGGTGATCGGTCGTAAGGTTTTCCAATCCCCATGAAAATGCATTTTGCCAAGCTGTTAGTCAGAAGAAGGTACCTTTTGATAGCTAATCTAGTCTAGGTTTCTATGAAAATTTAAATGATAGGGGGCATGAGAGAAAACGGTAATGATGGGAGAGAAGGGAATGGTGCTGAGAACACACAAAAACAACATATCAAATGCTACGTTAAAACTTCGTGTTCGTATTAAAACTATGTGTAAGTCAACAAACAACAACACGTCTATAACATAAGGTACTCATTCTGTAAAAAAAAAACACGTTCGGGAAGAACAGTTGTGGAATGGACCTGAATGTGGGAATGTTTCTTCTTTTTCACATTTCTTGATTTGTTGCTTTGCAATCCGCCTTTCTTCTTTCTTCTTCTCTCTCTCCAGTACGTTTTGTCTATCGCTGTTTGATATTTGTGATGAAATTAATAAAAGAAAGAAGTCCTGGCAAGATCTAAACTTTTTTTGGACATTCTATTAACTTTCAAAGTTAGATCTAAATGGTATACGATGTACAATTAATGGAGGTTGCCGGTGAAACTGCAGCCGCACGTATTAGTTTAACTGTACATGTTTTAATTTATTTATTTGTCTTTATTGAGTACCAAAGAAAACACATTCACAAGAAATAACATTGCCTTGATTTTGTGTGTGTTTGCAGGCCTTGTGCGTAAAGACGATAACAGTTCAAGCCTGTTCGTTTTTGGTGAGTACTTTTTCCACAGCTTTCTCATTTTCCTTCTTGCTTTCATTTTTTTTTGGGGGGGGGGGGGGGGGGGGGGGCATACTTGGGGGAAGGGGGGGTTGAGTTTAGATGTTTGCTCAACTAATCGTTTCTTTATTCGTTTGTATTATTTATTTGTTTGGCTGGTTTTTCGTTCGACCGTTGGCTAGTTTGTTTGTTTGTTCTTTCTTTCGGTTTCAATTAAAAATATCAGTTTACTTTTGCGCTGCGATTTCACCATCGTACGCGATAAGTGGTTGCGTCAAAATCAGACACATGCATAAAATCAAATCACATGTTTTAATCGTCTGGAGAAAAAATTCCTCATTAGTGGTTAAATAAACATAAGCTATTTAAAATGCATAAAGCAGAAAAATCATACAGGCTGTGTAACACCTTTTTAAGCTTACCTGTCTTTATAGCCACCATCAAAAGTGTCACGTCTATGAAAAACGATTTCTGGCAAAATGTGGCTGCAGGGGAAAATCTTAAAACATCAATCAACTGTGACATTACGCATTCGTCGGTGTATTTGCCAAGATTCAGGGTTTTGCTCGGCGTTTGAAACCGTGTGGCGAACGTGTTTGTTCTATTTTGGTTTGTTTGCTTGTTTGTCGGAACATACCCCTTATTTTAGATATCAAGGTCACAATGAGTGTTTGACCGTTTGGTTTTGTATTCCTTGTGTGTGTGTGTGTGTGTGTCATAATATCAGAATGCTTAAACACGTGCGTTTTAGTCACAAGTGTGCTTCTGCCTTTACCTATATCGGTCAGCGCTGTAAAATATGTAATTGGGTATAAGCCTACATGTTGTCACCATCCTTTAGATCTTTCTGCGCAGTTTTGGGTGAAAGTCAAAGCCAGCGAAGGTCATTAGGCCACAGTGCAGTTCTTACCAATGATGATAACTTTGAGTTATATTGACTCTTTCTGCGGTGATGCAGGATGGGTTTCGTGGTGTAATTACAGGAAGCTTTTGTTAATGACAATACAAAAACAGGAACACAATGTAACTACGGAAATTTCTCCCCTAGAATCTCAGTTTTGGGGGCTTTACTGCGCATCAGCGTTATTTCAAACTTCTGTTTTTATTTTGTTTGTCATTACCGCCGCATTCCTTGTCTTGCACCCACAGGAGCTTGTATCCAATCGCCGGTCGATCATTATTTACTCCTTATTCCATATATTTACTCCTTATTCCATACAGTCTACTACTACTATTTAATAAGTAGTAGTAGTAAGGGTAAACATGCAGCGGTAAATGATAAGGCCAAAAAAAAAATATAGTCTGTTTACGGTAACCCGACCGACCCTATTTTTTTCGCGCGACCCTAGACTTTTTTTGGCATTTGGGAAAAAAAAAATAAAAAAAATAACGTAAAAATATGGTTTTTTGGAGAAAAAAAAAATAAAAAAATCCCGACCTACCGACCCTATTTTTTGGGCCTATGTTACCGTAAACAGACCTATTTTTTTTGGCCTAAGCATGCAGGAGTAAATAATTATCGACCGGTGGTTGGATACAAGCTCCTGTGCTTGTACCTGCACATACTACGCAGAAACAAACAATTCTGTAAGTAAGCTAACTGAGAGATTATTCAGGCAGGCGTCACATCATTTGCACATTCCCTTGAAGGCAGTGAGTGCTGCAGCATATCATACTTTCCCCAAGATGTCAGCTCTTCAGTCTTCCGATTAACACAGGGAAGTAAGCACTCTAAATGCATACAATATGTGTAAAAGAGTTGAGTTATTCGGAACCATTCTCCTGGCACATGAGAGAATAACAAGCATTGAAATGAACAAGCGACTTTCATCTTCAGTCTTTCGCTGTGTTGTTCATCAATAGAGGTTTTGGAGGAAGAAGGACAAGGCGTGCGGAGCTTGTTGCATGCTGGTCTGCTAATTGTTTGTCTGGCAAATTGTTGCCCGTTGTTTGAGAGATGGCAGAGGTGTTGGAGCGGAGAAATAGGAGGAAGAGCAGGGGGAGGATGGAGGGGGGGGGGGGGTAGAGCAGGGGGGGATGGGGGTGGGGGGTGTCAATAATCAAGTCAACAGGAGCACGCGGAGCAGTGTCGGAGTGTCAATATGTTCACACTCCGCACCCTGTACGACACAGAAAGGCACAACCCCTCCGTCCTGGTTGTGGTGTTCCTGCAACAACAATCGGCGTGCCACTTGCACTGCTCACTCATCCAGTCATCGGAACATCACTTTTATGGAAAGTTCTGGACACTGTTGCCGTTTTGTCGACGTTTAAGGAGTTACACTGGCCAAAAAAAAAAAAAAAAAGGAAGCAACATCCGCTTAAAAAGAAAACAATCACCTTTTTGCTGATTGTCTTCCTGCCGCCGTATACGTTGTTGGTGACACGGAGACTTTTTTGATTCATGACTCTTCTTCAAGATAAAGTTCTGGATATTGTGTAAGAAAATGAGGGTTGGTGTAAGATTTGTTCTACAAGTACCGTGCATAATGACCTCCCTCGTATAATTCGACTTAACTTGGACAGAAATAGCGCTTGACAGCCGCAGAGATTCTTGGTCAAAGTTACTTTTTGTTTTTAACGGGCATGCCTTAAGCTGGACCGAACGTTTTAGCCGTGTGGTCAAGCAAGATACACTGCAGAGCGCCCGGTGTGCTTGAGTCAACATTTGTTTGCTGAGACTAACCAGCCGATGATCTTGCCTAGGTCAGGACGGGGACTTGAATCAGCTTTAGCGCAGACTGCATGTCATGGCAGGGTTGATCTGAATCACAAAAACAATATTCCTGGAGTCACATACCTATACTTAGCGTAAGTTTGGACCATTGTCACAGTACATTTAAGGTAAGGTAAGGTATAAGGTAAGGTAAGGTAAGGCAATGCAAGGTAAGGTAAGGTAAGGTAAGGGAAGAGAAGGTAAGGTAAGGTATAAGGTAAGGTAAGGCATGGCAAGGCAAGGCAAGGTAAGGGAAGAGAAGGTAAGGTAAGGTATAAGGTAAGGCATGGCAAGGCAAGGTAAGGTAAGGGAAGAGAAGGTAAGGTAAGGTAAGGTAAGGCAAGGTAAGGCTAGGCATGGCAAGGCATGGCATGGCATGGCAAGGTAAGGTAAGGGAAGAGAAGGTAAGGTAAGGTAAGGTAAGGTAAGGCTAGGCATAGCAAGGCATGACAAGGCAAGGTAAGGGAAGGGAAGGTAAGGTAAGGTAAGGTAAGGGAAGGTAAGGCTAGGCATGGCAAGGCATGGCAAGGCAAGGTAAGGTAAGGGAAGAGAAGGTAAGGTAAGGTAAGGTAAGGTAAGGTAAGGTAAGGCTAGGCATAGCAAGGCATGGCAAGGCAAGGTAAGGTAAGGGAAGAGAAGGTAAGGCAAGGCAAGGTAAGGGAAGGGAAGGGAAGGGAAGGTAAGGTAAGGTAATGGAAAGGATGGATGGGAAGGTGAGGTGAGGTGAGGTGAGGTGAGGTGGGGTGAGGTGAGTTAAAGTACGGCACGGTACATTTCGGTGAGGTAAGGTAAGGTAAGGTAAGGTAAGGTAAGGTAAGCCTAAGGTAAGGTATCAAATAGAGTCCTGTGATGTTTTCCTCATGGAACGGTCCCGGATATCCACATCGGTTGAAGGAACGTTAAGAAACAATAACCAACCCTCATGGAAATGTGGGTTGCTGCCTCCCTGGGAAAAGCGACCTGCCATACAATACGGCGCTACCCATGCGCGAGTCCGTGTTTTCCAAGACCTGAGACTGTCAGTGTGAACTGTGGCCGTGTGTGATCTGTTTCGTGTGCATGACCTGAGACTGTCAGTGTGAACTGTGGCCGTGTGTGATCTGTTTCGTGTGCATGACCTGAGACTGTCAGTGTGAACTGTGGCCGTGTGTGATCTGTTTCGTGTGCATGACCTGAGACTGTCAGTGTGAACTGTGGCCGTGTGTGATCTGTTTCGTGTGCATGACCTGAGACTGTCAGTGTGAACTGTGGCCGTGTGTGATCTGTTTCGTGTGAACTGTGGCCGTGTGTGATCTGTTTCGTGTGAACTGTGGCCGTGTGTGATCTGTTTCAGTGTGAACTGTGGCCGTGTGTGATTTGTTTCAGTGTGAACTGTGGCCGTGTGTGATCTGTTTCAGTGTGAACTGTGGCCGTGTGTGATCTGTTTCGTGTGAACTGTGGCCGTGTGTGATCAGTTTCGTGTGCATGCGTGCACACGGGGGTGTTCGGACACCGAGGAGGGTCTGCCCAAAGTTGATCCTGGAAAATAAATTCGTGTCCGTAGCCCTGATGTTTCATTGCCTGGGTCTATTTGTGTCTGAAAAATAAGTAGTTGTTACGAGTCGCGTAATTTATGCGTCAAGATCAGAATATCCATGCTTCACAGAAGTTTCTCTGGCTGTGTTATGTTGAGAATGAAAAGTTGACACTTACATGTGTCTCTAGGTGGCAATTTTTGAGCAAAGAATCAAAGTTCAGTTTGCCTGCACCAAGAGAAAAAAATCATTGTTTTATAAAGTGTGCATCATAACCCCCCCCCCCACACACACACACACACACACACACCCCGTACACACTCACAAAATCTCAGTCCAAGCCGCCTCATGTTTTTGAATCTTCTTGTCTTTGGATATACATGTTCCTTTCTGGGAAAGGTTTATTGGTTCTGCATTTTGGCAAAACATAGGTATCCCTGTTTTTGGTGTCGATGTATAAAACGTTTGTGCCTGTAGACACCCATGGCTGTAGATGCCTGAGCCTTTCAGAAGGGTGTAGATATAGATGTCCCTGTCGTGTGACAAAATGTAGATGTAGCGTACCTGCTTTTTGGAGAGATGTACCTGCCTCGGGAAAAAGTAATATTCCTATGTCTTTTACGAGGTTGTAAATCAGTAAATGTCTTAGCCTTTGGGAAACCCCCCGCGGGTTAGGGGGAAGAATTTACCCGATGCTCCCCAGCATGTTGTAAGAGGCGACTGACGGATTCTGTTTCTCCTTTTACCCTTGTTAAGTGTTTCTTGTATAGAATATAGTCAATGTTTGCATTCTCCCAGTAAGGTCATATATTGTACTACGTTGCAAGCCCCTGGAGCAATTTTTTGATTAGTGCTTTTGTGAACAAGAAACAATTAACAAGTGGCTCTATCCCATCTCCCCGCCTTTCCCCGTCGCGATATAACCTTCGTGGTTGAAAACGACGTTAAACACCAAATAAAGAAAGAAAGCCTTTGGGAAAGATGTGAATATCCCTGACTTCAAACGAGATTTAGATTTATAGTTGACCCTGTCGCTACCAGCAATATGTTGATTTCCCTACCTTCGGACTAGATCTGCATGCATGTTCACCCCCTTCAATGGGCTGAACGCAGATGTTCCTAATTGCTGGCAAGACGTCCGTGCCTTAAATCAAAGGCGAACACATCCTTTCCTTGCCGAAAGGTGCATCAACCTACAACCAAAGATGTTCTATGTTACAATCCGGCGGACCTGTCCCATGACAGTCAATGGGGTGAGTGTGCAGGGTGCGTGTGTAGAGATGATGGTGATCAGTCAGTCGGGTCACGCCCGCCATCGCGCCCAGCGCTCGCCCAACGCCGCCTCCTTCAATGGCGCCAATCGATGGAGCCGACCCAGCCTCTTCTCCAACCCCTAATTGCTCCCCTTCCGCTGAACAAGGCTGCTTTTTACCCTAATGAAAAATCGATCACAGCTCAACACGAGTAAACGAAGTTTACGCCGCCGTTGATAATGGCTGCAGAATGTGTTTTTTAGGGGCTTTAAAAAGAAGGTTTGATTAAAATCTTCACCGGCGTCCGTGCGGAGGCTGGTGGCGGGGATGAGTGCTTGGGGAAGAAGGGAAGAAGGGGGGGGGGGAGGAGAGAGAAGAAGAAATAGAGAGAGAGGGGGGGAGAGAGACAGAAAAGGGGGGGAGGAGGAAGAGGGAGACGAGAGGGGGGGCAGAGAGAGAGAGCGAGAGAGAGAGGGAGAGAGAGAGAGGGAGGGAGAGAGAGAGAGGGAGAGAGAGAGAGGGAGGGAGAGAGAGAGAGAGAGGGAGGGAGGGGGGGGGGGGGGGGCTAGGAAGAGGGGGAGGAAGAAGTGGAGACAGAAAGCGAGAAAGAACGAGAGAGATGGAGTGGAGAAGGAGGAGGAGGCGGAAGACAATGACAATGACAATGACAATGACAATTCTTTATTTAACGAGGGTAGTAGATTAAGCAGTGGTCTGCTTTTTTACATCCAGCCCTCGCCCTAAAGAGGGACTAACTACAAAAATGAAATACAAATACAAGATAAAAAATAGAAAATAGAAAACTAAAACTAAAAGAGAAAGAAGGAGAAGACAAACAGAGAGAGACAGAGACAATAGACAGGGAGGGGGAGGGAGGGAGGGAGGGAGGGAGGGAAGGAGCGATGGGGATGAGAAAGACCGAGACAGAGACAGAGATTGTAATGGTTCGCTTAGTGGTTTGTTTCCAAACTTGCTGGCGGCTGTTTGTCGCAGCGTGTCGTTGTCAATGCCTTGCCCTGGTTCCTAACAGTGATTAGCAGTGATGCGGAGCGGGATCCAAGGTGTCACTGGTCGTTGTGGAACTGACTTCTCGCTTGGCAAGGCACAGTCAAACCTCCCGTTAACAATATTTGTTTTAGAACCCTCACGGCAGCTGTTGAACAACATATGCCCCTAATTGAACACTGCTACCACTGACGACGTTTTATATCTGAATGTTATTTTAAGACCTTGTTTATTAAGACCTTGTTTATTAAGACCTTGTTTATTAAGACCTTGTTTATTAAGACCTTGTTTATTAAGACCTTGTTTATTAAGACCTTGTTTTTTAAGACTTTCTCTTCGTAAAGTCTGTACATTATTCGCTGTGTTAAGACGATTTTTGTTAGATTTGTTGAGCTCTTAAAAGAGAGGTTGCACTGTAGTGTGCCGACTGGACAGACGAGAGAAGGGGTCTGAGAGAAGAGTAAATTCCACCAGGAGCCGGTCCTGATTGAAGCTCATGGAATCTATAGTCTTTCGAATGACTTAATGCGAAGTAGCCATCTATTCATTTGAGTCTCGTTACGCCCAGAAGACTTTGCCAGTAAGAGGGTAATGTCACGGTACGTTACGTTGCATCAAGTAATAAACACATCATGGATCTTTTTCTTTTGACTGCTGATGCCTTGTTTGGTAGTATTGTGCGGGTTTGGTTATAGAAGCTTGTAGAAAATGAATGATCGTGACTATAGCAAGTGGTTCCAGGTCAGAGGCTAAGTGAGTAGCACAGGTATTTGCTTGGTTGGATTCTGGGGGAAATTACTAGTCGTTACTATCATGTACGGGTACAATCCAAATGATGGCAAAGATGTTTATTAGGTTGTCTTGCGTTAGACATGAAATGTTAGTAGCATATGCCTCCAGGTAGTGGCTTAATTGTGTATATATCTCATTCGCAGTAAATTTTGAGAAATTACGAAGAGCTATTACAGTTATTACAGTCTTGTGCCTCTAAACCAGATGCTATATATTTCTTTGGCTATGATCTCTAGGAACAGACGCCACACAAACAGATGGTTCTTTTGTTGTGCTAAGACTGTGTTATGTGGGAAATGAATAATTTTTATCATAGTATGTGCATGCCTCCAGATCAGAGGCGAAGTAAACTATTTTAACTCAAATGTTCCTCCACATCAGATAATGGAGGGCCACAATGTCTCATTGGCTGTGTTTTGTGGGAAAGAAATAATTGTTACAAATGTACAACTAAGCAATATGTTTTTCCAGATTTAGTTTAAAGATCAAAGGGCGATGATGCCTCCTTTGCCGCTGTGATGCATTTGTCACTAAAACAGATGGAAAGGAGGAGCTTCGAAGGGATTCTTTTACCAATCTTCATATGAACTCCTTGGACGCTGCAGGAAATGATGGCATAGCAGAACAGAAGCAAGCATGCATGTAGCGTGCCAGCAAGTGATAGGACTGTGCTTTTTGGCGGGCAAAGGTCACGAGGCGCACACACGGCCCGCCACCCTACCGCCCCTGCTCCTCACCCCCATGTTGTAAAACAGCAATCAGGGAAGAGGCGCCACGCCCCGCGCGTGCTGGGCCCTTGTAGTCTCCTTATTATCTCTCTCTGCTCCATGATTCTCGTACAAACAGAAATCAAGTATGTGCGATTGGCGGCTCAAGTGGCCCACCGGCTGATAACCACAGACACTGTGCAGTCTCTTGTAGTATGTCATCAGGGAGAAGAAGGCGAGAAGCACTTGTCGCCCAATTACACTCATTGACACTGTTCTTTTCCCATGCTTCCTGCTGCATGGCTGTGTTGGTCGTTGGCGGTGTCGTTTTTTGGTTGCCTTGCCTTGTTGTAGCTTAGCAACACTGTGAGATGATTTTTTTTTTTGTTCTGGTGAAAGGAGGCTTTTGATGCAGCTGTCATGATGGCGCAGGACCCATCCTTGCAGTCGTTTCTTAATATGTGTTGATCTCTATCTGTCTGTCTGTCTGTCTGTCTGTCTTTTTTTAGATATGTTTTGTTCTATGTCTGTGTGTGTGTGTGTGTGTGTGTGTGTTTGTGTGTGTGTGTGTGTGTGTGTGTGTGTGTGTGTCTCTCTCTCTCTCTCCTCTCTTTACACCCCCGGTATAGGGGTGTGTATAGGTTTTTACACCCCCGGTATAGGGGTGTGTATAGGTTTCGGTCGATGTGTTTGTTTGTTTGTTTGTTTGTTTGTTTGTGTGTCTCTCTCTCTCTCTCTCAGTCTCTCTCTCTCACTCAGTCACTGCCACCAACTGAGAAGGTTATTTCCCTTTGACGGGGGTGTTTTTCCTACCTCGGAGGAATTTCTTGTTTCATCCTCATTCCACGGACATGTGTTTCAAATATATGGGTTGTCAAAAGAAGAATTACTATAGCAGAAGGGCAGGTCCCTCTAGATCTAACGCTCCAATTATTTCGTGGTACAATTGCTGACTTTTGAAACCTCTTCATCTCCCCTCCCCCCTTCCCCCCCTCTCTCTCTCTCTCTCTCTCTCTCTCTCTCTCTCTCTCTCTCTCTCTCTCTCTCTCTCTCGTTTATCACTAATCCATGTAAGTGTGTTTCCAATACGTTTTATCAAAAAGGTCCACCGGAAAGGAAGGTCCCCATGGATCTTACGCTCCAGTTCTTTCGTGATGTAGTTGCTGACTTATGCCTCACTATCTCTTTCTCTCTCTTTCTCTCTCTCTCTCTTTCTCTCTCTCTCTCTCTCTCCCCCTCTCTCTCTCTCTCCCCCTCTCTCACTCTCTCTCTCTCTCTCTCTCTCTCTCTCTCTCTCTCTCTCTCTCTCTCTCTCTCTTGCGACTACTACGACAACTCTCTCTATATTATATATATATATAGCTCTCTCTCTTCCTCTCTTTCTCTCTTTATCTCTCTCTCTCCCCTACCCTCTCTCTCCCTCCATTCCTCATTTCCTCCCTCCCTCTCTCTATCTCCCTCCCCCTCTCTCTCTCCCTCCCCTCCCCCTCCCTCCCTCCGGCCCCAATCTCTCTCGCCTACCTCCGCCGCCCCCAACGCCAGGACAAACAGAACAAATTGGCAACAACGACGACACTGACAACAACGACGACATCGACGACGACAACGACGACGACTACGGCAACCACAGCAAGTAAAGCACAACCGTCTCAATGGCGACCAAGCGGAGGAGAGAGTGTTGTGGGAATGGGTCCCCGCGGAGGGGCCTGTCACTTGCGGTTAGCGGCGCCAATCAATAAGATTGCACCAACGGAGGACACCCCACTGCCTTAAAACGATTGTTCCTCCTGCGTTTGTCAGCTCCCATAAATTGCGTGTGAACTGTGGGGTGGGATGCTGGAATGGGGTTGGTGTCAGGATGGCTTTGGGATGGCTGTGCCTGGTTTGTATAGTTTCTGGAGTATAGAAGTTTTGTTATAAAAGGGGTCTTCGCTGACTTGGCTGTGTTTGTCATATTCGTCTTTCTGTCACGGTCCTGTTTTTGTCATCGTCATGTCCAAAGCATTCGTTAAGGTCAATGAGTCGGTCTGTCCTCCCTTACCATATTCCCCCTCCTCTAACTTCCATCCTACCCACCCCGCTGGCGCCTAGATTGTGCTTTTGAATGACTGTTATGGAAAAGTGGCACGGTCCTGTTTTTGTCGTTGTCCTGTTTTTGTCATTCGTGTATCCACTGCACACTTCAAGGTCAGTGACACTCTGACCGCCCACACGCCCCCTCCCACCCCCCCCCCCCCCATCCCCCTTAACCCTCCCGGTGCCCGGTTTGTGCTGTGGAAGAGGTATTGGTAAAATTGGTTTTTGTCATCGTCCTGCCTAACAGACCCTGTTCTATCAAGGAAGCAATTTTGGTGACATGACTCACATAGCTTCTGGCATATTTCAAGAAAAGCGAGGTGTATGCTGGAATCTGTAGCTGCGTCTTTTTAAGTGTGATGCAGTTACACGGGTTATCGTTGCTTCGGTAACTCAATCCTCGGAGATCAAGCGATCATAGGCTAGGATCGAAGATGATATTATTTGTGCAGATGGTTGCATGAAAGTGTTCATTCCAGCAGTGTGCAGCTATGGCAGTGGTGTCGAGTTGTCTCTGTCTCTCATTGTTTCCGTCTGTCACTGTTTGTCTCTGTCTGTTTGTCTCTCTGTCTGTCTGTCTCTTTCTCTCCTTCAATTAATTTCTCCACCTCCCTCTCTTCCTCCCTCCCTCTCTTCCTCCCTCCCTCTCTTCCTCCCTCTCTCTCTCTCTCTTGTTCTCCCATTCTCTTCGTCTTTCTCTCTCTCTCTTTCTCTCTCTCTCTCTCTCTCTCTCTCTCTCTCTCTCTCTCTCTCTCTCTCTCTCTCTCTCTCTCTCTCTCTCTCTCTCTCAGTCCTTTCCAAGCCTTCGGCTTGGCTATCAATTAATCAATTGAATGTCATAGTGGATACATGCGTTTTATTAAAAGCTGCTTATTGAAGCACATGAATAATATACGCATAATATTGCTATTTCATATGTTACGTGGATTTCCATTGGTCAATTGGGCAAAACTGAGCTCAGTGCAAAAGTGATATCGACGACATTTCCGTCGATATCAGTTTTGATATCGACGACCTCTTTATTGCTTCCCCACTTAAAAAAAACCACACACCTAAATTTAAAAACAAACAAATATACATGAAAATGTAATTAACCCAGAATTTAGTTGAGCAAGTGACTAAAGACGTTTTGAATGGAAATACATTTTAAAATACTGAAAAGTACAAGAAAAGAATGAACAAAAAGAAATAATAATCAGAGGGAGGGATATGGAACAGCCAAAACTGAGACAAATACTTTTGTATTTTTTTTTACAGTAAATACAAAATGTCCACAGAATTAGCAATATATCTAACATTGACTGACTGTGTGATGATATCTTCTGCTATTGGTCTGTTTTGACAGTGATATCAAAATCTCGACCTCCGGTCAAGATATCATCACACAGTCCGTCAATATGTCCGGTGGTGGGTTTTTGTACCCACTGGTGTAGTTTTGTTTAACCCCTTTACTTGGCTAAGTGGTGCTATAAAATCATTGTTTTCCCACTGGATCCATAAAAATGTGTATTTTGGCTCAATTTGGTCAATTTTTTTCCAAGGCTTAGCGCTGCGTGAATTCAAAAAAACGAAGCTTTGTCATTGGGTCCATAAAAACGTGCATTCTGGCGCCTGTTCGCCGAATTTTGTAATCCTGGGCTTAGGGCTGAAAAGGAAATGCGGTTTTCAATTGAATCCACAAAAATGTGTATTCTGGCGCCTGTTGACCGCTTTTTTTTTGTAACCCCTGGGGTTTGCGGTGAAACGAAATCAGGCTTGCTGGTGGATCCTTTTCTGGCGCAGCTATTGGGCGAATTACCGCCTCATTCACCTCTAATCAACTCGGCATCGCTTTGCTGGGAATAAGCAGTTATCCTCTGTTGGAATGCTGCAGGGCCAGCTCCCCAACAAATTGAGGTTTTCCATGGTTACCCCTCCACAATCCCAAATAGGCACGACTTTAGTGGTGGGAGTCAGATGGTTTTGGGGCAAGGGTTAGGTATTCGGTTCTTACCGCTCTGCGTCAGTGACACAGTGTGGGTCAAGGCTTTTTTTTTTTTTGGGGGGGGGGGGGGGAGAGAGAAAAACGTTTTTCTTCTCTCTCTTTTTTTTTTGGTGGGAGGGGGGAGGAGAGGAAAGGAAAGAAATGAACGTATGCACTCAAAAACACAAGACAGTGTATAGTTAGGCCAAAAAAAAAAAATTGTCTGTTTAGGGTAACATGACCAAAAAAAGTAGGGTCGGTAGGTAGGTAAAGTTTTTTTATTTTTTTTTAATTTTTTTGTGTAAATGCTATGTTGGCTGAACATTCACTTCTTATATTTGATGAATACATGTTTCAAAACTAACGTATAAATAAAACAGAGAGAAAGGGAGAGAAAGAAACGCCAAATGTCTCTTTTTAGCATTTTTACCTCTTTTTTTTTTTTTTTTTTTTTGAAATCAAAAAAAAGTTTTTGGGCCGGCGCCAAATCGATAGGGTCGGTCGGGTTACCCTAAACAGACAATTTTTTTTTTTTTGGCCTTAGTGGGATTTACAGAGAATCAGCCCTTACGTCTCTTATTTGATCTGAAAATATCCGCTAAATACTTTATTATTGCCCTGGTTTTGTTTTCTGTAGTCTTTGGGCTCTTTCTCTCATCCGCGGAGTAAAAATGATGATATACGATCACCCCAAAGTTTTAGTAGTACAGTATCACCGAGTTGTTATACGTGTACCAGCATTCCCCGAAAACAGGCCTGTGCCGTATAGTGCTGAGCGTTGATGGGGTGGTTGGTGCATGGTGGACTCGGGATGAACGGGTATCGTTTTCACCACTTCCTCCCCATCAGAGAGTGGGGGTCGCGGGGCTGATTGGCCGTTTCCGTCAGCTGATTGCCCGACAAGTAATGTAACTGCCGCACTGGCCGTCAGTGTGTCTGGAACCCCTGCCACTGACCAGCCTTTTGTCTGCTGTTTGACAGTCTGTCTGTCTCACAAGCACTGTTGCTACTATCGTATTGTGCATAGTGATACTGGTGCTGTCGCTATGACGAGAAATTGTAGTACTACAGGGGAACCCTGCCGCATTTAAGAGTCTGTTGTTTTATAAATTTCCTGAGGTTTTTGAGTCACTTGAGAAAAAGTGACTCTATGTAATCGGTCAGTGTTAGTCTGTCCGGCCGGCCGGCCGGCCGGCCGTCCGTAGACACCACCTTAACGTTGGACTTTTCTCGGAAACTATCAAAGCGATCGGGCTCATATTTTGTTTAGTCGTGACCTCCAATGACCTCTACACTTTAACGATGGTTTCGTTGACCTTTGACCTTTTTCAAGGTCACAGGTCAGCGTCAAAGGAAAAATTAGACATTTTATATCTTTTCTCGGAAACTATCAAAGCGATCGGGCTCATATTTTGTTTAGTCGTGACCTCCAATGACCTCTACACTTTAACGATGGTTTCGTTGACCTTTGACCTTTTTCAAGGTCACAGGTCAGCGTCAAAGGAAAAATTAGACATTTTATATCTTTGACAAAGTTCATCGGATGTGATTGAAACTTTGTAGGATTATTCTTTACATCAAAGTATTTACATCTGTAGCCTTTTACGAACGTTATCAGAAAAACAAGGGAGATAACTAGCCTTTTCTGTTCGGCAACACACAACTTAACGTTGGGCTTTTCTCGGAAACTATAAAAGTGACCGGGCTCAAATTTTATGTGAACGTGACTCATTGTGTTGTGAATAGCAATTTCTTCCTGTCCATCTGATGCCTCATATAATATTCAGAACTGCGAAAGTGACTCGATCGAGCGTTTGCTCTTCTTGTTTGTTCCTGAGGTATGCGAATTTGTCCCCATATAGTAAGACTTTCCGTTTAAAGACCGAATTTTCTCACATTTGGATGGTCTTAGAATTAATCCGTTGTCTTGTGTAGAAGGTGTGTTTGTTGCTGTTGTGTTGGTGGTGGCGGGCGGCGTTTGTTGTTGTTGTTGTTGGTGCTGGTGTTGTTGTTGTTGTTGTGGTGGTTTTGTTTGTTTGTTGGATTGGTATTATCAAGCGCCGTCAGAGAAATAAAGGTACTATCCTCAGAGATGATACTGCCAGTACTTATATAGGTTCGCTGCATTTCAAATTCAGGTTTGACAGTCCCCACCAAAGGCCCTCTCGGCAGATTTGTGCAAGACATTTCTCTCAAAATTCACCCGCTGTCGCATCTTGATCTTTCTTTCGAGCACTTATTGTACATATGCCTTTCTCTCTCTATACCTACATCACCAATCCCCTCGTATACCTGCATGTGTATACGTATACCACTTTCCATCGTTATCGTAGTCATGCTATTTTTCATCAATACAGTGCTGTAATTGACGCTGTTAATAAGAGTATTGCGCCTTCACTATGATATTTTCCTTCTGCTTCATTTGATTCGTGAATCAGTCAGTACAGAAGAGATAACGATATAAGTGTCATTATCACTTTTAATATTGCAGTTTGTCAGCCTATAAATCTCTTGCGCTGTATAACAGTAGTGGTCTTGGTATATAGCATACTCACGTACTGCGGCAGAAATATATGGCAAGCGAAGTTCTTCGGCTGTGACCAAATAAAAATAAATGTGATAAAATGTGCGTAGCAACTTTCAGTTAAAAGGGAAATGTATTCAAAGCGTATTCACACAGCCACACAACTATTATAACCACGGCAAAAGGATGGGAAAAAACACACACAAAACACTGCGGGTTATAATAGCGTTTATGTGAAAATGCATTCACCCCGAAGAAAACAGTTTGCGGCGGAAGAACTTGATTTTTCGGCTTTTAGTTCTCGCTGTTTTTCTTTTATGTGTTATTTTCTTCTCATCCATTGCTCTTGTTATTGTCTTTTCTTGTTTTCAGTCTGTGAGTGAAGCATAAGTGCGTGCGTTTACATCTATACAATAGTATGTGCGTGGGTGTGTGTGCGTGTGTGTGTGTGTCGTGTGTGTGTGTGTGTGTGTGTGTGTCGTGTGTGTGTGTGTGCGTGTGTGTGTGTGTGTGTGTGTGTGTGTGAGTCACAGTGTGAGTGTCTGTGTGTGTGTGTCTGTGTGTGTGTGTCGTGTGTGTGTGTGAGTGTGCGTGTGTGTGTGTGTGTGTGTGTGTGTGTGTGTGTGTATGTATGTGTGTGTGTGTGTGTGTCTGTGTGTGTGTGTGTCTGTGTGTGTGTGCGCGTGTGTGTGTGTGTGTGTGTCTGTGTGTGTGTGTGTGTGTGTGTGTCTGTGTGTGTCTCTGTGTGTGTGTGTGTGTGTGTGTGTGTGTGTGTGTGTCTGTGTGTGTGTGTGTGTTTGTCTCTTTTTTTCTCTCGATGTTCTTTAATTCTCTTCACAACCGTTTACCTTTTTTTACATGTGATTTTTACCTCTTACCCTTCAAAAAATGAATTGCAATTTGTTTTAACTTAATTCAATAATGTGACTTACACGCCAAAGCGTACAAGCCTGCATGAATACATGTGATAGTGTGATGGAGCCCTATAGAGAAGTGACCGCATGTGCTCACTGTCCCGTCTCAGCACTGCATGTATGCGGGACTTACAGCACGCACTCCCAGTTGTTAGTCCTCCGTCCCTGGAGCGAGAAGAATGTCCCGATATCATGCTGATTGCTTAAGGGCAGAATATACCTGCGCAGTTTCAGCGGCACAGACGACGCACTGCATATTATTGATGCTGCGATAGGGATTATGACGAGTACTTGGCCTGTTTTCCTTTCACGCAACGTGTAGCGGGCTGGGATAATCTGCAGTGCGTCGTCTGTCCTGCTGAAATTACATAGGTGAGCGCCGGGCCTTACTGTCTTCTCCCGGAGTTGCAAGAATGTCCAGTGACAGCGTTGGGGGAAATCAATATATCTAGTTTTCACGGTGTTTCACGGGAAGGCTATAGCCTGAGTGATTGTCCGGTATATCGGATGGGGCTTATGTCACCTGTACATCTATGCGATTTTCTGCGCCAGGCGCGAACGATAACCCCCTTATCGCAGCCACAAGTGGCGAAATGGGATGGGGTGGCAAGGGTCCTGATAGGTCGGGGGCTAGGTCGGGTGGGTTGACGGGTGGCGGTTCAAGCGGCCCCGCCGCGCTACTTTGCTTGCATGCTAACTGTTGGGGCTTTCTGTGTGGCCTGCGCCATGATTTAGTCCTCAGGTGGAACTGTATGGCTGCATATTGGCGCCAAAAGTGAGAATTTCAATGCCTGATCACAATTTTCACTGCTGATTTATCGATGTCACGACAAGATTAAAGTTGAATGATTTGGCGCTGATGACACACGACAAAAAATGAGTGAAAAGTGAAATAATAACAATGACAGTAATCAAAGAGTGACGCAAAATTATTGACATATTACAATTTTAAATAATGACATATATATAGGACATTTTGTGCTGACATACCGCCAGAAAAATGAATCTGAAATACCACACGTGTAGAAACCAGTAGTATTGGTAGTTTCAGAATAACCTTTGTAAAATGTTTTCACTTCATGATTAATTCAAAGATCAGGTTGCTCTTTGTAACCTTCTTTTTTTGGTCCATGTTCAGTTCCAGCGGCAGACCTTGCCAAAGGCTTGCTTTAATTGTAATTGTCGTGAGCTCTGTTCTTTGCAATTATCTGTAATAATAACAAATATCACTGTAATATTTGTTCTCTAGGTTTACCTTTTTAGAGCCAACATTTTGATCTGCTAATACCTTACCATAGTACCGTTAATTCAGAAGGGATTACAAATTATCACACGCGTTAGTTTGCCACCATACAATCTCCTCTCTGTGACCCGTGCAATGTTTTGCCCTCTGGGGGTGACAAACTGGACGTCAGGGCATTTTAACTGGCTGCTGTGGTGGGGAGATGGACCACGGTGACTATGGTTACGCTGTCTTTGATGGTCTTCTCTCAGCTATGTGGCGAGCAGGTCCAGCCAGATAAGAGAAGCGACCGTTCGTTGGTGGTGGGTCCGGAACAGGAGACGAAACTCACAGCGCTTATCGATGTCATGACGTCGGACGAGCAACGAGCGTGCGCATGGAAACAGAGTCTGTGCCGGCATAGCGCTGTAAGTTTCGTCTCCCGCGGTATTTGGTATTATATATCTGTGGGTATTATCGTATAGCTCAGTTGTCCGCTCTGGTGTCCCCCTGCAGTGTGGTGTTTGGTCAAAGAGTCGACCTGCCCTTGCTGATTTTATCCGGAGCAGACCTCAGTTCCAGGTGCTTGAATTCCTGCACGACACCAAAAATCACAGTTTTAGTGACAATGTCTTCTGTTTATAATGTCTTAAGAGTCGCTAGATCGTCCTCCTTCCCACATGCTTCACCCCCGGATGATTTTAAAACAAAAAAGGCCCCTTTTGGCGAAGTCAGCGTCCTCCTATCTATAGATCTCTGTTTGAATTTCTGCACAACAACAATCAGTCGCAATGTTATAGCGATAATGTCTTCTTTAATATATATATATATATATATATATATATATATATATATATATATATATATATATATATATATATATATATATATATATATATATATATATACAGTATAATTTGTCTCAAGAGTTGTTGGACAGTTCTGTCCGTGTTTTTGCAGATACTTGAAAATGATCATAAAAAAGTAAGGTCAACGTATAAGGGTTCAATAAAACGTGCCGTCCAACTTACACGCAATACCTTATTTCGTGGAACCATCAGTCGATGAAGTTCGTTCCCGTCTCTTTCTCCCTTTCGTCCCCTAACAACTGTCTTCTTCTTACTGTGGAACCCCCATTTTAAAATCCCTAATTTAAGACTCTCTCTGCTTTTTCTGAATTCCCGTTCATGACCTCTGTAAAATGACACCCATGTTAAGACCCCTCCATTCTGAAACCTGATTTTCTCAGTAGTTTTATTGTGTGTGGAATCACAGAGGAGTACCACTGTAGTACAATCCAATCAATCCAATCAATGAGTCTTATATCGCGCATATTCCGTGGGTACAGTTCTAGGCGCTCTGCAGTGATGCCGTGTGAAATGAAATTTTATACGGCCAGTAGATTGCAGCCATTTCGGCGCATATTTACCTTTCACGGCCTATTATTCCAAGTCACACGGGTATAGGTAGACAATTATTAACTGTGCCTAAGCAATTTTGCCAGGAAAGACCCTTTTGTCAATCGTGGGATCTTTAACGTGCACACCCAATGTAGTGTACACGGGGGGAGGTTCGGACACCGAAGAGAGTCTGCACACAAAGTTGACTCTGTGAAATAAATTTCCGCCGAACCTGGGATCGAACTCACGCTGACAGCGGCCAACTGAATACAAATCCAGCGCGCTACCAACTGAGCTATACAGTGGAACCCGGTACCCCCCCTCCTTTTAAGCCCCCCCAATTTAAAACTTCCTCCCTTTTAAGACCTTGTTTTTTTAGACTTTCTATTCATAACCTCTATAAATGTACCCCCATTTTAAGACTCCCTCCTTTTTAAGACCTGGTTTTGTTACATTTGTGGAGGTCTTAAAAGGGGGTTCCACTGTATCAAAATCACCCCCGACTCACTCCGCGCCAAGCTGTTAAGACCACTTTAAGCTTACTCGAGGCAAGTCAGCTGACCTTTCCCCATTTCCACTCCAGCGAATCTGGGAGGAAGGGTTTGATTTTTACACTAAATATTATTTCTGGGGATTAACGGCGGGCTTTCCGCTGCTTGCTTTCTCAATAGAAAACGGATTAGGCAAATCCCCCATTGCAGCAAATCCCATTTACACCCCAGTGGCGGCGTTTGGAGGCCGTGAGTTCTTTCTCCGCTGTCGGGTCGGGATTGTGAAAGCTACGCCTGTGTGTTTCGCGGGCCCGCAGTTGACACAAAGTCGCTCTATGCTGTCTGACACCTCAAGTTCCACATGGGGATGGAAGAGAGGGGGGAAAACGAAAAGAAGAAAAAAAGAAATCTGAAAGGGGTGTATAGTTAAAGGTTGCACTGGGATTTTCCTAGTTGTGTTTTCGCTAGAACTGTACACTACAACATTGTTCCCCGCCTCTCGTATTTTCTACCAACAATTTCCCTCATCCCCTCCCCTCCCCTCGTCCTCCTTCCGCCCACCCGCCCTTCCCCCTTCTTAGCAGTCAATTGGATTAGGAGAAGCCACAGCGAAACAAGTCTTGACAATCGCAGCCGTCATTGCCAACCGACCACCGCAAAATACATACATAACTTGATGAAAACGTCACTTATCATTATCAATAGAGTGTTTGTCTTTTGCCAAGGCAGATAAACAACGCACAGATACACCGCGTTATAGTGTGTGTAAGAAAACACACACACAGTTGGGCAGACACGCACGCACGTACCAGTACAAATGCACAAGCACAATTTAAGCACACACGTGCACGCAGAGAGAGAGAGAGAGAGAGAGAGAGAGAGAGAGAGAGAGAGAGAGAGAGAGAGAGAGAGAGAGAGAGACACACACACACACACACACACACACACACACACACACACACACACACACACACACACACACACACATGACAAAATAAATATGACGAACAGAGTAAACATGAATTAATGAAGACAGGGAGTGGGCAATGCAATGGAAATCAACGAATTCTACTTGCACGTGTCGTGAATAAACAATCATTGAGGTGTAGCACGAATACATGTGCCAGCTGATGTCTGAGCTACCTTTAAACCAGGCACTATACAGACTACTGGATAAAAAGGGTTTGAACAAAATTAATGCTTGCAGAGAACTTCAAAGAAGTATTTATGAATATAGACTACCCACACAAAAAAAAGAACGAAAGAAAGAAAAAAAGACAACAGAAAGGAATAAGAGGAAGAATAAATGAATGGATGGATAAATGAATGAATGAATACATGAATATAATGAATAAGGCAGAACGGAAGGAAGGAAGGAAGGAAGGAAGGAAGGAAGGAAGGAAGGAAAAGGGAAGGAAGGAAGGAAGCAAAAAGGAAGGAAGGAAGGAAGGAAGGAAAAAGGAAGGACGGAAGGAAGGAAGGAAGGAAGGAAGGAAGGAAGGAAGGAAGGAAGGAAGGAAAGAAAGTAAGGAATAAAGAAAGAAAAGAAAAGAACGAAAACTGCATGCTGTATAAGGAAACTCAGGCAAAAGGAGTTCCAGAACGTTATTCCTCTGTCTTAGTATCGTTATTCTCGCACGCAGTTTACGGCCAGAATCATCACCTGAAGACACCTTCCTTCCCACAATCGTGTATATCAACCCATATCAGTCCAAGCTTGTGCGTGGAATAAGGCGTTCCTCACTTGGACACATACCAAACATCCACAGCCTGGCTGCCATCTGCATGTGCACAGTGAGAATACATTTCGCAGATTGACATCAGTGTTATAGTTACAGAATCGATTTCACAAAATATTCCAGCTCGCCACAGGAATAAAGCATATACAGGCTGCAGACTTTTGGTAAAGGATCCAAGAAGACCAATGCTCTTACCCTGGGTACACACGGTTGGCCTAGTGGTAAGGCGTCCGCCCCGTGGGTTCGAACCCCGGCCGGGTCATACCTAAGACTTTAAAATTGGCAATCTAGTGGCTGCTCCGCCTGGCGTCTGGCATTATGGGGTTAGTGCTAGGACTGGTTGGTCCGGTGTCAGAATAATGTGACGGGGTGAGACATGAAGCCTGTGCTGCGACGTCTGTCTTGTGTGTGGCGCACGTTATATGTCAAAGCAGCACCGCCCTGATATGGCCCTTCGTGGTCGGCTGGGCGTTAAGCAAACAAACAAACAAACAAACAAACAAACAAACCCCGGGTACAAAAGCCTGGGCGGATGCACTGCGATTATAATATAATATATGACAATAGAAGGGAGGTGTCTTCAGACATGTGCATGACTGTTCAATTTGACCGATTCGTCATAAAAATCAAAGCGCCACTCTCAAAACAAATTCGTCAGTCTATATCCCACTCCTGACTGTCACGTCACATTTTCAGTTGGTCACTTTTGATAGACCATGCAGTTGTAGCCTTCTTGGACATGCCACAGTGAAGCATTCGCAGACACAACAGGTGCATGCGAGTCGGTTTAACAGTACTTTTAACTAAGAGCAACAAGTAAGGCTAAACAGCAGCCGTGTGACACACAGTGCTCTGTAGAGGTTCTACTCTAATCCATAAAGTCATGTTCGCGTACAACCGTGAATATGCTAAACATGTTTGATGTAAATTACCCGGGTGGGTATGAGCTGTGCTTTGCGCAAAAAAACGGCTTTGAAATGAAGTGAATAAAGTGTGGCCTTACATAAAACAGAAAGATAAAGCCCTACAGGTGTTAGGCCTCGAGGAGAGGGGCGGGGGAGTAGGGAGGGTTAAGTGACTGGGGTTATACGTAGTGTTGAGAGTGTGTTGTGTGTACAAAGGGGGAAGAGAGGTATGACGGCCTAATAGCCCCAAAAGGGATGATTATAGTTTTGACTGTGATAACTACAGTCACCATTGATAGTAACAAACGACACTCAGAATAACCTTTATCTCCTGTTAAGAACAACTAAGACATTCCCCCCACTATTTTACCACCAGGCAAATACGACTTAAGTTTTCATAGCAATTATCGCCGTGAACACTTATAATTACAAAGTACTCCTTTGCCTCACAGCATACTAGCGTTTAAAGTCCTTTTTACAGGCGAATCTCTATAATTGTCGGCGCACATCACCATATATATACAAAGGGACTTTGCTCTGTAAATCTCGGTCCCCCTTGAGGAGGGTCTGATACTCCCAATAGGCTGTCTGTGAAGGGATACTTATTTCTTTCTCTTTCTCTGCTAAGAGATTTTAACAAATCTCGGAAGAAAGTCTCTGCTGACTTTCAATTGTTTCTTTCACAATTTCTGAAGTTTTATATATATATGTTGCTGCTTGTCGCGAACTTTGCGGGGACGGGAAAACTAGTTGTAATGATCCCATATGACTCAAAGTCGTACGACAAATTACCGCATAAAGTATGAATATGTATATCTTCCAGGAGGCGGTGATAACTCATGCATGAGTTGTGATCATTATATATAGGATTTTTAATTACAATTATCACCGTGAAAAACTTGTTCGTCCCAATTTTATTGCGACATGGTAACGCCGAAAGTCATAATTATTATGATCAGGAGAAATGCGCAATTCTGACTGCTATTTGCAATGGTAAATATATCACAAGCACATGATCATACTTGTAGATAATAATTATACCTGTGTCAATGTTGATTACAATTTGGCTGGGAACGCAGAAGAAGAAGAAGACGAAGAAGAAGATTACAATGATCACAATAATAGAGTTGTAACGATCACTTTTGGTGCTAGACTGCCACCATAGATATAGAGGGAGAGAGTCTCTCCAACCATAGACCAAACAAATAGCCTGGACCACCAACTCGTCACGTGACCCTTCGAGGTTACGACCCCAGCTCTCTCTCGACTTTCAGGGGCGCGTCACGTCCGGTTTGAAAGGCCAGCGATTTGAAGACAGTGGAAAGAAAGCACGCTCCAGTTATTTGTGACAATGGGAGGTGACAATGAACTGGATTTTCCAAAACTCCAAACTAAACCTAACAAAACTCATCGAAAAACATGTTCCATATGCACTTTTGCTGAGTTTATTTTAGCATTTTCAGAACTTACCTCGGCAACTTCGATAATAGTGTCCATGTTTACAATCGACACCGGATATGACGCCCCCCTGATTTCTGAAAGGCCACGAGAGGCTCTACCTCGTAATAGAGAGATAGAGAGGAGAGAGAGCTATTTGGCGGTCCAGGATAAATGGTCTATGCTCCAACACACCAAAAAAAAAACCAACCTCGGAGCGTCAACACTGACTACCTGGCCGGGGGACCCGTCTTGAATTATTCATAAAACACCGCCGCCCGGAAGAAAAGTGATACTGATCGGTTTCCCACTTATCAATTCCAGAGCACAGGCCTTAGCCATGTAGGCCGCTCGGGCTACACACAGTATGGGTGAAGCCCCCGTCTTACAACTCGCCAAAGTAGCCCGGCTCTTTACCTTTCATATCAAGTGGAGCTCCCCTTGTATAAGACCTCAGTTTTGTTGTTGTGAAAAACAGGTCTTAAAATGAGGAGAGAGTCTTAAAATGATGGGTAAATTTACAGAGTTGATGAACAGAAACATGGAAGAAACCAAATCTTTAAACAAAAAAAAGGGGGGGGGGTAAATGGGAGAGGGTGGAGAGGGGGGGGGTCTTAAAAGAGGGGGAAGAGAGGTATAACGGCCCACTAGCCCCAACATTCTATAAATAATGATCACAACTCATGCATGAGTTATCACCGCCTCTGGAAAAGAGTGCGCTAACAGTTTTAAGCGCATTGCCATTAGCCAATCAACTGTTTCACATCAGTCATGTGACACCAGTACTTACTGACAATTGTAATTAAAAATCCTATATATAATGATCACAACTCATGCATGAGTTATCACCGCCTCCTGGAAGATATACATATTCATACTTTATGCGGTAGTTTGTCGTACGACTTTGAGTCGTACGGGATCATTACATGCAATTAGTTTTGCCGTCCCCGCCCCGGCAAAGTTCGCGACAAGTGGCAACATACATGGTGATATGCGCCGACACTGATAGAGATTCGCCTGTAAAAAGGACTTTAAACGCTAGTATGCTGTGAGGCAAAGGAGTACTTTGTAATTATAAGTGTTCACGGCGATAATTGCAATGAAAACTTAAGTCGTATTTGCCTGGTGGTAAAATAGTGGGGGGGGGGGGGGGGGAGGGGACGTCTTAGGAGATCAAGGTTACTCTGAGTGTCGTTTGTTACTAGCAATGGTGACTGCAGTTATCACAGTCACAACTATAATCATCCCTTTCGTTGTTGTAGCACCAATCATCCCCCCCTACACCCACCCGTCGTCGTCTGCAGTTTACGACCAGCCCGCCCCGGTCTTAAACATGTTTACTTCACGAAACATAATCGTGGAAATGGCTCAGAGCGTCCAAACGAGAACTTGACTAATATTCCGACCCGCGCTGGCGGAGAGAATGGAATACAATGCACAACTAAACTTTACTTCGCTCCTCATAATTGTTAGATTCCCGAGAGAAGGAAAATAGTGTGGGTGACGGGAAGGGGGGGGGGGGGGGTATGAGTGAAAGAGGTAATTGTTGAAAAGAGTAGTGGGGAAGTGTGTGTGTGTGTGTGCGCAGTGTGAGGGGCGGTGGATCGAGGGTTAGTTTTTCACCTGAGGGGGCCCCAGGTAGACTGTGTGTGTGTGTGTGTGTGTGTGTGTGTGGGGGGGGGGGGGGTATAGGGGTAGTGCTGGATGTCAATTCGGGGTCGGGGGACGGTATTACACTCATGCACACTGCGGCGTAGAATACAGTCAGTGTGCTTTGCTTTGCTCTTCTTTTTTTTATATATTTTTTTACGACCACTAGTCAGTAAATCAAGCAGGGTGCTAATTTGCGCGCCAAGCTTGCTTTGTTCTGTCTGGCTTTGTCGTGGGGCAGATTAACTGGGGGAGTAATGATGTTTGTACAACTCCCGCACCCGCTCCCTGCGTCGTATCGTTCAGGGCACGCTAATCACCTACATGTACCCCACTCTGTCAAATAAATATATACGAATAAATTGTCCTTTTAAAATTCCTTTTTTCTTTTTTTTCTGTCTAATTTGTATCTAATCACTACTTATTTAATTCACGGTGACCTTTCCTTAGGTCAATATAATCTCATATATATGCCTCGCTATGTCAGATACAGAAATACATCTCTCTGTCAGACACACACATATTATTTCGTCATCGTTGTTGTTGTTGTTGTTGTTGTTGTTATTGTTGTTGTTGCCAAAGATTCGTCAGTACCGGTTAGTCTTGTAACAGATTGATGTGCATTTCATGTTTGTTTGTTTGTTGTTGTTGTTGTTGTTGTTGTTGTTGTTGTTGTTGTTGTTGTTGTTTTACCCAACCGTTTTTTATTTGGTTCACGTTAAATCTTACGCAGGTCAATATGATAACCTATATTCATCGCACTCTCAGATACAGAAAATTATTGCATTTATTCATGTTCACGTTTTGTTTTTCTTTTGCTTCCCAGTTGTTATTCATTTCATTCACGGTCATTCTTAGTCAGGGCGCTATCTAAGGAGGAGAAAAAAAAAACCTTCTTGTAAAATCTATTCGTAACTTCAGTAATGTAATGTCAGTCCTGCATGGGCCCCCGAACTGCCGATTATTAATTGCATCACATTTTCTTGTTTTGTTTAATAGACGCTGTACGCTGCGAGCTGCATCCACATAAAGACCCCACTGTTGGCTGAGATTCACGGACAGGATGAACTTATCTGCATGACCATCTGACCACCGAACCTACAGGTATATATATATGGAACAAACAGTATCGGCAATGCTGTGGTATTCAAATAGAGCCGTAATACAGTGATATTCAGTCCCATTTTCATTTGGTGTGAATCCGATATTTTCATGTTTGATAAATATCATTGTATTTATTATTTCAACGCAGCATGTTATTATGTAATGCTAAAGTTCTCGTGAAGCATTAAACAAAAAACACTCACACACACACCAACAATTAAAAGAAAGAAAAAGAAATAAGAAAACCAACAACAAAAAGAAATGAACATGAAAAGAAAGACGAAATATTTAGCCTGTAGGACACGAAGCATTCTCTCTTTCTTTTGTGAACGCGCGCCTTCATGTGGTGTCCAGCACGAAACGAAGCTCTTCCCCCTGACACAGTCAATCTGTCCGCTGTTCTTCTTCTTCTTCTTCTACGTTCGTGGGCTGAAACTCCCTCGTACACTCGTGTTTTTGCACGAGTGGAATTTTACGTGTATGACCGTTTTTACCCCGCCATTTAGGCAGCCATACGCCGCTTTCGGAGGAAGCATGCTGGATATTTTCGTGTTTCTATAACCCACCGAACTCTGACATGGCTTACAGGATCTTTTTCGTGCGCACTTGGTCTTGTGCTTGCGTGTACACACGGGGGTGTTCGGACACCGAGGAGAGTCTGCACACAAAGTTGACTCTGAGAAATAAATCTCTCGCCGAACGTGGGGACGAACTCACGCTGACAGCGGCTAACTGGATACAAATCCAGCGCGCTACCGACTGAGCTACATCCCCGCCCCTGTTCAAAGTATAACGTTACTTTGTGTTTTGCTATGTACCAATTCTATAACCACAGAACTACTTTGTTGTTGACCTTTTAAATTTATGGTTTATATTCTTGACGTATAGGTTATACCTGCCTCATGTATTCACAGGGAAAGTCGAGAAACAAAAATCAGAACACAGTATTTTTTTCACCTGCCTTAGTTTAACGACATTTCTGCAGATTTGTCTCCGAAGTAAATATTCAGATATAAATATGAAAGACAATTAGTTTTTGGTCATGATCGTAATCAGAACAAAGAGAATTTCTGACCAACGTCGAATAGGGAACACTTTAAAAAGTACATCTGAAACGCCATCCAAAATCGGTCATGGCCCTGTAAAAACGGGATTTTTTTTCTTTTAAAAATTTTTTTAGCACATATAAGCGGAAAGTGCACGTTTAGGGACAAATCCGAAGCATTGAACAATGTACTTTATAGTGGGTGGAACTAAGCATTCAGATACTTACGAGTTTTGTTTTTATAGAGGCAATAACGACGCACACGGAACGTCCTTTTTCCTGACGGGACTCGGCTCGACTTTCCAGTGTTTGTGGGAGATTTCGGCTCTGGAAATCAAACTTGATCAGTCAATGGCAGATCATGTTTTGCCCATTCCATGGCCAGGCCCAGTATTAATACACCTTTAACGATATAATAAAACCCAGAAAAAAAACAAATCCTAAACAAAGGAACAAAGTAAAAGGATGAAATATAGCTTAGGCTTTCATGAGACTTTTTACCAAATAACTATTTTTTTATGTTGACTTTCTTCGACTACACAATATAACTTTGTATATAAGCAGATGATATCAGTGGGTGGTTTTTTTCTCTTCTATTTTGTTAAATACTTTATTTTTTAATTTTTGTAAAACAATTGTTCGTACTTTTTTTTCTTTTTCCCATGTGTGTGTGTGTGTGTGTGTGTGTGTGTGTGTGTGTGTGTGTGTGTGTGTGTGTGTGTGTGTGTGTGTGTGTGTGTGTGTGTGTGTGTGTTCTTTTTCAAACAAAGATTTCTTTTCTGAAAAATATCAGAGGCAGTTTTGTCAAGACGTTTTATGGTCATTTAGGCCGACGCACACAGATCATTAAAAAGATGTCTGAGCAGTAAACGGGCTTTACTTTTACTATCTGTGTAATCTGAGAACGTTCGCTTATCTGGCCGGCTGTTCGCGCTAGTCACAACAGAAGGTTGGGTTGGGTTGGGGTGGGGGAGTTAGTAGTAAACTAATTACGTATACAGAATTACTTCCTCGTGTAATTCTGATTATGCAGCAGCCGGCTGCCGCGCGCGTGCGCCACGTAATTAATAGAAAACCAACTTTTGCTCACCTCTACCGCCGGCCATAAACAAAGCAGCAAAGCACCCACAGACATGCAGACACAGACACACACACACATACACACACGGAGACACACAGACTGACACACACACACACACACACACGCACGCACGCACGCACGCACGCACGCACGCACGCACGCACGCACACACACACACACACACACACACACACATACACACACACACACGTACACGCGCACACACACACAGAAGTAAAGGAGAGAAGACAAACAGCAGGATTTTAGAAAAGGTCACCATGCATGCAAGTACCTGAGCCTTTGTTTATCACCGCTTACTGTTAAACGGATTGAAAGACCCCGGATTGAGATTTAACATAGTATAAAACTCGCTCTTGGCTTAGCACCTTCTTGCTACACTTCTTTTCATGTTGCGAACTAGAAAACTGAAATTGAGAAGGAAAGAAAGAAAGAAATTGAAGAAAGCATACAACCAAGAAAAACACACACACAAATGCACAGTGACACACACAAAACAAAATAACAACAGGCGTTTGTGTTTAACCATTGCAACTGCGTGAACTTTAAGTGCATTAGCCCTTTCATTTAAACGTCGAGATATTTTGTGACATGCTTCAAAATGTAATGGTCAAGCCTCTCCGCCCGCATGTTCTGCGCTGATCCACATGCAGTAGTACATTTCTGCTAGCTCAAGAGCCACGAATTCTCGATCCTGGCACATGCGAGTAAAATTGTTGAAGGGATTTTTTTCTGTCCTTAAAGTGCCGAAAATGGATGAACAATTACAGATACACTGGGTATTTGTCTGTTATATTTAAGTTACTCTGTTGTATTTTATATGCATGCTATCTTATTTCGATTATTGTTATACAACTTATTAAGTTTTAGTTTCGGAAATTTTACAGCCTGTAATCAATGTTTCGAGAGAGTGAAACAACGTCGTTTTCCATGACGGTTTGGCAACAATAATGATTGAAACAAACGACGTCGTTTTCCATGTTTGGCAACAATAATGATTGAAACAAACGACGTCGTTTTCCATGTTTGGCAAGAATATAATGATTGAAACAAATAACGTCGTTTTCCATGTTTGGCAACAATATAATGATTGAAACAATTCAAAAACACGACTACAGAGCGGTGCGATACATTGGCACGTAAAGAATAACTGTAGAATTAAAGGCACATTCCTTCCTATACAAACACTTTGTTTGGCGTACCAGTTCAGATCTGTCAAGGCTTTTCAATCAATCAATCAATCAATACGAGGCTTATATCGCGCGTATTCCGTGGGTACAGTTCTAAGCGCAGGGATTTATTTTTATTTTTTACTTTTTTATTTTATGCAATTTATATCGCGCACATATTCAAGGCGCAGGGATTTATTTATGCCGTGTGAGATGGAATTTTTTTTACACAATACAGTCACGCATTCACATCGGCCAGCAGATCGCAGCCATTTCGGCGCATATCCTACTTTTCACGGCAAGTCACACGGGTATTTTGGTGGACATTTTTATCTATGCCTATACAATTTTGCCAGCAAAGACCCTTTTGTCAATCGTGGGATCTTTAACGTGCACACCCCAATGTAGTGTACACGAAGGGACCTCGGTTTTTCGTCTCATCCGAAAGACTAGCACTTGAACCCACCACCTAGGTTAGGAAAGGGGGGAGAAAATTGCTAACGCCCTGACCCAGGGTCGAACTCGCAACCTCTCGCTTCCGAGCGCAAGTGCGTTACCACTCGGCCACCCAGTCCTGTACTGGGCATTGGATAAGACCGAACCTCCACTTGGTCACATACCAAACATTAACACCCTGACTGCATGGTTATTTATCTGAGACGGCATCAGTAATTATAGCATAGCACACGAAATACGCAAGCTAGCTAAACAAAACAACATGTTCGTGGTAGACAATTTATTTGACTTTCTTCTCGTATGTTAATGTTTGAAAGTTTTGCCTATTGTGATTTTTCGCGATTTTTAATTGGTCCCTTCTGTTTTTGTCCGGTCGATACCCTTATTCGAGCGGCGGTCACGTGACCCCTGTAAAGACATCTGTAATCCAAAAGGTGATCCAGATAGTCAAGTGAACGGCCTTAACTGGCATAGAAAGTGTAAATCAAATTGACACGGGAATTAATACTTTAATTTGAGTGCAAAATTTGTCGTAATAATTTTGTGGCCAAGTTTATATGATAATGCCTGTGCACGGTAAAAATAAATTCGATTGAACTCAAATGTGTTACGTTTACGGCTGCGTATTAATCAGGCGGTTAGATAAACATGCATGAAGGCCGCATTCAGTCAACCGTGTCACATTAACTTCATGTCTACAACTACTGCTTTGCTTTACGCCCACAGATATGTGTGTGTGTGTGTGTTTGTGTGTGTGTGTGTGCGTGTGTGTGTGTTTGTGTGTGTGTGTGCGCGCGTGTTTGTGTGTGTGTTTCAGTGTATGTGTCTAAAAGAGAGAGAGAGAACTGAGAGATAGATGAGAGAGATAGAGGGAGAGAGAGAGGGGGAGAGGGAGAGAGAGAGAGAGAGAGAGAGAGAGAGAGAGAGAGAGAGAGAGAGAGAGAGAGAGAGAGAGAGAGAGAGAGTTAGAGAGAGGGGGGAGAGAGAGAGAGAGGGAGAGAGAGACAGAGAGAGACTGAGACCGAGAGAGAGCGAGAGGGAGAGAGAGAGCGAGACAGAGAGAGACTGAGAGGGAGAGAGAGAGAGAGAGAGAGAGAGAGAGAGAGAGAGAGAGAGAGAGAGAGCAACAGAGCGGAGTGTGTGTTTGTGTCTTGTTTGTGCTTTCATGTGTGTCTGTGCTTGCATGGCTGTTTGTGTGCGTGTCCTTGTCTGTCTGTTGTCTACATTCCAAAGAAGTATAGCATGCGATACAACGTGGACAACCAATCAGGTGTATCGCACACACAATGTAACCAGTAAGACCGTACAGCCAAAGCACGGCCAGTGAACGAGTCCACACAAGGTGTTAGACCAAAGCCGCTTGACTAATCGCATGCTGAGGGGAGGGGCAAAGCTTTGGATGCTGCTCAGCTACTTTGCATAATTATATTCCTACGCTGAATAACTGTGGCACTAGCGAATTTGTTCAATCCTGGCACAACTGTTCAAACAGGAGCTTATACCGGAGGTTTGGAGGTGTTTCAAGAGGAATTCCAACCTAAAATGAAGTGATTGTTAGTTGCAAGTTCTGGTTTTCCCGTTGCTGATGTCAGCAAATTAAAGTAGTAGTGTCCCTTGGTCGCTGTTCTGTTCTGATGGACATCGGAGTCACGACCATAACTTACACCGCAGAGAGTCAATAGGAATGTTTGAAGCGGAATAATGTGCTACGTTTGTGACTTCTTCATGCCACCAGGTGAGTTGCTATTCAATTTTAGCTGGACTGTCATAAAACACGACCTGTTTATTCGGCTGATATCACGCGTTATTGTTGAGTTTTTGCGACGTGGGTTTTATTGTCTCTAAAGCGCTGCCAAACCGAAGGAGTTTCAACATGTTGATTTGTAAGGCCAGGTAAATTTGCATGTATTGTATGTCACAGCGGTCTGATCATGCAGTGTTGATCTGGCCTATTTGCGTGATCCCGCGAACTTGAGATATCAATGACTTCTAAGCTCGTTTGTCGTCTATATGATTTTTAAAACGTCTTGTGGCTAATTTGACCATTAATGAAGGCACACTTCTTCCCATGAAAACAGTTCGTCTCACTATCTTAGATCAGACCAGGCTATTACATTGGATCAGACTATCAATCCACTTGGTCACATACCAACACTCAACACCTTGACTGCTTGCTGTGGTGCATTGTGAGTTTACATTTTCATTACATAAATTTCTTGAAAAGCAAACAGTGGATTTTACGTAATTAATTCATTAAAACAATCCGACTGCGCACAGAGAGCACCCAGGCTGTTCATGTTTGTTATGTGACCAAGTGGGATGGTCTTTAAGGTGGGAGTGTTAACTGCCGTCCTGCGCACCCCAGGATGGTCTTTAAGGTGGGAGTGCAACTGCCGACCTGCGCACCACAGGATGGTCTTTAAGGTGGGAGTGTTAACTGCCGTCCTGCGCACCACAGGATGGTCTTTAACCTTTGCCGGATGCCGCTTTTGACTACACACTCCCGACGATGCGGGTTTGTCTGAACCCATACATTTGAAAGAGGGTTTTTACCGTTTATTCCTCTAACGACGATGCGGGTTTGTCTGAACCCATACATTTGAAAGAGGGTTTTTACCGTTTATTTCTCTGACGACGGGGTGGGTTCAGGGAAACGAACAGCGCTACTTCAGTGGTTGCATCGAGTTTCTCCCTTCACCGACCTCTTGCAGGGGAGGGGGAGGGAGAGGGGGAGGGAGAGACTGAGAGAGACTGAGAGACTAAGAAAGAGAGAGAGAGAGAGAGAGAGAGACTAAGAAAGAGAGAGAGAGAGAGACTAAGGAAAAGAGAGAGAGAGAGATACTAAGAAAGAGAGAGAGAGAGAGACTAAGAAAGATAGAGAGAGAGAGACAAATAAAGAGAGAGAGAGAGACAAATAAAGAGAGAGAGAGAGACTAAGAAAGAGAGAGACTAAGAAAGAGAGAGAGAGACTAAGAAAGAGAGAGAGACTAAGAAAGAGAGAGGGAGAGAGAGAGACTAAGAAAGAGAGAGAGAGAGAGACTAAGAAAGAGAGAGAGGGAGACTAAGAAAGAGAGAGAGACTAAGAAAGAGAGAGAGAGACAAAGAAAGAGAGAGAGAGACTAAGAAAGAGAGAGAGAGAGACTAAGAAAGAGAGAGAGAGACTAAGAAAGAGAGAGAGAGAGACTAAGAAAGAGAGAGAGAGAGAGAGACTAAAAAAAAGAGAGAGAGAGACTAAGAAAGAGAGAGAGAGAGACTAAGAGAGAGAAAGAGAGACTAAGAAAGAGAGAGAGACTAAGAGAGAGAGAGAGAGAGAGACTAAGAAAGAGAGGGAGAGAGTAAGAGAGAGAGAGAGAGAGAGAAACTAGAAAAGAGAGAGAGAGAGAGACTAAGAAAGAGAGAGAGAGACTAAAAAAGAGAGAGAGACCAAGAAAGAGAGAGAGAGAGAGACTAAGAGAGAGAAAGAGAGACTAAGAAAGAGAGAGACTAAGAGAGAGAGAGAGAGAGAGAGACTAAGAAAGAGAGAGAGACTAAGAGAGAGAGAGAGACTAAGAAAGAGAGAGAGAGACTAAGAAAGAGAGAGAGAGAGACTAAGAAAGAGAGAGAGAGAGACTAAGAAAGAGAGAGAGAGAGACTAAGAAAGAGAGAGAGACTAAGAAAGAGAGAGAGAGAGAGACTAAGAAAGAGAGAGAGAAACTAAGAAAGAGAGAGAGACTAAGAAAGAGAGAGAGAGAGAGACTAAGAAAGAGAGAGAGAGAGAGACTAAGAAAGAGAGAGAGAGAGAGAGAGAGACTAAGAAAGAGCTAGAGAGAGAGAGAGACTAAGAAAGAGAGAGAGAGACTAAGAAAGAGAGAGAGAGACTAAGAAAGAGAGAGAGAGAGAGAGACTAAAAAAGAGAGAGAGACTAAGAAAGAGAGAGAGAGACTAAGAAAGAGAGAGAGAGAGACTAAGAGAGAGAGAGACTAAGAAAGAGGGAGAGAGAGAGAGACTAAGAGAGAGAGAGAGACTAAGAAAGAGAGAGAGAGAGAGACTAAAAAAGAGAGAGAGAGAGACTAAGAAAGAGAGAGAGACTAAGAAAGAGAGAGAGCGAGAGACTAAGAAAGAGAGAGAGAGAGACTAAGAGAGAGAGAGAGACTAAGAAAGAGAGAGAGAGACTAAGAAAGAGAGAGAGAGACTAAGAAAGAGAGACAGAGAGAGAGACTAAGAGAGAGAGACAGAGAGAGAGACTAAGAGAGAGACAGAGAGAGAGACAGACAGAGAGAGAGACAGACAGAGAGAGACAGAGACAGACAGTCAGATAGACAGACAGTCAGATAGACGGATAGACGGATAGACAGACAGACAGAGCAACTGACAACAGACATACAGACAGAGAGATACGGACAGACAAACAGAGAGACAGACAGTCTCTTGGAGACAAACAGGCAGACAGACACTGTTCCGCCGCTTTGGTAATTATGGGTGTAGCAGAACCCGCGCCGTCGCCGCAGAGGGATAGTTACAATCACTACTACTCTTTAAAAGTATGGGTATGTGTGAACCCGCGCCATCGGTAGTGTTTCTGTAAATTATCATAATCAATTAATTCTGATGTTTTGTCATGTACACACTAAAAATTTGCAGACAGAGAGCAAATTAGGTGTGTGAGAGATACTTAAAATTTCAAAACGATACCTTTAATGGTTCCAGAGTTACAATGATTTTAGTGTGTCTCTGGGTACAGGTGAACCCAGGAAGCACGGCAAAGGTTAAGGTGGGAGTGTTTACTGCCGTCCTGCGCACCACAGGATGGTCTTTAAGGTGGGAGTGTAACTGCCGACCTGCGCACCACAGGATGGTCTTTAAGGTGGGAGTGTTAACTGCCGTCCTGCGCACCACAGGATGGTCTTTAAGGTGGGAGTGTTAACTGCCGTCCTGCGCACCACAGGATGGTCTTTAAGGTGGGAGTGTTAACTGCCGTCCTGCGCACCACAGGATGGTCTTTAAGGTGGGAGTGTAACTGCCGACCTGCGCACCTCCGGATGGTCTTTAAGGTGGGAGTGTAACTGCCGACCTGCGCACCACAAGATGGTCTTTAAGGTGGGAGTGTAACTGCCGACCTGCGCACCACAGGATGGTCTTTAAGGTGGGAGTGTAACTGCCGACCTGCGCACCACAGGATGGTCTTTAAGGTGGTGGTGTAACTGCCGTCCTGCGCACCACAGGATGGTCTTTAAGGTGGGAGTGTAACTGCCGTCCTGCGCACCTCCGGATGGTCTTTAATGTGGGAGTGTAACTGCCGACCTGCGCACCACAAGATGGTCTTTAAGGTGGGAGTGTAACTGCCGTCCTGCGCACCACCGGATGGTCTTTAATGTGAGAGTGTAACTGCCGACCTGCGCACCACAAGATGGTCTTTAAGGTGGGAGTGTAACTGCCGTCCTGCGCACCTCCGGATGGTCTTTAAGGTGGGAGTGTAACTGCCGACCTGCGCACCACAGGATGGTCTTTAAGGTGGGAGTGTAACTGCCGACCTGCGCACCACAGGATGGTCTTTAAGGTGGTGGTGTAACTGCCGTCCTGCGCACCTCCGGATGGTCTTTAAGGTGGGAGTGTAACTGCCGACCTGCGCACCACAAGATGGTCTTTAAGGTGGGAGTGTAACTGCCGACCTGCGCACCACAGGATGGTCTTTAGGGTGGGAGTGTAACTGCCGTCCTGCGCACCACATGATGGTCTTTAAGGTGGTGGTGTAACTGCCGTCCTGCGCACCACAGGATGGTCTTTAAGGTGGGAGTGTAACTGCCGTCCTGCGGCACCACATGATGGTCTTTAAGGTGGGAGTGTAACTGCCGTCCTGCGGCACCACAAGATGGTCTTTAAGGTGGGAGTGTAATTGCCGTCCTGCGCACCACAGGATGGTCTTTAAGGTGGGAATGTAACTGCCGTCCTGCGGCACCACAGGATGGTCTTTAAGGTGGGAGTGTAACTGCCGTCCTGCGGCACCACAGGATGGTCTTTAAGGTGGGAGTGTAACTGCCGTCCTGCGCACCACCGGATGGTCTTTAAGGTGGGAGTGTAACTGCAGTCCTGCGCACCACCGGATGGTCTATAAGGTGGGAGTGTAACTGCCGTCCTGCGCACCACAGGATGGTCTTTAAGGTGGGAGTGTAACTGCCGTCCTACGGCACCACAGGATGGTCTTTAAGGTGGGAGTGTAACTGCCGTCCTGCGCACCACAGGATGGTCTTTAAGGTGGGAGTGTAATTGCCGTCCTGCGCACCACAGGATGGTCTTTAAAGGTGGGAGTGTAACAGCCGTCCTGCGCACCACATGATGGTCTTTAAGGTGGAAGTGTAACTGCCGTCCTGCGCACCACATGATGGTCTTTAAGGTGGGAGTGTAACTGCCGTCCTGCGCACCACAGGATGGTCTTTAAGGTGGGAGTGTAACAGCCGTCCTGCGGCACCACAGGATGGTCTTTAAGGTGGGAGTGTAACTGCCGTCCTGCGCACCACAGGATGGTCTTTAAGGTGGGAGTGTAATTGCCGTTCTGCGGCACCACAGGATGGTCTTATCCAATGTAAAAGCCTGGGCAGATTTCAGACGGTGAGATGGGAAGAAGTGTGCCTTACTTTAAGGTCAAATTAGGCCCCCCCCAAAAAAGTTGTATGTTTCTTGTAACATGGCTACCAAAAATATGTTGGTAGGCTAGGTAGGGATTTTATTTTGTATTATTATTTTTTGTTTTGTTTGGTCAGGGTAGAAAATAACTATACAGTGACGCAAAGAGACTGGACTGCTTACTATACAAAGAGAAAGACAACACATTACAAAACAAATGAGACAAAAGGGATGCGGGGTTATCCCCCTTCTGTCGTCTGCCGTCTGTTACTTTCGTTTTGACGCTTTTTTTTTTATTTTTACAAATGCAATAAAAAAAAAAGGTCTAGGGTCGGCGGGAAAAAACTAGGTATGGTCGGGTGACCATTAACATACAACTTTTTTTTTGGGGGGGGGGGGGGGGGCCTTAGGAAGACAGCGTTTTCAAAATGGTATTGACGAAACACGAGCTAATTGAAGTCATTCAACTCTGAAGTTCGCCGGTGCACTCAAATAGGCCAGATCCACGCTGACGGTGAGCCTATAATGGGCAGAATATACCTGCGCAGTTTCAGCAGCACAGACGACGCACTGCCTATTATTTATGCCGCGATAGGGATTATGACGAGTACTTGGCCTGTTTTCATGTCATGCAACGTGTAGCGGGCTGGGATAATCTGCAGTGCGTCGTCGGTCCTGCTGAAGTTACATATATATGTGAGCGGAGCCCCTTACTGTTTGTAACTAAGGTGTGTGCCTCTAAGAAAGGGGACATTCGCTCTACAGTGGAACCCACTTTTTGAGACACCCACTTCCCACCCCCACCCCCAATCCCTAATTTATGACTTCCTCCTTTTTCAGATTTTCTGTTTATAGTCTCTGTAAATGTACCTCAATTTTAAGACTCCCTCCTTTTTAAGAGTTTCTCAGATTTGTGGAGGTCTTAAAAGGGGGGTTCCACAAACGAAACGCAACTGCAATACCGAATTCCTCATGTGTGAGCAACACTCGGGGGCACTATAGGCTGACCGTCATGGACCTCTGGACAGTCCTCATGTCTAGGGAAACAGCATAGGAGCGGGCGTCAGTATGGAGCCGAAGGTCCTCAGTTCTTGGGAAACAGCATAGGAACTGGCGTCAGTATGGAGCCGAAGGTCCTCATTTCTAGGGAAACAGCATAGGAACTGGCGTCAGTATGGAGCCGAAGGTCCTCAGTTCTAGGGAAACAGCATAGGAACGGGCGTCAGTATGGAGCCGAAGGTGCTCAGTTCTAGGGAAACAGCATAGGAACTGGCGTCAGTATGGAGCCGAAGGTCCGAAGGTCTAGGGAAACAGCATAGGAACAGGCGTCAGTATGGAGCCGAAGGTCCTCAGTTCTAGGGAAACAGCATAGGAACGGGCGTCAGTATGGAGCCGAAGGTGGGGGGGGGGGGGGGGGGGGGGGAAGGGGAGGGGAGAGGCAAAAAGGGGAGGGGCGTGAGGGAAAATGGTGGTCATTCCAAACAAGGACAGTCAATAGCATCCCTGAGTGTCACTCGCTCTTGAACAACGCTCAGCACTGAGCTGATCATACAGGCCCCTGCATGGAAAGTCTTCTGGCTGCTCGCATGGGATCAGCCGCCATGCAGGATGAAGCCGGAATGGGGGAAGGAGAAAGGAGGGGGTGCTAGCAGAACAGTGACAGTCGGGTACATCTCAGTAGTGTTTTTCACTTGGGAGCAACACTCCGCGGCATCTAGACCGTCATCAGGTTGCTAGCACTTCGGAAACAGAGACCAGCATGGACTCGGCCTTCAGGATGGAGTTCAGAGGAGAGGGATGGGAGGGGGTACTGGCAAAATAGAGAGTTATGCCGGTAGCGTCCCGGAGTGTTCTTCACTTGGGAGCAACACTCGATGGCATCTAGACAGTCCTCAGGTTGCTAGCATTTAGGAAAGAGAGACAGCATGAAATCGGCCTTCAGGATGGAGGGGGGTGGGAGGGGGTACAGGCAAAACAGAGACAGTCAGGAGGAGCATCTCTGAGTGTTCTTCACTTGCATGGGGCTACACTCGGTGGCCTCTGGACGGTCCTCAGGTTGCCAGGCATGGGACTGGCCCGTCAGGATAAATCAGCCCGAGGAGGACCAGGAATGCCCAACCGTTCCCCCCCGTGTTCACGTCTCTCTGTCATTATCTCGGGGGCGAGGGAAGACATGTGTTATCAGCAGACACATAACACCCAGTCTAGCCTTTTTCCCGCCCTACCGTTTTGCCGTTTGGACTAGAACTCATTTTTGCCACATGAAATTCAAGAGTCGGCCGCACAATGCCGGACGATGTTTCTCTGTCATTTTTGCGTGGGAAGTGATAGCCCCGCGTGAATAGCCCGAGGTAATGCGACACCTGGGACCTATCAGATAAATAGGAGCGCGAGCATGGCAGTGACTTTAATTATAGATATTCCACGTCCTCAAATGACGACAGAGAAGGAAGAAAAAAAACCTGGGGAAAAAGCGAAACTGGCCTGCCCGGGTTGTCACATAGCGAGTGTGAAAAATGAGCTACACGTGCATGCTCTCTCTCTCTCTCTCTCTTTCTCTTTTTTTTTATTTCTTGTTCTCCATTTTTTGGGTTAATTTTACGATTATGACACTTGTATCATGTGTTGTTAGTGCGCAGGTTTAACACACAGATCTTTATGTGGAAAAAACCCCACCCCACCCCAATTTTTTTTTTTTTAATATAAACTGCTAGCAATAACGTTTCAAAATAAGAAATAAGAATAACAAACAACAACAAAAACCACCACAAGATGGCTTGGTGAATTACTTCGGCGGATTGATATAGGTGTCCGTATCGAAATCAAATCAATAAAAAACAAAACAATGAAACATCTCACGCTGCAATAAAAGCAGCAAGGCTGCAGAATGATGTTATTTAGTTTTGATGTCCTCTTATAACCATTTGGCCTATCTTGGGACAGGTAGAGTTAATAATTATGCTTTATGTGGGGACAAGACACTGGGCAAACATGCAAACAGAGAACACATATGATCGTGTTATATATCTGGAAGTCTGTTGCGATAATTCTGCAGAATGTGGGGTTTTTTTAGTGATAATGTATATAAACATCTAGGGCTGTTTTCAGTATTGTTGATAACATGTTCTGTTTGATTCAGGGTATTCAGCTGGTATTTCCTTGTTTTCACTACCTATTTTATTCATGTTTTTATTACTTAGTTAGTGGAAGAATCTTTTGTATAATGTATGTTTGATGGTGTATGCTTTTAATTAAGCGTTGCTGACTATGAATGTAGATGTAAATGCTTGTATAACTGTGTTTTGATTTTAAATGTGTCAAGCGCAAAGAGCATAATTGTAAAGTTATGATGTTGCGCTATATAAATGCTCTTTTATTATTATTATTATTATTATTATTATTATTATTATTATTATTATTATTATTATTATTATTATTATTATTATTATTATTATTATTATTATTATTATTATTATTATTATTATTATTATTATTATTATTATACTTTGTGTCAAAGCGGAGGACCACTCTTACCCCATGTAAATGCCTTAGCAGGTCTGTGGTGGAGGACCACTCTTACCCCATGTAAATGCCTTAGCAGGTCTGTGGTGGAGGACCACTCTTACCCCATGTAAATGCCTTAGCAGGTCTGTGGTGGAGGACCACTCTTACCCCATGTAAATGCCTTAGCAGGTCTGTGGTGGAGGACCACTCTTACCCCATGTAAATGCCTTAGCAGATCTGTGGTGGAGGACCACTCTTACCCCATGTAAATGCCTTAGCAGGTCTGTGGTGGAGGACCACTCTTACCCAATGTAAATGCCTTAGCAGATCTGTGGTGGAGGACCACTCTTACCCCATGTAAATGCCTTAGCAGATCTGTGGTGGAGGACCACTCTTACCCCATGTAAATGCCTTGGCAGATCTGTGGTGGAGGACCACTCTTACCCCATGTAAATGCCTTAGCAGATCTGTGGTGGAGGACCACTCTTACCCCATGTAAATGCCTTAGCAGGTCTGTGGTGGAGGACCACTCTTACCCCATGTAAATGCCTCAGCAGGTCTGTGGTGGAGGACCACTCTTACCCCATGTAAATGCCTTAGCAGGTCTGTGGTGGAGGACCACTCTTACCCCATGTAAATGCCTTAGCAGGTCTGTGGTGGCACAGAAGATGGTTTACAGGAGACGGAATGTATCTTTAAGCCTGTTCACACATACATTGTATCAGCAAACTACAAAGGACCCCGTCACCGATGTTATCTCTGACCAGAAACATGAGCTTACTTAGGGAAATGCTGTAGTCGCTTTTACGCCCTCGGGACGACTTTTTCTTTTGTGATGAAAAAAAAAGTAATGTTGTTGTTTCTTTTTGTTTATATTTGTGTGTGTGCGTATTTGTGTGTGTGTTTTTGTGTGTGTTTGTTTTGTTTTGGTCCGCGTTCCATGGATCTTCAAGAACTGTGATTCAAATTCCGACTTTATTTAAGAAATTCAGCCTTAATCTTTATTGCTGATATACATATACCCATACCTTCTGCTAGTGCCTTTGTTGTGCAGTTACCGTAACCAACAATGTTGTCAGAGATTATTCAGTTCTGAGAATAAAGAAAGGAACAAAGCAGATGGTTGCAGTTTGTTGGGAAAAAGTCATTACTGTTTCTTCCTTGAACCTTTTTGTTGACGCTACATAATTACATCAGCCTCTCCCCCTCTCTCTCTCTCTCTCTTTTTTTGGGGGGGGTTTTGGTTTTTGGTTTCTTTTTTATTTTCTCCCCGTGGAGTGGTTAATGTGCGAGGACTATTTGTGGCACATAGATTTCATTTTATGTGGTGAAGCCTGATCCCCAAGAATGGCCGGGTGCCCAATTTTCATGGTAAATGACCCATGGCAGGCTGAGCGAACGCGGCCCGGGCGAGATACGCGCCTGATGAGCTGTTCTTATCTACCGCCCGGTCCTTTCATTGATGTGGGACAAACAGGGAACATGATACGGCCCGCCAACCTGTCATTTCACACACACACACACACACACACACACACACACACACACACAGAAGTACACACACGCACACACACAGACACACACACACACCCACGGACATACGCACACACACACACACACACACACACGCGCGCGCACGCACGCACGCACGCACAGACACACATTCACACACACACACACACACACTCACACACACACACACACACACACACACACGAACACACACACACACCGTCGTATACACATTAACACACATTCACACACATTCACACACACACACACACACACACACACACACACACATAGGCAGGAGGGTAGAGTAACACCTGCTGATGGCTAGTGATATCCCAGCGAGAAAAAAACATACATGCGGAAGAGATAGAGATCTATAGAGGAGACAGTTGTTAGTACATGGTCATTACTTTTTGTCTTCACTCGGGCCCTTCTCATGATCTACGACAGACTTTGTCCTTTCATTGCTTTAAACACTGTATTCGAATAGATTTCCGGAGTACTTTTATGAGAGTGATATTGCCTGTCCAAGCAATATGAAATAAAAACAAACACAAACGTTTCCTGGCATGCATGCTCAAGCGCCAATCAGTTCTGCCCCCTCCCCCGCCTTCCTATCCTTAGCCCCCCTTCCTCTCTCTCTCTCTCTCTCTCTCTCTCTCTCTCTCTCTCTCTCTTCGCCTCTCTCCCTCTATCTCCCCAAAGCAATGTCAAAGAAAAGCCTGCAGTCGAAACTGCGACCAGCAAGCATGAGAAAAAGGCTTGCCCTCTAAAAAAGAAACGAGCGCTATTTGTTTCTCGCGCGTTAGCACGGTCATCCCGTAAGCTTCAGAAAACCTCATATTTACCTTGCTGCTCTAAAAGTCAAGATGGAAGTCACTCAGAAAAAAAAAGAACCGTAGCAAACATTGCGAAAACTTGCCTGTAGCAAGAGGCATGTTGACTCATATCCAGTCCGGAATGGCAGCGGTCGCCAAGCTGCGCGTGATTGCACGAAGTTTGTCGAGATTTGAACTTAGTCTTCTGTTTTGGAATTTTGTGTTCCCAACATGCCTCTGTTTTTTGGGACACTGAATTTCACTCAAAATCAGAATCTGACATTCAAAGAATATTTATAACGTTATAAACGGATGACGTTTAGTGTCGGTATAGTCGGTGAACCTCCGTAACTTATAGTTCAAATCGCCAAAAGCTTGTCGTCGTTGTTTGCAGAATTGACATACTTTTTCATGGTAAGGGATGTAGCTCAGTCAGTAGCGCGCTGGATTTGTATCCAGTTGGCCGCTGTCAGCGTGAGTTCGTCCCCACGTTCGGCGAGAGATTTATTTCTCAGAGTCAACTTTGTGTGCAGACTCTCCGGGCCTCGGTGTCCGAACACCCCCCGTGTGTACACACAAGCACAAGACCAAGTGCGCACGAAAAAGATCCTGTAATCCATGTCAGAGTTCGGTGGGTTATAGAAACACGAAAATACCCAGCATGCTTCCTCCGAAAGCGGCGTATGGCTGCCTAAATGGCGGGGTAAAAACGGTCATACACGTAAAAGCCGTGGGAGTTTCAGCCCATGAACGAACAAACAAACAAAAAGACATACTTTTTCACGGTAGGGGAAAGATTATGCCCAGGGCTGAGGTACTCTGAAACTGCCGCATGGGTCCCACTCAACTGCGGAGTGGGAGCAAGCCTTTGGGTTTATGATTGCTTGAAATCAAAACAAATCTCAATTTCAACCAATCCGATATCGTGGCTGCGTATTCCCCATTTCGGTATATAGCACTAATGCAGTTTCGCTTTAAAGCACCTCAGCTCAAGACTGCAGACAGTTTTTTGAAAATTTCGGAAACTTTCGGGTGGCTTTTCGGCAAATGTGCCAATACAAATAAATCTGATCACACATTAATGATCCAGATTTCAATAACATGATGAACAAGTATGCATGATTGTGTTGCGAACGACCATTGTTTGGGACACTTGTGGTAAGATGGAATTTGACCTCTTCTCGACCTCGACCTTGTTAATTACAAGGTCATTGCAAGAGAGGTAGCATTACCAGCTTTACCAGCTTGCACCGTCGTGAACATTAAAATAGTTGTTCTTATTATATTTTTTTTGATCATATGTTCCAGGTTTCCTTTGCTGATCTGACGATGCCGATGAAAACAGGAAGAAAAGACCGAGAAACTTCCGCCAGATGAAGACTACAACCCTGCTTTAACAAAGACGAAAACGAGAATTTCAGACAAGGGCTGGTAAAATCACAGGTAACCATTATAGGTACTAAGGTGACGGGCGCGGTGGCGTGGTGGTAAGACGTCGGCCTCCTAATCGGGAGGTCGTGAGTTCGAATCCCGGTCGCTGCCTCCTGGTGGGTTAAGGATGGAGATTTTTTTTCCGATCTCCCAGGTTAACTTAAGTGCAGACCTGCTAGTGACTTAACTCCCTTCGTGTATACACGCAAGCACAAGACCAAGTGCGCACGGAAAAGATCCTGTAAGCCATGTCAGAGTTCGGTGGGTTATAGAAACACGAAAATACCAGCATGCCTCCCCCGAAATTGGCGTATGCTGCCTGAATGGCGGGGTAAAATCCACTCGTGCTAAAAACATGAGTGAACGTGCACGGGAGTCCAAGCCCATGAACGACGAAGAAGAAGAAGAAGAAGAAGGTACTGAGGTAAGGGGTAGCTTTCGTCAGACTGCAGACTGTAATTTTGTGTGGTTACAAGTCATGTGCATATGTGATCAACATCTCAAAAGACAGAAACAAACTGGACGTGATATAAGCGATTGAATAAACTGGGCTCGAGTCTAGGGCCAAGAATCTTCACACACACACGCACTAAAAACACGCGCACACTCACTAAAAACTCGCGCATACACGCACGCACACACACACATACACATACACACACACACACACACACACACACACACACGCACACGCACGCACACTTGCACGTGCGCAACGAGATCACTTTGATATACATAAAGACGCACACATTATATACACACAAACGGACGCATGCACGCTCATAACGTGTTCTTTTAATGTTAACCTTCTTTTTGTGGGTTGTTGTGATATGATTATTTGTGTTCTTTGTGTCTGAGATTGAATAAAGAAAAAATAGACACCAGATTTGCTGTTGTTGTTGCAATTTTAATATTTAGTGTATGGAATCTCTCTCTCTCTCTCTCTCTCTCTCTCTCTCTCTCTCTCTCTCTCTCTCTCTCTCTCTCTCTCTCTCTCTCTCTCTCTCTCTCTCTCGCTGTGATCACTTTGTTCGTGTGCCTGTCTGTCCGTGTGTCTGTCTGTCTTCCCTTTATGTCTGTCTACTTCTGTGTGTGCATGCGAGCGCGCGTGTGTGTATGTGTGTGTATGTTTGTGTGTGTGTGTCTGTCTGTCTGTCTGTCTGTCTGTCTCTCTCTCTCTCTCTCTCTCTCTCTCTCTCTCTCTATGTCTCTCCGTCACTGTCTCTCTCTCTCCGTCTGTATCCCTCACGCAGATAGACAGACAGACGGAGACAGAGAGAACATAAAACGCAAACGAGCGAGTGGCATGAATTCAACCAAGCATACACCTTATTCAATCTTCGCTTTTTTTTCAACACATCAGAGAAGACTATCAAGATCATTAAATGGGGAAATAAAGAGAGTGTGGAGAATGCGGGGAGAGGGATGGACTAGCACACAATACAGGTATACAATTTGATATGTCGTGCCAAATTCACGACAAAACGCTAGCAATTTCGCAGAATCCGCAGTTGTTTAACGGTTACGAAAAATTGACAAAAATGCTGATGATTCCACGTATTCGGCAATTGAGTGATATCTACACCAAAGATTCAGTAGCTAAGTTACGGAGATGTGGTGCAGTAACTTATATCAAGATCGAAGTATACATATGAAGAGTGATTCCATATAAGTACAGCTACCGATGCCATATCCTGATTGTAGTTATAACTGACATTCACGCGAGTTCAATATCATTGCCTCTTTTCATAGTACAGTGGTCGCCGGTTAATAAAGCCACTTCTGGACCGACGAAAAATGGCTTTAATAAGCGGCGGATTTATTAACCGGCGGTCCAGGAATACGTCATTTTCGAAAGAAGCAAAAAAACTTCTCTTTTGTTTAGTCACTCAGTCACTTTCTTTCGTCATTTACACTTGTTTGAATCTAAACAAAACTTCACGGAGGATGTGGAACTTTTGTTTCAATTATGTACATGTACGTGTACTTTGATCACTTCGGTACATCAATAATTTCACTGACACTGTCACCGTCACGAATCATTACTCGGCAGAGAAGAACGATTTTATGAGTGTTTGTTTGTTGGTCGTCTTCCACATCAGAACAAGATAATGTGAGTTTTAGTCACAAACTACGTGATTTCTATGAGAAAACTGGCTTTAATAAGCGGCGGGTTGGTTTTATTAACCGGCTTTTTCTAATACATAAGATATAGTGATAAATCCGGACCGTCTGAAATCGGCTTTTATAAGCGGCTGGCTCTATTAACCGCGGTTTTATTAAGCGGCGTCCACTGTACTAACAGACCAGGCTACTTCGGTTCTATTGTCCAAACAAAACAGATATTTGAGTGTGCCGTGTCGAATTCACGGCGCTAAATTCATGGAATCAAGTGTAATTTACAAGTTATACCCCGGCAGACCTGTTTACCCTTACGATTTTGGCGTAATTTATTACGATTTTCTGCAAAAAATACGCCATTCCGCTATCCGTGTCAAGACTACGATTTTCATAAATAAAAAAAATGTAAAAAAAATCAATTCACATGTTTGGCATTGTTTTTTTCAATGGCAAAATGGGGTGAAAAAGCACAGCACTGACCAGAGATCATGTCTGTCTGATGAGACGCTGGAGAGCCTTATTCTAGTGGTGAAGTCTCGCCCTCACTCATTCGGCAAGCGCAAGTACAGTAGAGAAGCGCTTGACACACTGAAAAAGGCCTACTACGAGCAAAAGAAAAAGAATCAGTGATGCATGTGCTTTTGATGTGATCTTCGTTGAAATTATGATGACTACAAAGTCTGACTGATGTGTTTTGTTTGTGAATGATGGATATATGTGCATGATTGCGTTTCGCAGACACAGTTGTCATGTGCGTTGTATTTGGCGACGAATGCTGGATGATTACTATTTTTGTGCCAGGATTACTATTTTTGGGGCTGAGCATTACTCCAAAACACTTATGGGGGTAAACAGGTCTGCCCCGGGAAATCGAAAACAATGCTGCCGATTCCACGTAATCCGTGCATTCTTCAAGACGGATAAGTAATTGAGAACCTGACGTCGCCTCGCCTCGCCTTTATTAGTAACTCGTGTCAAGAAGTTAGATATAAGGTATTAAGTGCAGTTAACGATACGACATCCTGAGTGTAGATTAGTGAAGCCAACGAGTTTAAAATCATTATCTGTTCACTAGTGCTTATTACACCCAGACAGATGCTGCAACAATGCCATTGTTCACTGTTCACTCACTGTCTTCAGCTTGAACAACACCAAAAGTCACCAAAAAACACACCAGGTTTAATTACTTTACTTGAGTAAAAACAAAACAGCTACAAACTAAAAGATAAAATTAAGAAATAAATACATCAGTACGTCTCCAGCCTCTTGAGCGATCATGCAGTCATCACGAGTGGTATTACGTTGTCTATGTCAGGCCTGAAAAATGTTTGTGGTGCACGTCGGTAATCGTAAACAAAATTCGTCGAAAACACCCTGTGTCTGATGTGTCTCTAAACACCTCCGCGTGGAGGGGTTTTGCAGCCAGGGCAGTGAAAGTAAAGAGGGAACATTTTCTCTGCTCGCGCGGCAGCAAGCAGGATGTCTTTGAACTGAAAATGGATTTCAACTACATGCACATGAAATCATTTAAGCATATGTTTGTCAGTGTTCTTGCGCGTTACAAAAAAAGAAAGCGGCATAGCGAAGAAAAGAGAAGAAAGAAAGAAAGAAAGTACGTAAAGGGGATGAATGATAGAAAGAATGACAAACTTGCATAAAAATGGAAAAGGAAACACACAAACACACACACAAA
>NC_090246.1:50677059-50682059 GCF_037325665.1 Littorina saxatilis
ACTCTTTCGCTTTGTGAGACTACCGGTCTTAAACGACCTATGTTTGTTTTTTCTCTCTGTACTTAATATTTACTCTTTCGCTTCGTGAGACTACCTGTCTTAAACGACCTATGGTTGTTTTTTTCTCTCTCTGTACTTATTTACTCTTTCGCTTCGTGAGACTACCTGTCTTAAACGACCTATGTTTGTTTTTTCTCTCTGTACTTATTTACTCTTTCGCTTCGTGAGACTACCCGTCTGAAACGACGTACGTTTTTTTTCTCTCTGTACTTATTTACTCTTCGGCTATGTGAGACTACCTGTCTTACACGACCTATGTTTGTTTTTTCTCTCTGTACTTATTTACTCTTCCGCTATGTGAGACTACCTGTCTTACACGACCTATGTTTGTTTTTTCTCTCTGTACTTATTTACTCTTTCGCTTCGTGAGACTACCTGTCTTAAACGACGTACGTTTTCTTTTTCTCTCTGTACTTATTTACTCTTTCGCTTCGTGAGACTACCCGTCTTTTGAAACACACATTTACCCCCTTCTGGCATCCGTCTAAACTATTGCGTCTCCTTGTTCATTTCTGAGCAGACAACTTGTCTTTATTAACACATCTTTTTTTCTGCATATTTCTGTTGTTTCTCTTTGTGAGACTACATTGTCTTACACGAACTATTGTTTTTACATTTAGTCAAGTTTTGACTAAATGTTTTAGCATAGAGGGGGGAATCGAGACGAGAGTCGTGGTGTATGTGTGTCTGTCTGTCTGTGGGTGTGTGTAGAGCGATTCAGACTAAACTACTGGGCAGATCTTTATGAAATTTGACATGAAAGTTCCTGGGTATGATATGCCCGGACGTTTTTTTTTCTTTTTTTCGATGACGTCATATCCGGCTTTTTGTAAAAGTTGAGGCGGTACTGTCACACCCTCATTTTTCAATCAAATTGATTGAAATTTTGGCAAAGCAATCTTAAAAACAATTTCATCTTATTCCTTGTCGGTCCCTGATTCCAAAAACATATACATATGTTATATTTGGATTAAAAACAAGCTCTGAAAGTTAAAAATATAAAAATTATGATCAAAATTAAATTTTCGAAATCGTTTTAAAACCTATTTCATCTTATTCCTTGTCGGTTCCTGATTCCAAAAACATATAGATATGATATGTTTGGATTAAAAACACGCTCAGAAAGTTAAAACGAAGAGAGGTACAGTAAAGCGTGCTATGAAGCACAGCGCAATCGCTACCGCGCCAAACAGGCTCGTCACTTTCACTGCCTTTTGCACTAGCGGTGGACTACGTTCAGTTTCATTCTGTGAGTTCCGCAGCTTGACTAAATGTAGTAATTTCGCCTTACGCGACTTGTTTCTTCATGTACTCTTTATTAGTTGACAAGGACACGTTTTATTTGTCTGCTTTATAGTGTCGTTGGACTGCGTGTTTAAATCTTTTACTGCAATTTAATGTCGTTACACTCCCTGTCCTAAGTGAATCCACTTTTTGTATGAATATCAATCAATCAATCAATATGAGGCTTATATCGCGCGTATTCCGTGGGTACAGTTCTAAGCGCAGGGATTTTTTTTATTTATTTATTATTTTTTTATGCAATTTATATCGCGCACATATTTAAGGCGCAGGGATTTATTTATGCTTGTTATGCTTTTCTTCTCCTTCGGTACGTCATATTACCTGTCGTAAACGTACCATCATTTTTCTGTACCCTGTCACTGGCAATATGGAGAGTACATGTATGTATCATATTTCTGATCTTTCGCTCTTGGAGACAATACGACTCCTCTCATTCTGTATATACTGTACACAAGACATTGCCTGGCGTTAGGACGAGCTAAACATACGTTTTAAGTAACTTGTACATGTAGCTACGTCTTTTAGAAAGAAACAAATCGTCACTGTCTTTATTTTATTTTATTTTTGGCACATAATCTAAGGAAGAATCTAAAGTAATGTGGAGAACTTTTAAGTGTGTGTAGTGTGCATTTACATTTATATTACTTTGTTGCAGTAAGGTCTGTTCTCTTCTGTCAAGACCCACTGTTTCACGACAATCTACGATGCCCCCCTTTCCCTCTCTTCCCTGCCCCCCAGCACCACCACCAAAACCTCCAAGTACAGCGACACCCCAACAGGTAGACTCAGGCACCACCCCATATTCCCTTCTCCTAAAGACATCAATCCCAAACATAGCTTTTACAGTGTAGCCATACACTTGGTATTTTTGTACACAAGTGATCTGTTTGTGTCCAGAGTATGTTCATGATTTTCGCATCACAAGAGCGTACATCGACATACCTTGCAAAACGAAGTTCAGTATCTTGTGTGCAAAATCAAAAGGTTGATTGTAGCTAAAACGCGGCGTGCACAACGTTGGGCGAACATCAATGTAAGCTTCATTCGTGTACGGTTCACTTCAATTAAACAGTGCATTCCAGACAGCTGAAAGATCCTTGGATGTTCATGTACTGTGCGGAGGTGGACCGGTCTTGTTACAAAGATAAAAACATTTGAATGTTGATGTCCTCATCGACATCCTGGGCAAATTAGGATAAACATCATGTGATCAAACGTCACGTCTTACACTAAATTTCAGATTTGCCACCGTATTTCGGTCTCCGAACAAGTCGAGAGACCAATTGTTCCGTATGCATGTTAATGATAATAATTGTCAGTAAGTACTGGTGTCACATGACTGATGTGAACCAGTTGATTGGCTAATGGCGATGCGCTAAAACTGTTAGCGCACTCTTGGAGTGCGCTAACTTTTCCACAGAGCGTATTCTTCCGCCCTTTGCCTAAGCGAGAGTGTACTCTCATCCTCAGAATCAATTAATGACATGTAGCTTATAATCTCCACAATACCAATGATTATGACCATAAATTTCCTGCTTCTCAATTAAAGCAGAAGTGGGTTTTTTTTCTGAAAGATTGCATGTGCCTGTGCCACAGTTGCCACTGATCTAAAAATAGAACCGGCTGTGTCTCATTTTTCAGTTTCGACTTGCGAAGATTCCTCTCATAATTATGCCATGTTAGTGGATGTAGCTTATTATCCACATTACCAAATGATGAGTTAGTAGGCTATACAATTCCCAGCAGCTAACAGAAAACACAAGTGTTATTCCGATAACGTAGCAGCTAGATCAGCACGTAGCAGACTACACTGAAATACGACTGCATCTGTTCAGTAAATGAATGTTTTCCGAATTATTATTTCAAGGCAAGAACAATCGGAATCGAAAACGTGTAGGGTTTATAACGTTCTTACCATATATAAGACTTATTACCAGCCTGCCTCAAGCGTGCAGACTCAGTGCAACGTGACGAGCAATTTTTGTTTTTGAAATGAGACTCAGTGCAGTGGTTCAATTGCCATAGCATAGCAGACGACATAAATCCCGCTCAGCAAATTAACATGTTGGGCAAATGTGAACGATAAAACGATGGGGATATAATACGTGTAGGGTTCAGAGCATTCTTACTGTTCATATTTAGTTCCAGACTCCCCGATGAGTGAAGATACCACACGAGAAACATGCCACATTTATTTTGAAAATGTGCTTACCGTCGACCTTGGCAAGGGGCAACACTCTGCACAGTCAATCTGTCGAAGCTCGATGAAGGTTTCGAATCGCAAATAACTAAGAGCACAGTCCTTTCTCCGAGTTTAAATGAGGTCTCTATGAAAGATCATCACTTTTTAGCTTAACGCTACACTGGAATTTACCAACAGAAATTAAAACAAGAGTTTGCGTGTGACGAAAGCACGACACACTTGAGACAGCCCACACAAAAGTAGATCTGACACAAACCTGACCACACAGTTACGCCTATCCAAATGCGCGTTGCAAAATGTGCGTTTTGAATCTTCTTTTTTCTCTGGCGGTACTGACAATATCGTTATTGAAACAATCCCAGTGCACTAAGGGATTTATAGAGCAAATCTCGAAAATAATTATTGAACTCAGCGCTATGCGCTTCGTTCAATAATGAATTTTCTCGATTTGCTCTATAAATCCCTTAGTGCACTGGGATGTCTCAATAACTTAAATAATAATAATAATAATAATAATAATAATAAAACATTCTTCTATAGCGCTTTTCACCGCCAGATAAAAGTCTCATGGCGCTTTACTAAACATTGGACATTAAAATTCAACATTTTACATATAAAAGCTCCCTCGAAAGAAATCAGATACAAGCATTATTAGCTTACATTTCATAAACAACAACCACATACATACACGCACAGGAAGGACGTTCAGAATCATGTTGTGGGAAGTCTGGAACGTTTGTGAATGTCATTTGTGGCCATTTCTGCGAAAACAGTCAAAATGTGGTTAAAATGATTCAGATTGTAATGCGCATCCCAAGACTATTTTCCATTTCTGTTCTTCTGAGGAACAATGTGATATTACCGATACTTCCTTGAACTTTTATCAAGTCGGCTTGAAGTGGGATTCAGTGAGCAGAGTTACGTGTGTTGACAAACATCAGTCAAGAATGCCCCATAACGAAGAAATGGCACATTTGTTCGTCTCCTGTCCAGGTTCTTCTTTGAGGACTTCGGTGCTATGTGACACACAAAAACCGGTGTGAGGTAGTGCGTCGCTCGTCCTCAAAGATCCCGGCTTCCCTGAATGTGCTGTCTTTGGCTGGTAAAGAAAGAGTATTGTGACTAACATTTTGCCTAGACGGTGTTATTAAAAGTCCAGGATCGTGCAGAACAGACTAATAAAGGTCAAGAAATGGTGACGTGAATTTTAACTTAAACATCTTTGAGGATTCGTTGGCGAAGAGTGCAGAGCTGTTGCAAGAAGACCGAGAGGAATACGCTGTTGTGGGTGTAGTCTTTGTGATCCTCCTCTGGCTGATAAGTTTGAACATTTTGGCTACAAGACGAAGGAGATGAAGAACAGGTGTAAAATCCAGTCATTCGGCTCATTTTGCAGTTCTTTAAAGTTCACTGTTGCGTATACGCTGGAGAG
>NC_090246.1:50687059-50689826 GCF_037325665.1 Littorina saxatilis
GGAAACAGAACAATAGTTTCTCAGGCACAAAGTGGTATTTCAAGGCTTAGTTGCGTAGCCCTGCCAAAGTGTGTGGGTTTCTGCAGTCTTTGCATCGGCATGCTCTTGTGCATCCCTGTCCACTGGACCAACATCTGCAGCGTCTTGTAGCACAAGATGTGCTGCCACAATCTATGAGCTCGAGAAAACGTTGTCTTGTGTCAGTTGTGGGTGCACGACTCAGCAGGATGGGCTCAATCACGTCGCCAGTCTCCTTCGTGACCAGCTTCTATCCACTGTTGACAACAGCCGGTAGGTGTGGCTTAGTTTCCAGAGCCCGCCTCCACACAAGTGCCTGGAAGTGAGATCTCTTGATGTGTAGGTTCAAAGCATCTTGTGTGGGGGGGAAGTTCTCAAGCGTTTTCTTCACGCTGTGGAAAACGTCGCATCGCAGCGGCTGTGTTGACGTGTGCTGGGTGTTCGGGTTGTAGAGTTTGCAGACAAATGATTCTGCATACATGAGCACTTCCTCATCAGGAAAGTCTCCCATGCCAAGTCTTTGGAGAAGATGGGGATTGTCGAGGAAAACATTCCATGCAGATTTCTTCCCAATGCCAGCAAACTGGCTGGTGCTGTCAGAACCTGTGATTGCATGGAATGCCAGCAATGATTCTCTTTGTTGGTCAGTGATGTTAATTTGATGCACAGGCACAAAGTGCTTCTTCCGGGGTGTTCCTGTTTGCATCCACACACAGATACTAAGCTGTGGTTGGTGAGCGACAAGTAGAACAAGAACATCAGTGTCACGGCTGACGATGACTACTTGTAGATATCCTTGTTCTCTTGCTTCTTTGGCATGAAGAAGCATTCTGGTATCTGCCTCTTCATGCTCAGCAGATGACAGATGTGTGACATCTCTGTCAGATGACGACCAGACCTTTTCGGCATCAGCAAAGCCACCGCTCAGCACCAGCTCTTTTCCAGGCTCATTCCTGAAATTCTTTGCCAGCTCTTCGCAAAGGAAGTTGGCCAAGCTGGCCTTGTTCTCCTCCAATAGTATGAATCTGTCCCATTTGCCTAGAGCTTGAGTGCGTGACAGTACATTCCTTCTTATCCCTTTCTTGCCGTCCGTTCTCTTGCCTCGAGTCGTCGATTTGATTGTTTGTTTGATGTACCTGGTGCAGGAGTGTGAGAAGTATTTGTCAACGTGTTCTGCAACATTGTCACTCCACTCTCCTAAAGTCTTTTATCCCATCCGATTCCCCAAGACTTGTATCATCGCCATCCCATCAACTATGGTGCAGGTTGTGCTTGGAGCTGGAGCAGCATTCTGTGGCAAATTTTGTTGAAGTATTTTGGCCAGATCAGCTTTGTTTCTTGGCAGTCGCAATCTGCAGTCAGCAGTTGCTAGCGAGAGAGGCACTCCACAAAGCTCTTGTTCCAACATCTTGTTGATGTCAACATCCCGTCCTGCTTCCATAGCTGTTATCACACGTCTGAACAAGTCCCTGTCGGCTTTGAGGGCAACAGTTTTCTCCTTTCCAGTGTTGACTTCAAGTGTGTACATGCTCTCCAAGGTGCAAGAGTTTCTTGGTTTTGATTCTGTCATGGAAAAGAGTTTCTTTCAGGACAAATCTTTTCTGCACAAACTCTGAGATGACTTCCTTTCCTGTTTCCTCTGCTGTTAGCAAGTCATGTTTCACAACATCACTGGCAACGTCACAAGTTGTGAGTGAAATCAGGTCTGGTGATGGGTGAGCAAAGGGGTTGAATGTTTGAAACAAGTTGATGAGTTTCTGTAGATCATCTTGATCCTGTTTCAACCTCTTTTTCCCGAAGTCCTTGTGTGCACAGTCGTGCTCGTCATCTTCATCAGCAGCACTAGACAGGCCAAACATGGCCTGAGTGTCCTTAGCCAGCTGAGACCTTGCGCTGAGTGTCAGAAACCACCTGTCCCTGGCTGTGTCTGTTTTTGTAATGCCAACAAGTCCTCCAGCGACTTTTCCAGTTTTGTTGACGTGTTCCATCGCTTGATCATCTGCGATCTGACATTTTTTTGAAGTAATCATACAATGCACTACTTAGATCATGTGTATTCTTGCATATTTGAATTCTTCATGTCAAAATACATATATATAGCCCTATAGTTTGTCACTTTAGTCCATATAACACGTGAGATATGGCCCGCATAAGATTTTCAGGCGGCCATTTTGAAAAGTGTCATGGCGGCCAAACAAACCAAATTCAGAATGTCCACCTACCTGGACTACACTACTCCACGTCCAGACTCTCCATTGAGACCAGGTGGATGCTTGTAACCCTCAACGTTTAGCATGTTGCACTTTTCTGAACTCAGCTATAGTCAAGCTGTGGAACTCACAGAATGAAACTGAACGCACTGCATTTTTTCACAATGACCGTAGTCCGCCGCTAGTGCAAAAGGCAGTGAAAGTGACGAGCCTGTTCAGCGCGGTAGCGGTTGCGCTGTGCTGCATAGCAAGCTTTACTGTACCTCTCTTCGTTTTAACTTTCTGAGCGTGTTTTTAATCCAAACATATCATATCTATATGTTTTTGGAATCAAGAACTGACAAGGAATAAGATTAAATTGTTTTTAAAACGATTTCGGAAATTTAATTTTAAACATAATTTTTATATTTTTAATTTTCAGAATTTGTTTTTAATCCGAATATAACATAATTATATGTTTTTGGAATCAAAACATGATGAAAAATTAAATAAAAGTAATTTTGGATCGTTTTATAAAAACAATAATTTTTATTACAATT
>NC_090246.1:50690026-50700026 GCF_037325665.1 Littorina saxatilis
CATATGGAATTGGGACGACTTGGTGGGGAGCTGAAGGCAGAGGGGATGACTGAATAACATTCTATTGTGAATGTCCGATGGCAGGGGATGAGGAAGGAGTGAAATAATTTGGTCCCCAGAGGACATCGCCGTAAAGGATCGCGGCAGTTGGGGACACGAGGATGTTGGTAGGCAACAGTCAAAGCAAAGAAAATGTAAGTTTTAAGCCCTCACGGCAAAGCCATTAGGGGCATGTTACACGGGAAAACCCGGCTTTGTATAAAAACAAATTAAAAAAAAGTCAAAGCAAAATCTGCTGAGCAATGTTTTATACGGTTGTGCGTGTGTTGGGGGTGGTGGTGGGGTGGGAGGGTCCCAGAGGTCCCCGTCGAAGAGGAATGAGGCAGTTGAGATGGATGGGGCATTGACGGTGACCAACAGCCAAAGGATACAAGACAGAGCAATGCATGTGTGTGTGGTAGGGGGATGAGAGTTTACCAGGGGTCCCACTCGTAGAAGAATGTGGCACTTAGTAGTAGAGATGATTGGGTGGGTGAGTGGGTGATGACCAACAGCCAAGAAAAAGAAACGAAGCATCGCATGACGGTGTAGGTATTGGGAGGCAGGGGGAGAGGGGTCCCAAATGGTCCATGCAACGGAATGCGGCAGTTGGGGAAGGAATGAATGTGGCGGTAGCAAACAGCAAAAGAAAAACAAGTCAGAATGAACAATGCATGTATTGGTACGGGAGGGATGAGAGCAAGGGGAGGGGTGCTCCAGGCCGTTGAGATGAGGGGCTAGATCAATTGTTGCGACACCACTGCCCGCCCCGCTCTTGCTCCGGGTTCCAAGGGTTAAGCCAGCGGCTCGCTTAATTGATCATTCGCCGGAGTCGTTTGAACAGTAATTATTTCCCCCGGTGAAGCTGTCTCTCGCGCTGGGGACTGTGCCTTTGATTCATCGGCCATATTTGAAGACAACAAGATTTGCTGGGACACAGTGGGGAGACGAGCACGAGGGGAAGCGCCGTTGGTGCTGGGCGCGGAGCCAGGCTAGGTGCTTCTGTGGTGCAGTGTACAGTCATGTACTATGTACAGTGGAAGTCCCCTTCGAGGACACCCGATTTAAAGGTCAACTCCGCCTCGTGAAAACAGTTTTCCTCGCCGCCTCAGATCTGTCCATTCCTCCAGTTGGTCTCATTCCAAAAATGAACACCCTGACTGCTTGCTTTGCTGTGGTGAGTCGGGTTGTTCTTGTGAAATGATTTCCGAATAAAAAGCACAACTGAGCGCAGAGACCGCCCAGGCTGGTTTTTTTGGGGTTTTTTGGAATATGACCAAGTGAAGGGGGATGGTCTTATCCCATGTAAAAGTCTGCCCCGAGTTTGGTGGTCTTAAACATGGGGTTCCATTGTGCGCAGGGTGGTGAGCCACTGCCCTGTGGTGCTGGTACTGGCAACGACTTCGGAGGGGTTGGGTCATCTTCTGTCAGCTGGGACAGGGTCCGCTACTTGTCCTTTGCCCCTCCCTTGCTCTCCCTGGCCACCCTGGTCGCCTCAGGTCCCCCTGCTCATTTAACTCCACTCTGTCATCCTGCTGCTTCTCTCTCACCCCCAGCCTCTCCCTTCCCTTGTCCGTCAGCCTCCACCACCGCCCACCTCTACCCCACCCCACCCCTCACCCCTCAGGGTCCTTGACTATACCTCGCTTTGCCTGCTACGAGAGATACTACTACTTCAACTATTTGTGCTTCTGGTTTAAGATTGTCAAGCCCACCATCATGAAGATTTGTGTAATATGGTATTGCTTTGGTAGCGTAATATAAGCTTTTTTGCTTGAGATCGTGTCCTCGTGGCAAACGGTTAATTGTTTCATGTCTTGTATATTGAAACAAAGATTGTTTAAACCAAGAGAGATACTACTTCGTAAGGCTCCCCTCCTTTTCTTCCGTTGTCATCCCGCTGCCCATCTACCCCACACGTCCTCAGGGTGCCCGAGTCTTCCTCGCGCGGCTTGCTAAAGCTATTTCGTAAGGTTCAGAAGCTCTGAATTTTTGTCTCCATTCTCTCACCCCCCCCCCCTCCTCCCCCCCCCTCCCCCCCCCCCCCCCGACAACCCCCCACTCCTACCCTCCCTGTCCCGCCCTCACCCACCCCCACCCACCCCATTCACTGTCAGTCAGCCTCTCTCCAGCGCCTTCAACGAAATATGATTGCTCACTCTCGCAAAGAATCAAAAATGGTGCTTTCTGCTTCCAAAATGATGGACAGAATGGGACGGCTAACAAAGTCGAGGCTCCTTGTTATTCACGTCAATTGACGACAAAATTCTTCTCACACAACCCTCCCATCTTTCAATCAGCCCTCAACCTCCAATCGTTCTTGCTTAGCGTCAATTCAAGGGGAACCGGGAACAGATTGCACGGACCAAGGGGGATCATTTTGGGGGAAGTGAAAAGCACTTATGATCAATTGAGAAGATTTTGCAAGCCAATGTACGTACAGGGAAAATTAAACGAAAAGAGATTACGACTTTTGAAGCTCTTTTCTTGTGTGGTCATTATGCAAACCAGTGGTTGAACAAAAGGCTATTTCTTTCTGCGGTCTTGAATGTCAAATGTAAAGTGTGTCGTGTAAAAGACATGCTGATTGGCCAAAAGACAAGTGTCGGTTGACATGACTTATTGTGGTTTTTGTTGCTGAATCTGCTTTTGTTTTGCTAACAGGTTGAAATTATTCTTGTTCGGGGCGGGGATGTAGCTCAGTCGGTAGCGCGCTGGATTTGTATCCAGTTGGCCGCTGTCAGCGTGAGTTCGTCCCCACGTTCGGCGAGAGATTTATTTCTCAGAGTCAACTTTGTGTGCAGACTCTCCTCGGTGTCCGAACACCCCCGTGTGTACACGCAAGCACAAGACCAAGTGCGCACGAAAAAGATCCTGTAATCCATGTCAGAGTTCGGTGGGTTATAGAAACACGAAAATACCCAGCATGCTCCCCCGAAAGCGGCGTATGGCTGCCTAAATAGCGGGGTAAAAACGGTCATACACGTAAAAGCCGTGGGAGTTTCAGCCCATGAACGAACAAACAAACAAACAAACAAAATTCTTGTTCGTGTAACTTTTCAAAGCATTTAATCCCTCAGATCCGTTAACAATCATTATTCATAATGAAGTAAATGCCTTACCTCTGACTACATATATGTTGTAAAATAGGTATAAAAGCAGGTAGCTTTGTAATCCGCTCTTACTATGCTCAGAAGCTTTCGTTCTTGGGAAAACTCATTTCTTAGGCAATTTTGTCTTTTCATAGAATAGTCATGTCCTTAAATCCGTCAGAACAATATTACCCATAATGATGAATCCTGGTGCAACTACCTATGCATGTACCCTTGAAATCGGCAGGTCATAATTATGGTAAGGCTGATGGGGTCTATGTCGACCAAAAGAGTGGGATGCCCTGTAGGTGGATTTCCTGTATGTGGATTCCCTGTGTACAGGCAATACCACAGGGTGTAGTTCCGGTAGCGTTTCGCTGATATCGCTGAAAGTCACGTGATGCTTAGCGACATCGGTAGAATTTGATGTTTTTCGATCTTTTTTGATATTTCTTAGAATTTCGAGTATGGTTATTGGTTTGCAAGTTTTATTGAAAAACTCTCCACCCTGTGGGATTCCCTGTATACAGGGAATCCCTCTACAGGAACTCCACCTACAGGGAATCCCACTCTTTTGGTCAACATAGATCCCATCAGCATTAGTAAGGGTGTATTGTATAAGTGTGTGTGTGTGTGTGTGTGTGTGCGTGCGTGCGTGCGTGCGTGCGTGCGTGCGTGCGTGCGTGCGTGCGTGGATGTGTTTGTGTGTGTTCGCGTGATCGTGTTTGTATAAATTTGTGCCGCTTGCATGCGTCCGTGCGTATGTGCGTGCGTGTGTCTGTTTTCTCACACGTACGCTCGCGCCCGTGAGTCCGTCAGGACGACAGCATAAAGATGCAACACCCATAGGTGTAGATTTACAACATAGAAACATAGTGTCACAGGCAGAAACCAATATTGACAGACATGCCGAAGAAACAAGTTCACGCCAAGGGTGTCGCGCTAAATGTAGCGAATGGGGCGACGTATTAAATAATTCAGCGGTAATGTGGCTTGCAATGATGTAAAAGGCTGTGACGCTTCGCTGGTTGTGTGCCCCCCACAACAGCAACCGCCTTCTCCTCCACTAACATAACACGATTTTGATGGTGATGGGTGCAGTCCAGGCGGCTGGGGTGGCGGTGGTTGTTGAAAGGCCATGGTGGTGGTGATGAAATGTATGATATTGGTGGTTGGCGGTTTTGATGGAGATGATGATGGGTGGTGGTGGTTGCGATAGAGGCGGTGGGGATGATGGTGATAGTGATGAAGTTTGTCAAAACTGTAGTACTAATGGAAGATGACATTCTTGTGATGGTGAAGAGAGAGAGAGAGAGAGAGAGAGAGAGAGAGAGAGAGAGAGAGAGAGAGAGAGAGAGAAAGAATGAGAGAGAGAGACTGAGAGAGAGAGACTGAGAGAGAGAGACTGAGAGAGAGAGAGACTGAGAGAGAGAGAGACTGAGAGAGAGAGAGACTGAGAGAGAGAGAGAGAGACTGAGAGAGAGAGAGAGAGACTGAGAGAGAGAGATGGAGATGGATATGTGGGGAGAGAAGTGAGAGGGAAAGTGACAAATAGAGAGGGAGGAATAAGGAGGGAGAGGGCGAGAGGGGGGGGAGAAGTAAGAGATAGCGATAGATAGAGAGAGGGAAGGAGGAGGAGGGAGAGAGAGAGAGAGGGAGAGAGGAGGAGAGAAGTCAGTGAAAGAGAGAGAGAGAGAGAGAGAGAGAGAGAGAGAGAGAGAGACAGACAAACAGTGAGACAGACAGACAGACAGAGACAGAGAGCGGCGTTAGCTGTAATGCTGATGCTGATGGTGATGGAGCTTGTCTTAGTGGTGGAGGGTAGGTTTTTATTGTGGTTGTTATATTGGTGATGCTGTTGGGTTTGATGGGCATGGTGAAAGTGAGGGTTGTTGTCATCTCAGTGGTGGTGGTTATGGTTGTGATGGTAGTGGTGATGGTGGTTGTCATCGCAGTGGTAGTGGTTATATATTTGTGGTGATGATGGTGGTGGTGGTGGGGGTTGTTGTCATCGCAGTGGTGGTGGTGGTAGTTGTGGTGGTGATAGCGGTGATGGTAAGATGGGGATGTTGTTGGCGGTGGTGGTGGTTGTGGGCGTTGGCAGCAAAGTGATGCTTGTTGGCGAGCTTTGTAGCCCAGCAGTAGGTGGATTGCTCATTCGACAAAATAATGCCTTTCTAATTCACTTTCTTCAGCAGTTAGGCCGTCTGCCTGTTACTACGCATAGTTGCAGATTAGTACTACGCACAATGTTAAAACTAAGCTTTAAAGGGGCAATATCCGGCCGCTTCTGAACATGTTTTCTTTGAACACCAGATCATATACGACATGTGCTAACAACGTCACATAAAAGTTATTATAATGATGACATTGTTTTAGAGATGGAAAATGTTTAATTTACACAGGTATTATGATACATACGCGTTTAAATCTGACGCATTTGCTTGTGTCAGAGGTACAGAGAAAGAACCTAACCACTACCGAGTACAGGACAATACAACAGTACATTTTGACTTTCTATTTCTGTCATTTACCGAGTGCTCTTACAACTACACCTATTAGGTTAGATATGTTTGCTTTAAAAGTACCGTAAACTGTCGTATCTCTTTAAATCAAAGTACGGGAAACAACCCGTGTCTATTCGAAAGCTAAGAAGAGTATAGTTTTCAATCCTTTGCTAACCTCCTCTCGCAGTCAATACCACTTTAACACGACCAGACTGTATGTAGGCGAATGCCATAACTTTTAACTACAGTAACTCTCAAGGATAAAAACGGAGCGAGGCAAACCCGTTATGGGACGAAATCACAAGTGAAATCACAAAACTGTCAAAACGCTAAGCACGGCAAAAAACCGGCCCTTGACGTCGATTTTGTGCGCGTCTTCAATTCCCAACCCCCTGGTGCGCTAGTAGGACATAAAGTCCGAACGGGGCTTTCTTTTGATGAGTCTTTAACAGGCAGCGTGCCAACGGTTATGGCGGACTTCATACAGAGCTAAGCGTTACAGCTTGCAAATGAGAAGTGTAAAAGTGTAAAGAGATCTCGGCGGCTGTGTATTTTATTGGTAATGAATGCACTTTGGTGACAAGGCAAATTGATGGCCCGGCAACGGAAAGTGCCGTTCGCAGCAGCTGGTCTTTGAGACGAGGGGCTCAAGACGTTGGGGGGCGGGGGGGGGGGGGGTGAGAGGAGAAGGGACACGAATTGGTGATGGGGGAGGGGGGCTGGTCGTGAGGAGGGCGCGAGTCCAAGGTGGTGGTTTCGACTTCGGGGGCAGGAGGGGGGTTGAGGGGGTCTTTGTTACTAGTAAGAAGGTGGAGAGACGCAAGGAATATAGTTCATTATCATGTTGATCAGGACACGAGGAACCATCAGCACAGCATCCTTGCTGACGTCAGCTGAGTCACTCTGCAGTAAAACCAATAACCTAAACAGTCCTTCTTTTTCCTCTCACTCTTCGTCTTCTCGACTGCTTTTAATGGTCGTTTAATCAAACTTGTATGTGCACCCAACAGAAGCAAATCGCTAAGCACAAGAAATAAAATTCTTGATTTGTTCTCAAGGGACAAAACGCATAACGAATAGAATCTGTGAGGAACCAGCTTTTATGTCATCAGGACTTAGAACAGTCAAGAATGGCAAAACGTCAGCTAGAAAAAGCTGTTGTCGTCGTTGTTGTATTGTTGCTCGTCTACGCTGAATGTTTATTTCAATACATGTGTATGCTGCATTTTTAATCTCTGATCGAGAATCTGACTGACCGTAGATCATGCATTTAGTAGGTCAGTAAGACGGACAGAAGTATAGCAATGCTGCACGTGCAATGCATTAATATCTTCACACCGTCACTGCATCGTTCCTGTCACTCTCTTCTTCCTGCAGCTTTCAGCCATTCCTGCAAGACAGCAAAGTAGACAGCAAGACGCTTACAGCAGGGGGGAGCTAGTGGAGGAAAGAAAACAGACTTGCGATTGATGTGGGCAGGTGAAGGAGATGATCTTGTCAGATGTGACACTAGCTTGACATTACCACCTGTGGGAGGAAGGAGAGGATCGTTCACTTGACACACTGACAGGCCTCGGACCGGCGTGGTCGTAATCCACGTACACCACTAGTCCTTCCAGTTATAGCTTCTGAGCTTTGTTCTAGATTTTATCGAGCAGGCCGCGCGAGGTTGGCTCAGAAAATCCAAGTGATCACCTCCCCGTCACCAGGTTTGCATTATTCAATTTGTCAAACCACGAAAGATCAGAAACAATCCTGGTTTTAAAACAGTGGGAGTGATTGAATGGAGGTAAATGTATGAGTTATGAATAAGGGACTTAATTAGGGGGAAAGTTTAAATACAGCGTGGGATTATTCTAAAAATCCGTCCTACTGCATCCGGATAAGACGTATGCTGCGCTGACCTAAAGGGATTGTCATTGATGGCGAAAACTGAGTTGGACAAGATCAGGATTTGCAGTAGTCTTGTCGAAGAGCTTTTATCCAGTGACCTTCTTGGGGCTATCAGGTATCATCGCATTGTTTTCGATGGCCCGGGATTCATGCTGTACAGTTACCTAGAATAGAATAGTTCAGGTGTACTTAAAGACGGAAGGCGTAGATCTTAGTAATTGAATTCCGTGTTGCTTTAAGTAGTTGAGACACAATGTCCAGCGCCAGTCGTGTACAACTAAAAAATAAAGGTACGACCTTTTGTGTATCCCATGAAGCACTTTTTCGAACCATACCCAAACACATAAACTCGACGACGAAAAAGCAAACAATTCCTGACTTGTTCCTAACAAAGTAATTGATACCAAGCTCCGTTTGACTTCGGGTACAGGTTCTTATTGGATTTTCGGGATAAAGAAGACGCATTAATGATGACAAATAAAATGTTGTTAAAACAAAGCAGTTCCTTGTCTAGGCGTTTCGGACCTGACACATGTCAAAAGCGAGCAAAAAGGAACCACGGCCTTCCGCCCCGCAGACATATCAAGCAGGTATTCCTTAGCTCATTAAAGGATGGCGATGGCTTTCCCATGACCAGCACACAGGCCTGGCTTGACGCAAAAATCTAAGAGTTCCTGAACCTTCTTTGACCAGGCCTCCGACCAATACAGAAGAAAAGAGCCTGTTTTGTCAATTGTTTCATGTCATGTATTTGGAATAGAATTGTGTTTAAACCAAAAGAGCCTGTTCGTAAGACACAGAATCCCTGAACGGCTAGGGCCGGTACTGACCGGATATGAAGTCGCGGCAGGATTCACTGAGTGTCCAGCGCAGAATGCGGAATGCTGCTGCCTTTACCTGGTGCGGCATTCAAAGCCGATTAATGCCTCATACCTTGATGTCTGCAAGCCGCTTGCTGCATCCTGCTGCAAGGGAAGTCAAACAGCGAGCCGAGAGCGGATGACGGTAAGATGAGGTGGATCATGTCCTGGGATGACTGCAGCAAAAGTCTGCCCTCAGGTAACAGTAGAGGATGAAAACTGAAATTTCTTCTTTACTTGCAGATGGACACGACATCTTGCATAGGAGGGAGGGGGAGGGTGGGGGTATGTCCTAATAACTATTTCCCTACTGGTAACATCTTCGGATATATCAGTACGTCAAGTCCATCTTTACCCTTGCTGGATGGGTCTTTAAGGAAGAACTCGGTCTGCCCCGCAGCCACATGCTAGGACAAAAACTTCAATTCCATCTGTAGCTGCTGTTGGACAGGACATCCTGCAGAGAAGGAAAAGCCACACCCTGATTAGAACTTCCTATTCTGGCCACATCTGAGGGAATAAACTCCATTTCATCTTCACTTGCGGTCTGCCGTGCAGCCAGGTCTGAGGACAAACACGTCAGTTTCATGTTAACCTGCAGCCAGCTGGACACGACATCCTGCAGAGGGGGAAACTGCCCCCTGTTTACACTTCCTCTGCTGGTCACTCGCCTCTTTGATCGGGAGATATATACCTGCAACTTGGCTCACAAATACCTGAAGCTTATTGGCTCGCAAAGCATGGTATCATCTTGGCTACAAATGAAGGGAAATTAGGCCGCTGTCCCTAATCCACCAACGAAGAGATTTTTAGGGATTTTTAATATATATCACTAATGCACCGTTAACCATGCTTAAGATCAAGGAGGATTACAAAGAGGGTTGTCCTTTTTTGGACTTCCCTGAATATGGATACGTCCTCTCGTTGCTACTACTGAGACTCTTGTATGCTTTCACTTGTACATCTACAAGCATGGTTTACCGTTGCTCTTCTTTTCTCGGCGTCAAAACATCTGTTGCGAGTTTTATAAGCAAAAAACACTCGCATTTGCCGACATTTTCTGGTGCAATTTCTGTTTTAAATATTACTCAGCTTTGTTTTAATGTAAAGGCATAGTAATCCAACACAATCAACACCAATACAAAAAAAAATCATTGTGCATAATTGTATGGAACACCAATGTTTTAACTAGAAATAATTTTCCAGCTTTGTTTCAATTCAAATGCATACTGATCCAAAACCAGTAACATCATTACAAAAAGTAACAGCGCATAAGCCTTAATTCTATGAAATAATAGTTTTTGAAACCGTTTTCAGTCTGATTTGAATTTAAAGTCATTCAGTCTGATCCAATACCAGTAACATCAGGCATGCATCGCTATTTAATAGTCAGACCCATACATTCTTCAATCCTATTGACAGTCTCCTGCATGTACAACAAAACACTTGCAGGGGATAAAGCCATGCCGTGTGCTGCGCAAGAAGACAGTGTCGCAGCCAGAAGAGCAGCATTGAGAATGCAAGCACGCCCGTGCCAAGTGATTATGGAAAGCTTTTAAAATGAAGAGGAGATGGCGATTTGCCGCCTGGGGGTCATTAAATCAAGCTT
>NC_090246.1:50707526-50727526 GCF_037325665.1 Littorina saxatilis
CATTTGAGAACATCCTTTTTTTTTCAATCACTACATCGAAGGCCTGCGGCCCGGGGTTCACATGGGTTGGTTTGTTTGTTTGTTTCAAACCCACACCCATATACACACATTTCCCATTTAAACCATTTGTCGGCCCCCTGTCGATATTTATCGACTAAGTTCCTTGTGCTCATATATGTTTGGGCTGTCTCATCTCTCATGGCAACTGCTCCTATACGCCACCATCTAGTTGGTTTGTGAGGGAGAGTAGCGTTATTGGGCAGTCAGCGGTTCGTGTACAATGGTTTTTTGACGAATGAAAAGGGAAAATAATCATAATGATATGTTAAAAAAAATTACTTGACAAGACGTCTGAGTGGATCTGTGTGTGTGAATGCGTGTGTGAGTACGTGCGTGTGTCTGTATTTGTGTGTGTGTCTGTGTGTCTGTGTGTGTGTGTCTGTGTCTGTTTGTCAGTGTGTCTGCATGTGTGTTTTTCTGTTTGTGTATGTGTGTGTGTGTACGTGCATGTATGTGTATGGTGTGTGTGCGCGTGTGTGTATGTGTGTGTTTGTGTGTGTGTTTGTTTATGTGTCTGTGTGTGCGTCTGTGTGTGTGTGTGTGTGTGTGTGTGTGTGTGTGTGTGTGTGTGTGTGTGTGTGTGTGTGTGAGTCTGTATGCCTGTTTGTGACTGTGTGTGTCAGTGTGTCTTTTTCTGTTTGTCTCTGTCTCTGTCTCCGTGTTTCTGTCTTTGTCTGTGTGTTACACTGAATATCTCAGTCTGTGTGCGCGTGTCTCCGTGTAAGTATATGTGCGTGTGCGCGTACGTGCTTGTATGTGAGCGTGATTATGTATGTCTGTGTGGCAATGTTTTTCTGTGCGTCGGTGTGTGTGGCGCGGTACATGGTGTGATATAAAGCGAGATGTGATGTGACGTGTCGTGATATGATGTGAAGGGATGCCATGTTCTCTTAACCGACTGCAAGATCAAGCAAATAAAACAGTTTCTGTCTGACTCAAGTCACTGTCACCCCCCTTTTGTCCCTCTATCCATCCACCCTCCACGCTCCCACCCCCACTTCACCTCTCCACCCCCATCCCAATCCAAACCCTCTTCTTCTATCCACACTGTTTAGTTTTTCCAAGTTTATTTCAATGCTGTCCTGTGTTCCCCAGTTTCTGTCCACCCTGTCTTGTGTTCCCCAGTTTCTGTCCGCTCTGTCCTGTGTTCCCCAGTTTCTGTCCACTCTGTCCTGTGTTCCCCAGTGTCTGTCCACTCTGTCCTGTGTTCCCCAGTGTCTGTCCACTCGGTCCTGTGTTCCCCAGTTTCTGTCCACTCTGTCCTGTGTTCCCCAGTGTCTGTCCACTCTTTCCTGTGTTCCCTGGTGTCTGTCCACCCTGTCCTGTGTTCCCCAGGGTCTGTCCACTCTGTCCTGTGTTCCCCAGTGTCTGTCCACTCTGTCCTGTGTTCCCCAGTGTCTGTCCACTCTGTCCTGTGTTCCCCAGTGTCTGTCCACTCTGTCCTGTGTTCCCCAGTTTCTGTCCACCCTGTCCTGTGTTCCCCAGTTTCTGTCCACCCTGTCCTGTGTTCCCCAGTGTCTGTCCACTCTGTCCTGTGTTCCCCAGTTTCTGTCCGCTCTGTCCTGTGTTCCCCAGTTTCTGTCCACCCTGTCCTGTTTTTCCCCAGTGTCTGTCCACCCTGTCCTGTGTTCCCCAGTTTCTGTCCACCCTGTCCTGTTTTTCCCCAGTGTCTGTCCACTCTGTCCTGTGTTCTTCAGTGTCTGTCCACCCTGTCCTGTGTTCCCCAGTGTCTGTCCACTCTGTCCTGTGTTCCCCAGTGTCTGTCCACCCTGTCCTGTGTTCCCCAGTTTCTGTCCACCCTGTCCTGTGTTCCCCAGTGTCTGTCCACCCTGTCCTGTGTTCCCCAGTTTCTGTCCACCATGTCCTATGTTTCCCAGTGTCTGTCCACCCTGTCCTGTGTTCCCCAGTTTCTGTCCACCCTGTCCTGTGTTCCCCAGTGTCTGTCCACCCTGTCCTGTGTTCCCCAGTGTCTGTCCACTCTGTCCTGTGTCCCCCAGTGTCTGTCCACTATGTCCTGTGTTCCCCAGTTTCTGTCCACCCTGTCTTGTGTTCCCCAGTTTCTGTCCACCCTGTCCTGTGTTCCCCAGTGTCTGTCCACTCTGTCCTGTGTTCCCCAGTTTCTGTCCACCCTGTCCTGTGTTCCCCAGTGTCTGTCCACCATGTCCTATGTTTCCCAGTGTCTGTCCACCCTGTCCTGTGTTCCCCAGTTTCTGTCCACCCTGTCCTGTGTTCCCCAGTTTCTGTCCACCCTGTCCTGTGTTCCCGAGTGTCTGTCCACTCTGTCCTGTGTCCCCCAGTGTCTGTCCACTATGTCCTGTGTTTCCCAGTTTCTGTCCACCCTGTCTTGTGTTCCCCAGTTTCTGTCCACCCTGTCCTGTATTCCCCAGTGTCTGTCCACCCTGTCCTGTGTTCCCCAGTGTCTGTCCACCCTGTCCTGTGTTCCCCAGTGTCTGTCCACCCTGTCCTGTGTTCCCCAGTTTCTGTCCATCGTGTCCTGTGTTCCCCAGTGTCTGTCCACTCTGTCCTGTGTTCCCCAGTGTCTGTCCACTCTGTTCTGTGTTTTCCAGTTTCTGTCCACTCTGTATTGTGTTCCCCAGTTTCTGTCCACCCTGTCCTGTGTTCCCCAGTGTCTGTCCACCCTGTCCTGTGTTCCCCAGTTTCTGTCCACCCTGTCCTGTGTTCCCCAGTTTCTGTCCACCCTGTCCTGTGTTCCCCAGTTTCTGTCCACCCTGTCTTGTGTTCCCCAGTGTCTGTCCACTCTGTCCTGTGTTCCCCAGTGTCTGTCCACCCTGTCCTGTGTTCCCTAGTTTCTGCCCACCCTGTCCTGTGTTCCCCAGTGTCTGTCCACCCTGTCCTGTGTTCCCCAGTGTCTGTCCACCCTGTCCTGTGTTCCCCAGTTTCTGTCCACCCTGTCCTGTGTTCCCCAGTGTCTGTCCACCCTGTCCTGTGTTCCCCAGTGTCTGTCCACTCTGTCCTGTGTTCCCCAGTGTCTGTCCACTCTGTCCTGTGTTCCCCAGTGTCTGTCCATTCTGCCCTGTGTTCTCCAGTGTCTGTCCACTCTGTCCTGTGTTCCCCAGTGTCTGTCCACCCTGTCCTGTGTTCTCCAGTGTCTGTCCACTCTGTCCTGTGTTCCCCAGTGTCTGTCCACTCTGTCGTGTGTTCCCCAGTGTCTGTCCACTCTGTCCTGTGTTCCCCAGTGTCTGTCCACTCTGTCCTGTGTTCCCCAGTGTCTTTCCACTATGTCCTGTGTTCCCCAGTTTCTGTCCACTCTGTCCTGTGTTCCCCAGTGTCTGTCCACCCTGTCCTGTGTTCCCCAGTGTCTGTCCACTCTGTCCTGTGTTCCCCAGTGTCTGTCCACCCTGTCCTGTGTTCCCTAGTGTCTGTCCACTATGTCCTGTGTTCCCCAGTGTCTGTCCACTCTGTCCTGTGTTCCCCAGTGCCTGTCCACTCTGTCCTGTGTTCCCTAGTGTCTGTCCACTATGTCCTGTGTTCCCCAGTGTCTGTCCACTATGTCCTGTGTTCCCCAGTGTCTGTCCACTCTGTCCTGTGTTCCCCAGTGCCTGTCCACTCTGTCCTGTGTTCCCCAGTGTCTGTCCACCCTGTCCTGTGTTCCCCAGTTTCTGTCCACCCTGTCCTGTGTTCCCCAGTGTCTGTCCACCCTGTCCTGTGTTCCCCAGTGTCTGTCCACCCTGTCCTGTGTTCCCCAGTGTCTGTCCACTCTGTCCTGTGTTCCCCAGTTTCTGTCCGCACTGTCTTGTGTTCCCCAGTTTCTGTCCACTCTGTTTTGCATTCTCCAAGTTTCACTTTATTTGAGATCATCCAGAGCTTCTTTCAATAGTGAACTGTGTTCAACGGTTTTTGTCTATTACATTGGGTGTTTTCCAGCTCCCGAGTTTCCTTTTCAGTGTCTCTTCGGACTTCTTCTTTAGTGAGTTACTGCTCCTGCGAACACCCTCGATTTTGTTTCAAGTGGACTTCTACGGGTTTGTATGACCGTTTTCCACTCTCCGTTTCAATTTTCTCTTTTTCTTTGCTTTCTTTTCATTCTATACAGTTTAATGTTCCGCGTTTTCTGGTCATCTGTTTTACCTTTTTCTTTTCTTTCTTGGCCATGTCGCCCCGTGTCTCTCGGTCAGACAAGACTGACGCAGTTTAACCCTCGTCACGCTTGACTTGCAGCGGTCATCAGTGTAACCAAGTGTATCAGGGGCATGGACATTACCCGTCCCTCCCAGGTGTCAGCCATTAAAAAATACACTACAGGACACGAACTACAGCGGTCAGTCGTCAGGTAACAGCAGTTTGCTTTTCTCATTTCGTCAGGACAGCTTGACCTTCGTTGGCCATCTTTCATTCTCCTTCATCATAATGCCACCTTCGCCGCTTCTCACAGAAAGAGCTCGCTGGCAGGTTTTTGTTGTAGCCTGAGTTTGCGGAGTGAACAACCTAAATACTCAGAACGAAAACGAGACATGGGTGAGGCCATTTTCTCGTCTGCTGTTGTAACATACCTTTTGGTGAAGCAGCAACGCTAACTAACTGCGCTATGCAGAGCACACCGCAAGTGGTGACTATGTTAGGAGCGCGTTCGTCGGTCGTCTCAGATGTCATGATCTAAAAAGCGCTGTAAGCCTTCGTTACCCGTTTGGTGATGCCAGTTCGTTCACCAGAAGGGATGGCAGATGTAGAAAGAACGTTACACGGGCAGTCTGAGACACGTCAAATGACGTCATCTTTGTCTCGTTTTCGTATTGCGTATACGGTCGTTCTCCCAGCAACCTTTGCATTAGCAGTGCGCCGCTTGGACTTGGAGAAGGTATGCATAGAATCAGAATGTTGGATTATGTTTAGTGTGTCTGTTTCTTTTCTTTTCTATTAAAAAGGGTTGGATTTTCTTGTTTGAATTACACATCAGAGCTGTAAAGGGTGTTGCCCAACATCTCTGAACTTCAGCAATGTCTGCTGGGGTTTCAGTGAGAGCTACCAAACCGCAGAACTCAATACCGCAACACTTACGAAATAGTGTTTGAATCGGTCTTAGAATTCACGCCATCATCGCGAGACTTGCTGCATCTGACAGGCCTAAGAAGAAAAGAAACACAGATACAGTGGAACCCCTCGTTTAAGACCAATCAAAATCTGAGAAATATAAGTTTTTGATAAGGGGAGTCTTAAACAGAACTATATTTGCAGGGGTTTGTTTGAGGATTGGTCCTATATAGGGATGTCACCGTACACGTATACACATGTTCAGGCAGACTTCTGCCCCTGTTACATATTGGATGCATTCGGGTTTCCTAAAATATGACTAAAGCACAGGCCCTTTTCAATTTCGTTTTAAGATCCATGTATAGTCTCGACAAGGCCACAGCTAAAGAAGCTGAACACAACGACAACGAAGAAGAGAGACTACCATCTTGGCTGTGCTTTTCCAGGCGCGACATAGTGTACTGCTGAGCTGTCGGACATCAAGACTTCAAGGCCACGGCCGAGGAAGCCGAACACAACTGAAGTCGAAGCAGGGAGAATGTCATCTCAGTTGAACTGGGCTAGGCGCTATGTTGTACATTTTGTGTAATATATTGCTGAGTTTTGCGATGTGGTTCGGTCTGCCAATATGACGTCAAGTCAAGTCCATAGCCGAGGAGGCTGAACACAACAAGGGATGTCGTATCAGAGGTCGCCACTGAACTGGGACGATACGTCGTACAATGTCGAGTTGTGCGCCCTTGCCGCTGTCTGTCCCCGCCGTGGTGATGCTGCTCTGCTCGGCCCCCGGCTGTAACCAAGGGCCTTAATCCCACAGCAAGCCACCTTCTTTACCACTCGTCTTCTTCTCTCTCCACCTTCAGCATCGCTCAAGCTTCTTCAAGGGAGACCTTGGTTTAATGTCGACACTTTATGGCCGAGTCAATGGTTTCTCTCACAACAGTGGGGCATTAAAAAGAGAAGAGCTATAATATTCCCCGTCAGCTACCCGTTTTTGTGGGTGTCGGCCACCCTCGTGAGATCGGGCCCCCTGCAGCTGAGTATGGCCGTGGACTGTGACAGGCCGAAGGGACTTCACGCAGCTAACGCCGCGGGTTCCCAAGGTCCTCCCCTACTGGTCGCTGCTGCATAAAACTGTCTCGGCGATTAGACAATGCCAGATAATCACACTAACACCTGGCTGATTGCTTTTCTACTGTTTCTGACTTGGTTTTTTTCTTCCCTTCAGCATTAAACTTGTTCTTTTTCGTTGTCATCTGAAAGTGGCTGCATGTCCCGTTACAAGGTCCACGGTGAATTTCAAAGATGCTGATGCGAGTTCATTAGACGAGAAATATGACAAACTGAATCAACTTTGCTGCAATCGAAACTTTTGCTGAAGATTACTTTCGTTTCTTGTTTACAGTATTTCATATTCGTTCGCACTTTGAAAACAAGAGAAAAGAAGCAGGAAGCATAGTACGCAAGCCTGTTTCAACCAGATGTGATGTCGCACTCCCCCCCCCCCCCCTCCTACATCGTTATTTTGACAGTTGTTTCCTTCTGTTAAGGACACACCAGTAACACTTACTTTTCCTTGTAATTGTTTGAAATTCAGAAGGAATGAGCACGTGAAGGTACAATGGATGGACAAGCAATTGGCTGGCTGGCTAGCTGGCTGACTGGCTAGCTGGCTGGTTGGCTGGTTGGCTGTTTAGGCCCAAGGAATTTTCCATTGGCAGGTTGTGCGTCTCCGTCCTTTTCTGACCAGAGTGTATTGTAAGCCTTCTATGACAACGGGACTTTTTCAAGAGTCATTGCGAATACTAGTTATTACTAGTTATAGCTGCTTTTTCATGCGCGCTTGTAAAGTCGTCTTTTATGGTATGTCTTCACTGTTAAGCTAAGTGATTTATTCATTTAGATGATTCTGCTTTTACGTGAAACTGTAAAACAAAAAAGAAAAAATCATGATAACCACCAAAAAGATGCACACAACGAATAAGGGCTCTGTGTTAAACAGTGTGTGTAAATGTCAAGGAGGGACTGAGTTAAGAGATATAAAAACAGAGAGACTGAGGCACCCACACTCCGAGAGACGGAGATACAGATCTAGACACACGAACACAAACATGCAGCAAGAAACAGTGTGTGTGAAAGTCAAGGATGGAGGTAGGTCATATAAAGAGAAAGAGAGAGACGTCCAGACACTGAGAGACGGAGATACAGACACACGGACACAGACACTGATGCAGCAAGAACAAGTGTGTGTAAAGGTCAATGATAGAGGTTGGACATATAAAGAGAAAGAGAGAGACGTCCAGACACTGAGAGACGGAGATACAGACACACGGACACAGTCATGCAGCAAGAAACAGGGTGTGTGAAAGTCAAGGATGGAGGTAGGTCATATAAAGAGAAAGAGAGAGACGTCCAGACACTGAGAGACGGAGATACAGACACACGAACACAAACATGCAGCAAGAAACAGTGTGTGTGAAAGTCAAGGATGGAGGTAGGTCATATAAAGAGAAAGAGAGAGACGTCCAGACACTGAGAGACGGAGATACAGACACACGGACACAGACACTGATGCAGCAAGAAACAGTGTGTGTGAAAGTCAAGGATGGAGGTAGGTCATATAAAGAGAAAGAGAGAGACGTCCAGACACTGAGAGACGGAGATACAGACACACGGACACAGACACTGATGCAGCAAGAACAAGTGTGTGTAAAGGTCAATGATAGAGGTTGGACATATAAAAACAGAGAGATAGAGACACCCAGGCACCTAGAGACAGAGATAGAGACACCCAGGCACCTAGAGACAGAGATACAGACACACAGACACAGACACTGATGCAGCAAGAACAAGTGTGTGTAAAGGTCAATGATAGAGGTTGGACATATAAAAACAGAGAGATACAGACACCCAGGCACCTAGAGACAGAGATACAGACACACAGACACAGTCGGACATGCAGCAAGAAACAGTCACACACAGACACACAGACAGGTAATTGGCCAAGACAGAAGTCAGGCGGGGGAACCAGGGAGGGCAACACACTAACGACTTTTATCAAATATGCCGTCCAAGCCACCCTGCAAGGGCCGGGCTGCTCAATTTGCATTCATTTGTCAAGGCGCCGCTGTTTGCCCCTCTGTCACTCTAATTCTATGAACCCTCCATCGACCAACTGCAAATATGAATTTATGCTCAGCTTGTTTGTTCTTCCACGCCTCCTGAGAACGTCTGTCCTCCGCAATGTATTGTTCTAGTGTGAGGGCAACTTCTCACGCGCAACGGCCTACAAGAAATAAATCTTTGGTGAGTGTGTGGTACGAATTGCCTTTGTTGGGTATGTACTGCGAAGAAAACTAATCTTTATTAGTTTGGATTATATACCGAACATGTCTGTAGTTTTGTTCTCTCTGTAGATTCTTTCTATTACTGTCTTAGTTATTCCATTTGGGTGTACTGGCACTACTGGTATTTCAATTTATTTTTTAAAAGAGACCGACGTACAAATTCAGTTACCATTATTCAACAGCCGCGTCCGTGTGTGTGTGTGTGTGTGTGTGTGTGTGTGTGTGTGTGTGTGTGTATGTGCGTGTGCGTTTGCGTGTGTGTGTGTGTGAGTGTGTGTGTGTGTGGACGCGTCTGTCTGTCTGTCTGTCTGTCTGTCTGTCTGTCTGTCTGTCTGTCTGTATGTCTGTCTGTATGTCTGTCTGTATGTCTGTCTGTATGTCTGTCTGTATGTCTGTCTGTATGTCTGTCTGTATGTCTGTCTGTATCTGTGTCTGTGTGTCCGTGTGGTTGGGTGTATCTCCGTAGTGAGAAAGATGTGCGTGGACTGACACCATTTTGGACATTTACCAATAAATGCCTTTGAAGATTTATGTGAATGGGACCAACTTATCAGCGGTATTTAACGAAGAAGAATACGTGGCTGTCTTAGTCATCCACCTGTCCGTGCACGGCAACGCGGGGCGCTTTTAGCACCCGGGACCGTGAGACGAGGCATAGTGAAAGCCTTGTCAAAAAGCTGCGAAGCAGTCAAAAGACACAATCCGAAAGGGACTTACGCGAGTCACATGCAGCTAACCCTCGCTCTTCTCCTCCTTGGAGACAAATTGTAAAACTAACTGCGCACGGGGGCAATACATTACACCCTGTCCGTGACAAGTCCTGTGAATCTTGCAAGTGTTTGTCTGGTCATAGGCCCCACACATCTCATATCGCGTGGGTCTTTATATTGTCAGACACACACACGTACGTGCAGACACACAGACACACACGCACGCACACGCACACACACACACGCACACACACGCACGCACACACACACGTCACACACACACACACACACACACGCGCGCACACACACACACACACGCGTGCATGCGCGCACGTTTACACACACACACGCACGCACGCACGCATGAACGCACATACACACACACACAAAACACACTGACACACGTGCACGCACACACACATACACGCCCGCACGCACGCACGCACGCGCGCGCGCGCACACACATACACACACACACACACACACACACACACACACACACACACTCACATCACCACCACGACCACCACCACCATCATTTGTCTTGGTACTCATGGCTCTCGACTTGCCCCGCCTCTCCCCCCCAGGGACCAACCAGCTTTTTCTTTCTTTTACAGCTCCTATCTTGCCTTGCGGTCTACACCCCAGCTCGTGTATGCAACCGGGAAATAATGAGACTGGAAAGAAAGCTAGGGAGGGTAATAAATGGAAAATCGTTTGACAACTCCTGCCTCGTTTGTTACGCCGGACGTTTATTTGAAAACAGATGCGAGCCAAAGCGGTGTAGTCGGCATTATCACCAAGCGCATGCAGTCATAGAGACCTCAGACCCCTGCAGTGTCGCTTGCCCTCCTCTCAGGCCAGGGAGCAGATTGCTGCCTTGTTCTTCAGACGACCTCCCTGTCCTCTGAAATGGCGAAGGCCAAGGAGGGTTAGCAGCGAGGTCCGCCCCGTGTGGTTGTGGTGCCAGACACAGTTTCTGAGCCCTCCTCGCCTATCGCGTAAACTGTAGCTGAGAATACTGACAAGTTAGGTCTACTTCACAAAATTTGGAAGTGAATTTTCTGCTAAAAACACACACCAACAATAACAAACAAACAAAAACATCGCGAAGTCTTGACGAAGTCATTTTCGAACTTATTTACGGACAGCCTTTACCAGTGTTTTGCCTTAAAAAAAGGACAAGATTCTTACTCTTATTTTGATGTTAAAATACCACTAAAAAAAATATTAAAAGGTAAAAGAATTTTTTTTAAAAAAAGGACCAATTCTGTCGTTGAGCTGATGCACCCGATCGGTCCCCTTTTGCCCTCAGTGGTCCCTGAAGGTCGGGTTAAATGAGCTGCGGCCAAAGCCTCGGCCATCGACTCCATGCACTGTGGTCTGTTTCCCTTCAAACCTGGTCACGTGTTGGCCCGTGCACTGCCGTGTAATAAGTCCTGGCGGGTCGATTTGCCATGTTAGACAAAGACCAGTGTCGTTTTGCAGACCATACCATCGTTGGATCAGCATCTCACCGCGTCTCGATGCTTCGGCGAGACTGGCCCAAGTGCTGGCGGGTCAAGGAAGACAGCTGCATGTTGCGTGTTCGTGTCAAAAGAGTCATACTATACCCCTAGCGAATAGCCATGGCGTGTCCAATATGATCCAGTAGGATCCGTATGGACAAAAATAATAATAAATGAAAAACATATATTGAAAAAACAACAACAAACGAACCAACGAAACAGATCATATGCCACCAACATGCCTTGCTTTAAGCTGTGGATCTGTCAGTCAGTGTATCATCATTTGGCATATTTGTCTGTGCAGCATATTGTCCAGCCACAGTATCCGCCACGACTATGAACTTTATTCTTGTAGTTGAGAAACTTGTTAGATTGGCTATGCAGATTCTACAATTACGAAGATAAGTTTGTTTGTTTGCTTAACGCCCAGCCGACCACGAAGGGCCACATCAGGGCGGTACGAAGATAAGTGCTTCAAGCCTAAGATAGTTGGTGTATTACTTTTACTTTTGACCTTTACGACCAATTCCTTTCTCTTGCAGTATTTGTGTGTGCATATATTTCGGGTGAGCGAATACAAGTGCATGTGACTGGGCTGAGAGTATAGATCTTTGTTCATGCATTTGCAGTTCACTGTTCGTAAAGACGTGGTCCAATACCATCTCAAACACGAAATATTTAAAAAACAAAAAAACAAACAATCAATGATACAGAGACACATACCTTAATTGGCCCTTGAATGTAACTGAACGAAGCCGTTTATTTCTTAGTAAAGTATCCGTAAAAGAACAATTAATACAACAGATAAGATTTGAGCCATCACCTCTTTTGCGAGGCTGATACATGGGAGAAATACCATCCCTCAACTTAGACACAGACAAAAAAGCAACAGTCTTTGTGTTGTCTGTGCGAATAAGGACTTTTTGGTGAATCCCGTTCTTAACGGACACTTTGAGCGTCGATCTGTACAATTATTAAATTCGTACGAAAACACTCAATCTTTACAGTAAAGAAGTCAGGATGTTGATTGTTTGTACGTGTCCAATTGGAGGGCTGCTCTTATTCCACGTGGAAGCATGGCCAGCTCTGATGAGATGGTGAGTCAAACTGCTTAGCCTGGAACGACTGTGCCTTTAACCGTACATTCTTATTCGTGACCATGAATCATCCAGTTGGGATCAAGAGCACCTCAGTGGCTTGATGTTCATTTACTGCAGAAACCTGTTGTTCTCAGCATGTATCATCCGTGTTCCACTTTGACAGCTTTTTCATATCCCAGATGACAGGCCGAACATCGATTTCAAGCGGAATGCGTGTCTTTGAATACACATATGAGCTACATGTCCAAAAGCACGTTAAAATATCTGCAGGTCTTTTATATTTTGCACGTCTGTCTACGTTGTGACTTTTGATTTACTGTTAAGCTGAGCGCACACACACACACAAATTCAAACGCGACAAATATTTTCTCGACAAATTGATGATTGCTGGTGGTGGTGGTTGTGGTGGTGGTGGTGGGGGTGGTGGTGATGTTGGTGGAAGCAATAATGCTGACACATCTGGAGACGGACGCAATTTTCTCTGACTTAACGTATTCACTGGCTTATTGTTACTGTCTTTGGTTTCCACGCGAGTTCTTGTGTGACGACGTGCCGCAAAACAAATAAATGAATAAATAAATAAATATTAATAAAGAATGAATGAAAGAATGAAAGAAAGAAAGAAATAAAGCACACACAAAAACAAAGAGCGAAAGACAGACAGACAGACAGACAGACAGACAAACAGACAGACAGACAGACAGACAGACAAACAGACAGACAGACAGACAGACAGACAGACAGACAGACAGACAGACAGACAGAAATAAACAAAATAATGACTCCATAAATAGATCATCAATAAATAAAGACTTAGCTCTGTGTCATGATACATAAACTTTTAAATATATATATGCATGCCTAAATGCATGCATGAATAACCATAAACCATGTTTTATAATGCACAAATATATAAATAAATAGATTAATACGGTCACGTGCTGTGTGCGTGGGCTTAAAGTGTTCTTGTAGATCTGGGAAAAGGATGCGTGCCGCGGATTGATGGAAGGGGAGGAAATAAACAATATAAAACCAATACAAACTAAAAACTAAAATGCAGAAGTGCACTTTCGCTGCACGTCATGCAGATTCCTTCGAACGAACAAAACAAACTTTTAACAAAGCTACATGCAGTTTTGTGCAAGCCGCCGTTCCGTCAAAAGTCGAAAGGATAACATGATTGATGCCGGTCACCTGTCTCCCGTAGACCCAGTACGCCACGGCCAACGATCGCATTAAAGTCAATGTGTGCGTAACTCCACGTTTTAACGCTAAATATATTGCCTACGATGGCTCGCGTTTCGCGTTAAAATATCAAATAAAAAAGCGATTTAGGAAACGTAAGAGGTTTTTTTCGTTGGGAGGCGGTTACTTTTTTTTTCTCTCCAATGGATGATGAGAGTGACAGCAAGACCACCATCCATTCCACCACCAGCAGTCATGGCCACCCAATCCAATGTCCCGGGTCTTCGTTATTATTTAATGTTTCCTGCGCCTCGCCCGAAGGGGGTCGTAACAGGGGACATAAACCGCGGTCGTTAAGGGGGAATCACCCATGCACACCCTCGCAACTTCCATCGTTCTCACTCGGTCTCCTTCGGCAACTTCCGCCAACCTCGGAAGTCAGAAAGTGTTTCGTGCATAAAAGTTGCCGTGTACAACCAGCGATCACGCGAAGTTTGAGTTTGAAAGACACCAGTAATCAGTTAGGTCCATCGTTTTGTGTGGGCCTGTGATGGCGGCGTGGCTTTGCCCACCCGCCACTACGTCAAATGTAGATGTCGTAAAAGCAGCCCTGGCGGTGCAAACTGAAAGCATTCGTGTCTGTAAAAGGAATCATGGAATAAAGAACGTCACCCTAATGACCGCGGGTATTTGTCACGAAACAAACGCGTCAAGGTAGTGGTTGCACGTACGGTGTCGCTTCTTTACAGTTGCTCCATCACACTTTTGTTTTGGCGTCGATTTTTTTTACTTTCTATTTTTCCCTCTTTTTATTCTGACCTGCAAGTGGATGAAAAGAAGATAATTCTTGCAAATACTTTCAGCGTGATTTTTTTTATTTGATTTTGTTTTGCAGGGCATCATATATAAATTTTACAGCATGACAAAGCAATAATAAAAAAAACAAGTCGCGTGAAGCGATATAAAAACATTTAGTCAAGCTGTCGGCATTAAAGTAACAGATAAACACAATAAACAGTCATCGCCGAGACTATATTTAAGATAGTCTCGACTAACCACACCCAATAATAGAGACGGGTCACGCTCGTCTCCGGGTAGCGTGTAAACGCAGTACTTAGGTGTCATTCTGAGCACAATTTTAGAGTAAACATAACATATGCATATATTTTTGAATTCAGGAAAAATTGAGGAATACGATGCAATCATGTGTAAATCTGTTAGTGAAAATTTGATTTTAATGACAACTTTAATGAGCAAACTAATTAACTAGTTTTTAAGCCTCCAAACTTAAATGCAATACCATAGCCCGGGCTTTGTCGAAGATTACTTCACAAAAATGTCAACCAATTTAGTTGAAAAATGAGGGCGTGACAGTGCTGCCTCAACGTTCACAAAAACCCGGATATGACGTCATCAAGGACATTAATAAATTAAAAAAATGAAAAACACGTCTGAGGATAGTATACCCACGAACTCTCATGTGAAATTTCATGAAGATTGGTCAAGTAGTTTTCTCTGAATCGCTCTACACACACACACACACACACACACACACACACACACACACACACACACACACACATACATACACCCATACACACATACACCACCACCCTCGTCTCGATTCCCCCCGTCTATGTTAAAACATTTAGTCAAAACTTGACTAAATGTAAAAAGGTTATGCGTTGAGGAAGTAACAGGGGAAAGGCCCCAATTAACGGACACTTAAGGTTAAACCCATTTTTCTCACAAAGTATATAACATAGCGCAATTTTGAAAACAGATTATTGTAGATCTAACCTACCTTTATCTTCATGTTGAAAACAATTAAAAAAATCTGTTATACTTTAAAAGTTATTAAGGTTTGAATTTTTCGGCAAATTGTCCGGTTTTGGGGAACCTACTGCCTAAATCCGGACAGGGGGTCACCAAAGTCCGGACACAAAATTCGCTGCTTAATAGAGTAACAAAAGTTGCTGAAACCATGTTTTAATTAACAATTGCAACCGTTTTCTTGTTTGTGAACGTTCATGTATTTTTACATTTAATTATTATGTTGGTTTTTGCAACTTTTGTCAGTCAAAAAGCAAGTTTTTATGAAGATATGTATCTTTTTCTCGAGAGAGGGTTATGCGTTATTTTTAGTCAAGCGAATTAACCGCACGTTCAACCACACACACACACACACACACACACACACATACACACACACACACACACACACACACACACACACACACACACACACATATTTATTACATATTGCCAGGGACCTATATTTTTTACACATATTACATAGTCCGTTATTTGGGCGCACGTGGTGGACGGTATTTGGCAAACCCCACTAGTTGGAGTTACAATGCAGCTGTTGAAAAATGCGTTCATTTAATACGTCGTATTGCATGGTATTTACTAATAGAGTGTATGTACTATCTACTTCAACCAATCAATTCATCTTAGAAAGTCGTAACTTTTTGCTGCACTGACTTAGTTTACAAATGTCTCTAATTACAGTGAGAGTGCGAAAAACAGAAAACCACTTCCCGTGCAGAATGCGTGCGTTCAGTCGCCATGTTATTTTGGTGCGAAGTGTAAGGGGATATCACTGAATCGTTTCGCGCAAAAAAAAAATTTTTGTGACCTACCATTTCTGAGATATCGCGTGTCCGTTATTAGGCGCCCGTCCGGTAATTAGGGCCTTTCCCCCAATGTGCTGACGACAACAACAATTAGGGATTATACATGTCAGTTTAAATCGCTTGATAAATATTTTCTTCAGATCTTTAATTTTTTGGGGTCTATGTGGTTGCTTGTTTTGTTTTTACTGAACTGATTCACTTGTATCCCCCCCCCCCCCCAACAAAAATTAGTCAGGTATTTAATGAATACGCCTAATTATTTAAAAGGAAAAATTCAATGTGTGGTTGATTACAAGAACAAGCCCCGTGTTCACTGTTTCAGCCCTTGCAGCAATGCGCCCAGACACTTAGATATGCATTAGCTCCCATCTGTGGCAGAACGTACGTCAATTCGACACAACAGCTTCACTCCCAAACTCTTCACAGCAGACACAAGAAAAATGTTCATTCAAAATGAACAGCGTCGATGCAATGTCCACCAAAGATTTATTTTGGGAAGTGTTAAAGGTTAGGGTCAAAAGTTAATGAATTGCATGTTGTGCTGGATATATAAATTGTTTATTTCAGTCAATGCTTGATTCATAAGTACATTTTTCAGCATGGTGCATCTACAGGAGGGTGCTCCAACAATGATGCATAGTGCCAACATTTAGCGCAAACTTTTCACAACAGTGCATTATTACCACAAAGCGCATACAGCGATTATATAGTAGCAAGTTGCACTAAACATTTGAACAAAATGCATTTTGTTCAAATGTTAACAGCACAGCACCAAGTTTTGCATAAGTGCACAACAGCACTGACCATTTCACAAAAGTGCATTACAGCTGTGACAATTTTACAAAAGTGCATTGACCATTTCAGGCAGATGGCTAACATGCAGATTTCGCTTTTGTCTGTCTTTCTTTGAAAAGTAGGCATGTTCAAGATCGATGAAGTCATGAGCAATTGGGTTAGATGACAGAAAAGATTCAAAAACGTCAGATTCAGTTAGATGACAGAAAAGATTCAAAAACGTCAGATTCAGTGTTTTGGGCACTGTTGAACAGGAACATTCTCTCCTGTTCAACAAATGTGGGTTCAATTCAAAAGCAACATTGTCACAGATAGGCTAGTGTTACATTTCTGTAAAGTTTCAAAAACATCTTCCATGTTTTGGTTACTGTTGAACAGAGGCATATTTTCCTGTTAAAAAAAGTCTGACACAAATTGTCGTGGTTGTGGGTTAAGGTTCGATCTATACTGTCCTTCAAACGAGTCGTAGAACCGTCATTGTCACAGATAGTGTTACATTTCTGTTTTACATTCAAACGAGTCGTAGAAGTAGTAGTACATTTGCGTTTGGTTGTTTTTTCTTTTAGATTCCTGTCACTCATACTAGCAGTATTGATTGAGGTACATAAATCTGTTGATGTACAGGGATGACTTGTTTGTAATGAATCCTTGTTTCCTCCACATTGAGTTTGCATTGCAGTTGGACAGAAATGAACAGGTGTTAATTGATAAACACATTGATAATGGCTTTTGAGAAAATCAATCAATTCTGCAAAGGAATTAACTTGATGACATCAAAACTGCAGCGCCATTTGAAGAATGGTTACCATTTCTGTTTCTTTGATGGGAATCAAACAAATAAAAACATTGACTATCCAAGTTACCATGAATGGCAATAGTTGACTCCTGAAAAGTAGCAAGGATATAATTTGAGACGATAAACGCCTGATGCAATCCCTCCTCAAGGTCAGTCAACTCAAAACCTTCATCATTCGCAACATCAGTAGGCAACACAGCGGGATTCGTATGTCCAGAAATCATGTCGAAAAAATATTACATTTCAAAAGCATGTCCAACCACAGTTGTTGGCAAGTGTTCGTGTCCGAAGTAGCCTTCAGTGTGTGTATATGTATTCATGTGACAGAGAACGTGACCTCATTGTTCAATCCTCTCTCTCTCTTCTTTCTCATTCGAACGCACACACGCAAGAACGTAGCCTACGCACGCATGCACGCGCACGCACACACACACACACACACACACACACACACACCCCGCTGACGCACACGGCAAACCACGCACACACACACTGACTGTCGGCAAGCATCTCTTTTTGTTTTCTTTACCTTTGTTTATTGTGTTTTCGATATTTGTGTTTATTTTTTGCTTGACTTATCTGTTTTATTTTAATGTTTGCTATCCACATCGTGTGATAAATGTTTCTTCTCAGTCTCCGAGTCAGTTTAGTTTCTGCACGCCGCTTTGGTACTCCTTGTTTTTCTTTCTGGTGTTTTGTGCGCGACTGATTTGCGGATTTATTTTTATTCCTTTCATATGCAGTTGAAGTGTTGTGGGTGTTATTGTCTGTATATGCTATGTTGCGACGGGCGCAGGAGCGTAGTGGTAAGACATCGTCCTCCCAATCGGAAGGTCGTGCGTTCAAATCCCGGTAGCCGGCCGCCTGGTGGGTAAAGGGTGGAGATTTTTCCGATCTCCCAGGTCAACTTATGTGCAGACCTGCTGGTGCTTTATCCTCCTTCGTGTGTACACGCAAGCACAAGACCAAGTGCGCACGGAAAAGATCCTGTAATTCATGTCAGAGTTCGGTGGGTTATAGAAACACGAAAATACCCAGCATGCCTCCCCCGAAATCGGCGTATGCTGCCTGAATGGCGGGGTAAAAACGGTCATACACGTAAAAATCCACTCGTGCTAAAAACATGAGTGAACGTGGGAGTCTAAGCCCATGAACGAAGAAGAAGAAGAAGAAGAAGCTATGTTGCGTCTGTGTATGCCTACAAGAATTTTGGGTGTAATGTGCCTGTGGTCTGCTCGCAGTCAAGCACAGAAAACATGGCGGCGCCCTGCAGGCAAATTCGTGGAAAGTCTTCCCGACCGCAGATACCAGCGTCGTCCGCGACGCTGGAATAAATTGCTTTCAAAGACGTTTTTCTATTGGAGCTTATTCTCCACAATTCAAGAAAACTTGTGCAAAATAACCAAGCTCTGAAATGTATTTGTTACAACTGGTTTAAACTTTTTATTCAAATATTTTGCAAAATACAATACCGCATACATGTATAACCATAGTAATGGAGCTCAACAAAATAAACCGCTTATAATTATAGGCGTGTTCATAATTGGTGGACGACAAAGATGATTATGTTTACGTCAACCAAAGCGCATTCGTGATGAAAAGCGATTAATTACATAAACGTGATTTTAATTTCCCGGAAACACAACTGCAAGGTATGCTTAAACTTGTGACTGGTAGTGTTAGGCCTTGGACACAAAAAATGTGAACTTATTCTGTTCACCTTCTGCGTAGACATGTAGCAGATTAGAAGATAATACCCGTTGTTTGCAGCTTCCTGAAAAAAGAAGTCGTGCCACATCTGTTACAACAAAACCACATTTGTGACCCTCCACCACGAAATGAGTCGCATGTCACCTCACGCGGTTCTGCGCTAGGCATAATATAAGTCCGGGGGTGTCTAGTAACAGTGTGAGGGTCACCATAGTCACAGGCTTATAACTCGAAAAGTGTTCACTCTTTTCTAAAACGGTTTTCACCACTGGATAGAGAATAAAAAAAACTCTTTAAGAAAATGTAAAAATATGAAAATCATGAAAAGGTGACATGCGACTCATTCCGTGGTGGAGGGTCACATTTATGGTTGATAGCAATTATTTTTACTCTTTTTTTTAAAGGGGAATGGAGAGCAATACTTTTGGTTCAAACTTACATTTTTCCTTCTTAGAGTTTTTATTCTGCCCCTCTGCGTCGACAGGTGCGTGGCATAAATGGAAATGCATAACCGATGCTTTTAAGCCTTTAATTACTTGGGTGAAGTCGATTTTGGTACTATATTTTCCGTAGAAAAAAGACTTCGCGAAGTCAACTTCGGACTACTCATGCAAAGCCTTTGCCAAAACGAACGGTACATATATGCCGGAGAGAGAACATTTTTGCTCCGAAATTATTCCTTCTGTTGCTTTGTTTTCGAGGGAGATGACCATACATACGGCTTATCATAAGACGGAGAGCATTAATTTTGGCCACTAAACTTGCATTTTTCCACATTGTAGTTTTATTCTGCTTCTTTTCCTAGACAGGTGGCATATAAGGAGATGTGCCCGAGTTGTTGCCGCTGCGGAACAGACAACTAACTCAGTATTAGGCTTGCCGGAAAGCATTAATTTGGGGCAGTACAGCTGAATTTTTTCATATTTGTATTCTGTTTTCCTGCGAAGACGGAGATGTATCCCGGCGGAGCATACGGCTACGGTACAGAAATATCTCGTCGTGAGAAAGAGAGCGGTTGGTTGGTTGTTGGGTTTTCGTGTCCCTTCAATATATTTGGCTAGTCGGGTACCGATTTTTTTTTTAATTTCTCGGTTTACATGGTGGTCTCCGTGTTTCAAACGATTTACATGCAGTAATATTGATTTAAACTTACATAACCTG
>NC_090246.1:50732526-50742526 GCF_037325665.1 Littorina saxatilis
AGCAACGCAGTGTCCAGACCCCGGTAATGGCCGTAGGGCCGGCCAGCATCTGGCAGGCAAGACGGTCACTAATCAGCGCTTAATGACCGCAGTCCCCCTTCTGACAGTGCCAGACACTCTCAAGTCTCGGACCTTCACAGTAGTCTTTGCTGCACCAAACCCACTTCACTTTCACACACATCACGCACACTGTGGACCCACTCAGTTATATTTTGAATATATTTATTCATATATCTATATATATATACGACTAGTGTCTGTGTGTCTGTCTGTGTATCTGTCTGTGTATCTGTCTGTGTGTCTGTGCGCGATGCACGGCCAAAGTTCTCGATGGATCTGCTTCAAATTTGGTGGGCATATTCAAGTAGACCCGGGACACGACACAACCTGGTCGATATTTCAACACGTGCTCTCAGCGCGCAGCGCGGAACCGATTTTGGTTCCACCTCAGCTATTTTGGTTCCACCTCAGCTTACCCGGGCCCCCATACCGACACACCATAGCCGCTACACCACATCACAACGCCAAAGTTCTCGGTGGATCTTTTTCAAATTTGGACACCGTATTCAGCTACACCCCGGACACAATATCATCGATGAGATATTTCAACACGTGCTCTCAGCGCGCAGCGCTGAACTCATTTTCGTTTTTGGGTTCATTTCACCATTATAAGTAACTCTTCCTTATCTTCTCCAGTGTTTGGCGTTTATCTCCCTTCCTTCGTGTGGCTTTCCCGTTCAGTTGTAAGTTACTACACTGCGCTGTCCACTGCGCTGAGCGTCTTCGGATATTCCCGGCGTTCTGTTACTGTTACCTATTTTTAGAAGGTCAACGCAGTGTACAGAACGTAAATTGGACCCGTAAATTATCCTCACTGTAAAAGTGCAAAGGTCGAATCAATTTATAGCCACGCGAAAAATACACTGTCATCTATCTCTCTATAGATACGGCTTCTCTGTGTTTTTTTGTGTGTGTGTGTGAGTGTGTGTGTCTCTATGTAAGCAACACCTGTGCATTCTTCAGTTCTGTTTGTGATGTGGTCTGGCGGCTTTTGTGTAATTTTATGTACTGGCCTTCCTTTGAGAAGCCATAACTTGCTCAGTCCTGTTTGAGTGGAGTTCGCCTCCAAAGGTGATTAACACGGTTACATTCGTCGACAAGGATGGGACTCGATATGGTCAGGAATGGCATTATGGCCACTGAATCATTTTCGTGCTGTTCCCATTCCACGAATCTGGGAGGGACCTAAGCTTGGCGGGTCCATAGTTCGGACCCGGCGAAGCCGGCGTACGGCTCTAAGTACTTCTTCCCGGCGAAGCCGGCTACCCGGCGAAGCGGGTATTCATTCTAGTTTTATATCTATCAATACATTGCTCATTGTGTTCCCAGCAGTCATCATTCTGCCATACGGGCAATTCAGAACTTCTGCAATTTGCGAAGTCGTCCCTTTTCAGTTTCGTACGGCTTGGCCAGTGGCTGGGGGAGGATGGACCAGAAAGCGAAGCAAGATCAAAATGACATGTGAATGTATTGCAGTTTGAGTTCTAAGACAAGTTTCTTAAGCAAATAGGGATTTTTGAATTCAGACAATCGGTTCGGGAATGACAGTGCGTTTGCAAAGGGTGTGATTACACCGATGTTGATGAAGTCAACAGCACTCCGTTTGACAGAGGTTTACTATTAGAAATCAAAGATGGCGGTTCCCATGATTGTCTTGTGCCGCTTACCAAATAAATGTATTGTTCCGAGGCTGTTACATGAACTCCTGATTCTTCTTCTTCCGCGTTCCTGAGCTTTTTGCCCTCAGGATCAACTAAGTTATAATAAGAGTTTAAAAATAACGATGTGACTCACAAAACTCTCACATATGGTGACCCTGACAGTAAAGAGCTCAGGAACCCAGAAGAAGAAGAGACTGGGGTACCCGCAGTAGAATAATATACTTTGTTGGTAAGCGGCACAAACTTATATCTTTAACAGTGAAACGCACAAACAGAGTTAGCTGGAGGATGTAAAAGGGTTGTCGTGACTGTTTAGCGGCACAAACTTGCCCCATTAGAAGTAAAAAGTATACTGATTTCGGGTCTGATTTCTCTGAGGAAGGTAGATCTAAAATACTTTGTTGGTAAGCGACACAAACTTATATCTTTAACAGTTAAACGCATAAATAGAGATCGCTGGAGGCTGGGAAAGATTTGTCATGAGTGTTTAGCGGTACAAACTTGCACCAATAGATGTAGAAATTACACAAATCACGCTGAAGAAGGTATTTAAAGATGCCGTGAGTGTTTAGCGGCACACACTTGCACCATTAGAAGTAAAAAGTATACACATTTGCCTGAGAAAGGTAAATCTAAAGGGTGCCATGAGTGTTTCCTGGTTCCCACGGAGCGTCAGAGTGACGTCAGCCCAGCCATCTTCTTCACCGTTGACTTGACGCTGACACGATTTGACAGAAAAACGTATGGCTGTCCATCTGTGCCTTGAGTGGACAGAGAAGAAAGATGGCTGCGTGCACACAAATCATGTCCGCACCCATACGTCATCCCCACAGCGGTCACAGCCCTGTCCGGCCTGTCACGACAGCGCTGTGGTCGGTGGACACAAACTGAGCAGGCCGTGTCACTGATGAAAAACTGACCAGCGGTCATTTCTTGCTTCTCTTGGCTGTTTTGTTCACCTTCTCAACTGTTATACTGACCTCCACTCCCGTTGTTGTTTTTTTGGCATGAAATCTCAACTTGAAACAGTATGTTCTTTAACCACGCATTCGTCCCAAAATCAGTGGGTCATTTTCGGTATTGATTGGTCTTTTCCACTCGACCCTTGATGAGCACGTCAGAAATGCTGCTGAAAGTCCCCCTGCAATGGGTAGTCTTCAGTAGTGATGGATCGGTTTATTCTACTCTTGGCTGGCACTTCGAAAATGTAATTGACGGGTCATTTGACCAACACTCAAAGTCAGAATGACCGGTCACTTCAAATTGTAGCGCGATCGTGACCGATGACCTTTGACCGATGATTCGTCCTAAAGCTTGCTCAAATATACTCCAGTTACAGTTGCCGAATCAGAGCACACATCAAAGCTTTTCAACTGGTTGTGCGCGGTTGACAAGGGGAGAGGTAGCAAAGCTATTCCACAACCATTTGTTTGTGTTCATGTACGTCTGACATTCATCATTGTGTTCGTTTACGTCTTATGTATTGGGTGGTAGGCAGCGGTCAGAGGAGAGATGCAAAACTTGTCCGTAGCTATTCCTGTGTGTCCTTTCCTGAATAAAGCAATTTGAAAAAGTTCAAAGTACGTTTTGATCAACTTGTAAATCACATTTCAATCTGAAAAAAAAATCAGAATCAGGATACCGCCTTGGCCTTGTACGATCCGAAGCAATTGCCAATTTCCAAGCAGCATAGAATGCAACAAACAAGATTTATAAGTGCGATGGAAGTTACGTAACGACGTAACTTTATTGGAAACTCGTTCAAGTAAGAGTGACGGAATCTGCAGAATCATACCACAGCTGAGTGGTTTCTGGAAGACTTGACCTCAATGTCTCACCAAACATCGTTCTACTGATCACAGGAAGCGATCTGAAAGGGGTGGTGGAAGGGGGGGGCGTAGAGGAGGGGGGGTGGATTATAGTCAGAGATGGAGATTCTGCTTTGGGCAGGTAGTAGCAGTAGTTAGGACAAACGATCCTTGCGGGCGTATCAATGACCAAATTGAAAAGGCATTTGTCGACATTATAGATAATTCTGATGGTTGACAACCTTCTTCCATTTCCCCCATTTCCCGCTCTGCTTTTCATCTCTGGCCCATCGCTGGTGCGTGCAGTCTCGACACAGACACATGGGCTGTCAGGCCGTGTTGAAGCCGCCCTCCTTTTACTCTGGGTCCTTGTGTATCACGTGCAACCCGAGGCCACGACGTGGACACAGAGGCTGTCAGGGCGCGTTGCATCAGTAGTCGCAGCTTGCCCTTCTCTACTTCTTGTACGGCACCCGAGGCTAAGGGGCTCCGCTCACATATGTAACTTCAGCAGGACCGACGACGCACTGCAGATTATCCCAGCCCGCTACACGTTGCATGAAAGAAAAACAGGCCAAGTACTCGTCATAATCCCTATAGCGGCATAAATAATAGGCAGTGCGTCGTCTGTGCCGCTGAAACTGCGCAGGTATAAGTTCTGCCCATCAGACGTGTGTGAACACACTGCAACCTTCCGTCTACCTATCGTGAACTACCCTGAGGTATGATGTAAATGAGCGAGTAGAATGGTTTTAGAAAAGCTTTGCTAGTTCTCCCCTGCCTTTTGTACGACAACCTGCGAGGCAAAGACATTAGGACAGGAATGAGCATAGAGGAACAACTGTGTATACAACTCCCCTCCAACCTCTTCTGCACCACCAGAAACTAAATTAATCAATCTTTATGGTTGCAACTGAAATGTCATCACAAAGTACTGAGCGCGTCAAAAATTGTTGGACCAAAATTTCAGTCAATTTGATTGAAAGATGAAGTCAAAGATAAAGTAGTTACAGTGCTGCCTTAACTTTCTGAAGAGCCGGATATGACGTCATCAACAACTTTCATCGAAAAAAGAAGAAAAATTCACACGTAACTTTTATGAAGAGCTGCCCTGTAGTTTTCTGGGAATCGCTACACACACACACACACACACACACACACACTGACACACACACCACCTCCACCACCACAACCACCACAACCACCACCATCCTTGTCTCGATTCCCAGTCTAGCGGAATAGATTTAGTCAAAACTTGACTGAATGTAAAAAAACCATTTTTTTTTTTTTAAGAAGCCGAGGTCTGCACTGTCAGACACCAGCGCTACAGAGAAGAAGGAACAAAACCGGAACAGAACAGTAGTCTGTAACTGTGACCGAGAAAGAGACTGAGATACTGAAGTCCGTTCTCTGGCTAGAGGACACGCGCAACACGCAAGGGCGGCGAGGAGAATGGCGGCGCTTCCTGTGTTGTCGTGCAGCAGGTTGTTTGCTTTGGGTCAGCCCCACACAGATCAATGTCGGGCACAGGCCCGGCAGGTCTCGGGCGGGCAAGGCGGGCAAGCAAGGCGCCTAATCAGGTGTCCAACACCAGGACGGGGCTGAATCAACTCCAGTGATGCCAAACGACACTGCTAATGCACTGGGAGGAAATGGCGCTTCCTCTTCCAATGCTCCTCTCTAATACATTCTCTACTCTTCGCTTCTGCTGACGGCGACAGTCCTTCTGCGTTTTTCTGTGGTCTTCTGGAACACGCTAATGACAGCTACGGAGACCTTCATAGTTTAGCGTTCTAGAGTCCCTCGGCGGTTTGTGGTGACTACACCTCCTCGGCACGCAATATGTACGCCGCCCTTTGGTCGTTCAAACATCTTTTTTTGTCTGTTTTTTGTCCTTGCTACTATCTGATAGATATATGTCTCTGCTGTTACTATTAGCCTGGAGAGCTTTTTGGAGCACGTTTTTGTGTGAGGGATGCAAACTTCTTTTCTTTTATCTGTCGTGTGTGTGTGTGTATGTGTGTGTGTGTGAGTGTGTGTGTGTGTGTGTGGTGTGTGTGTGTGTGTGTGTGTGTGTGTGTTCACACGCAGTAACTTGGAATTACTATCATGTTCAAGAGGTCTACCATGTTCGAAAGGTCTCGTCACGGTTACATCAGCTACTTGTAAGTCGTTATGTCGCCCAAGTACCAATCAGTGCCGATAACTCGATCATCAAAAAGAAATAACAAAGAAAAAATGCATAGCTTCTCGTAAACAAAAGGGGCTCTGTATTAGAATTATTTTCCCATTTGCAACTAGATATTTTCCTAGTTGCTACGTGTTGTCACGATTCAGGTAGATGATAAACGAATGTTAAGAAGAAGAAAAACCTCAAAATTTCACAGCTAAGCAAAGAGGACCTTGACAGATAAAAACATAAAGGGACTGTTTCGGTAGACCGTTTAGCCTTAATTAGTTATGCTGTGCTTACCCGCTAGAAAAAGAATCCTTCAAGAAGTGAGAGAGAGTGTGTGTGTGTGTGTGTGTGTGTGTGTGTGGTGTGTGTGTGTGTGTATGCGCACTCCCAATGACGGTATGGCCGGGTACTCTTGTGTACCATGTGGCTACGCTCTCAGATGTAAGTGTGAGTGTGTGTGCGCACAAATGAGTGTGCGTGCGCGCGAGTGTGGGCGTGTGTTTGTGCGAGCGAGTGTGTGTGTGTGCGTGCGCGCGAGTGGGTGTGGATGTGTGCGTGCACGTGTGTATACTTGTAGTTGTATGAATGTGTGTTGGTATGCGCATGTGTGTGTGCGTGTGTGAACCATTGGGGGGAGGGGGTGTTCGGGGGAGGGTAAGGGAGAGGAGGGGGGGGGCAGAGGAAGGTTAACAGTAAGAGTGTCGTGGCCACAGCAGCTCTTGCTATCCATCATGACCGTGACAGCGGCAGTGGATGTACAAGGCGAGCTCAAGCAGGAGAACATGCAGCCAACAAGAAAAGCTCTCGTCACTACCCACCACCTCTTCCCTTCGCGCTCTTTTTCACCCTATCTCCAGTTTTTTGCTTGTGTACGTAGGACAGACAGATGCGGTAGTGATGTAGATAGTTCACTTACAATCTGTCACATTCTATCTTGCTTGCCAAGCCAGAGTCCTGCTTCGCGCCTCGCTGAACCGCCTCGTTTTTCAAGCGTGACTGGCCCCCAGGAAGTGAATGGTCTGCAGCGCTGAACCGCTGTCCGCGCAATGTCTCGTACTGTTCTCAGCCTTTAGTCCCCCATGCTCTAAACGTTGTTAACTCGCCAAATCTGCTGGCCACAATAAGGCATTATTTAGGGGTTAGAACTCTAGTCAACCACCAGACAACTCCCCGGCAGTGGAACCCTTTATAAAGCGCCGTGTGGACTTTGCAGTTCAACGCACTGTTTATCGAAGGCAGCGCGCCCGCCGCCATCAACAGTGATGATAACAGTGTCCGGCACAGTGATGAGAGGGGCGAGGAAATACCTTAGTCGGTAGCGGCGCTGGGTTCGATCCCAACGTTCGGCGAGGGATTCATTTCCCAGAGTCAACTTTGTGCAGACTCTCCTCGGTGTCCAAACACCCCCGCGTGCACGCATGCGCACGATAAAGAACCCGAGTTCACAGCGAAAATCTCAGGCTTGGAAACATGAATGCACGCATGCAACCGGAAAAAAACAAGGGTAGCACAGTACTGTATTGGTAGTTCGCTTTCCCCGGAGAGAAAACAACCTGAATTTCCATGAGGGTAACCTCACAGGAGTACCGGCACGGTTGGCCTAGTGGTAAGGCGTCCGCCCCGTGATCGGGAGGTCGTGTGTTCGAACCCCGGCCGGGTCATACCTAAGACTTTAAAATTGGCAATCTAGTGGCTGCTCCGCCTGGCGTCTGGCATTATGGGGTTAGTGCTAGGACTGGTTGGTCCGGTGTCAGAATAATGTGACTGGGTGAGACATGAAGCCTGTGCTGCGACTTCTGTCTTGTGTGTGGCGCACGTTATATGTCAAAGCAGCACCGCCCTGATATGGCCCTTCGCGGTCGGCTGGGCGTTAAGCAAACAAACAAACAAACAAACAAACCTCACAGACATCATAAAATCTTGTCCTTATCCTTATCCGTAGATTCAGATTTAACGTCCTCAATGGCAGCAGTGGCCAATGAAGGATATGTTTTTTGTTTCTGTTTTGTGATACGATACCATAGTGTCCACCACAGTCTGAGAGTCGTGTCTTTTGTGGTTGGAAGGACGGTATCGTTCGCTACAACTTCCGTCCTGAATGATTTGTTCAGCCTCTGCGCATGTGCAACAAAACACGATTTAGTACTCTTCTGTGTTGGAGGAGTACTTCCGGTCCGTTATGATGTTTCAAGACCTGAGCTACCAAAAACAAAATAATAGAACTCGTACGTTCGGACTGCCTAACCAACCCAGACACTCGCACACACGCATAGGCGGATAAACGTAACACTTGCGTACAACCCCTATAAGCAGAACTACTAGAGAGACGTAAAACTTGACGTTCATCATCATCATTCCACATTCATGCTTACAGTGCGTACTACGCATGCGTAAGCAGAAGCTGACAAAAAAAGCTTCCGGTGGATGCGCAGTCTGTATCAAGATCACACAGGATATATTACCTGTCATGCATGAAATCCCATTGTACGACACCACCATGCCAACAACATGCAGTGTGAGTTGATCCTGACCGCACCAACAGGCCCCAAGGTGCTTACTCAAAAGTGACCTTCTTCCCCCATCGCGCCAGACACTCAAAATACGCGCGTTAAGCTCTCACATATGTCTAAATATCCGTTGGTAATTTTCGTCGGATTGAGGCCAAATTGTCGCAAAATCCACTTGACACTGGTTAAGACTACGAGATCTGTTCGCTGAGGCCTTTATATTGTAGCGCTAAGTCCCGCCAGGACTAGGACCCGCTGGAGCTTTCAGAATGTGTGAAACGGACTAAACAGCGATTATGTGACTGAATGCTGCTTTAAGCTGACAGTCAGCTTCCCTGAAATGTCCGTATACTGCGTCACACAATGCACAATTTGTTAAGTACGGTGTCTGTACCTGAAAGTACATGCAAGCTCTTCTACTTAAAATTTGAATAATATGTGACGAAGGATTGTATATTTCGTCTTCCTCATACTATTCACAATATAATTGTTTTCTTTTTTTCTTTTGTTTTTCATTTAGTTAAGTTTTGACTAAAGGTTTTCAGGTAGATTTGGGAATTTAGACGAGGTTAATGATCTTGTGTGCGTATGGGGAGGAGGGTGGGTTGGGGCGGGAGGGGGGGGGGGGTAGTGGAAGGCGCATTGTGTGAATAATGAAACTGAAGGGGAAATACTGACGGTACTCTCTCAATGCGGAGTCTTCGCTGTGTATCATCTACAACATTCATCAAGTTCAAACAATCTAATAAAGTTGGAGCGCTGAAGCTCTAATATTTGGCTTACCTCTGCAAAAATGTATTCATATTTCGGCGGAGCGTAAGCCTTCTTGCATCTGATAGTGATCATTTTGAGGTCCACATTTCGCGAGAGGCAGTAAACTCACAAGATGATGAAGTAATACAAGCAATGACAAACAAAGAGACAGAGAGGCAGACAGACACACAGAAGTATAGATCGACAGACACACGACAGACAGACAGACAGAAATACAGACAGACAGAAAGACACTCACACGAATACAGACACACACAGACACAGACACAGACAGACTCAGCACACACATGCATGCAGATGTAACCCACAACATGGACAAGTGTACTTAAATTATATGGCGTTGACCACACGGAATTAATCGTCTTATTCCCAGGGATGGCCGATTGCTATTAAGAGTTTGTGAGGCGATTTCAGTCGCCGTGAGAACATCCCTCCCGTGATGGAAGAGGGACACGATGCCTCTAGGGCCTACGCCGTACTCATCCCTCTGTGAGACGATTTCCCTTGACCAGGTGGTCAAGCCGCTCCCCCCCCCCCCCCAACTATCCCCCCCCCCCACCCACCCCGCGCCCCCTTGTCATCTTCCCCTCCGCCGGTCTCCGCCATCTCTTTCCATTGTGACGTCATACGGAGAAAGGCACTAGCCATCAATGGTCACTTGACGTCAGAGAAGTAGACCCTATCTCTGCATCAACCTTGACGTTGTGATATATATACATGTATATAAAGCATCGCGGCGAGTGGACATTGTGTGACATGGTTGAGGATGTGATGCGTTTGTTAACAAAGGAATGTCTTGTGGTGGATGTTTAAAGGTAACTTATCAATTTGCCAATCTAAAGCTCAAGGTGACATGCTGTCAATCGTAAGGTGAATGTCTTCCAGATGCTCTCTGATTGGCTGCCTGCCTGCCTGCCTGCCTGTCTGACTGTCTGACTCTTTTTGTCTATTTGTCTCTGTCTCTCTCTAACTGTCTCCCTGTCTCTGTCTGTCTACCTGTCTGTCTCTCTT
>NC_090246.1:50747526-50772526 GCF_037325665.1 Littorina saxatilis
AACCGACGTGTTCTTAAAGGCACAGTGCAGCACACAGCCTTCGTTTTGCGTTTTTGTTGCAGCTGAGTGCATTTACAGTTCAAAAATCCTCCTATGGTAGTAAAACAAACCCAAAACTACCCAACGACGACATCTGTGAAGCTCGACAGTTTCTTGATCACGCGAGTGCATAAATTAACCTAGTTATTACGTGGTGTTTGGTCGGAGTTCGATTCAACTGAGTGATTCCGGCCTCCAGTTTGTTTTACACAAACTCATGATGACGTCTGACATAGTTTGCTAGTGACGTGTCTTTTTGTGCATGGTGTGGTGATCTACCTGATCTAAATTTAGATCCAAAAATAGGTCAAGCCCAGCCGGGTCCGAGTACGAAATTAATTCGTAAAAAAATCGCAGTTCTTGACTCTTTGGGTGCAAGTCAATGAAACTTGGTAGTTCTTCTAACGGATAGCTGCCTGAGGTATGACTAAAAGCCCCAGGGGCTCCGTGCACCTGGATTTGACAAGTTCAGTACCTTTAAATTCAGTGGGGTTCGATATTATTACCTCTTGGACCTCTCGGCCCTAGGATCCATCGAGCTATCTTCACTATGAATGTGGTTTGCCTCTTCGGATCGAGTCAGAGACGAATTTTGATACAAGTACAATCGACCTGCTAATCACAGTAACTAACTAATGATAACAAACTAATTATCCGTAGCGTCCTCGCAGGCTTCTATCTATAGATACCTCATTGGTGAACCACAAAAGATCTTTTTGTCAAAAACACAAGTTGATCTGGAGTCTTAGCGTTCGTTATCTCCCGCCTACAAGAACCAGAACGATACAAGAAGACAATACATCATAGAACAAATAAATGACTCAAAGAGATAGAAGAGGAGATGAAGTTTTGTTGTTGTTTTGTTTTTGTTTTGTTTGCTTGCTTGCTTGCTTGTTTGTTTGTTTGTCAGTTTGTTTGTTTGTTTGTTATTGCTTTGTCCAGTGTGATGCTCAGTACATTGCCAGTAATGCTGATGATGTTAACTAGCATATAAAGAACCTGCATGTGCGATTTATAACTTGCGAGATTTCTTGGTATTTTGCAGCGCATTCTTTCCCTATACTTTCCTTTCTTCTTGACATGTTTGTCTTTCTTTCTCAGCTTGTTTTCCTCTAAGTAACATTCTTCATTCCTTCCTCTCCGCGGCTTTTCTTTTCCTCCCTTCTTTCTTTCTTCACTATGTTGGGAGGAAAATGGGTATACCAAGATCAAAAGAGTGAAGTGCGATGTGATACGGGTGGCCATGCGATCAGGGGTAGCAATGAAGTAGTAGGACTGGGGAGGGGGATCAGCGGGGGAGTGCTTGGAGAGTCGTACACCGCAGACACTGTACATTATGGCGGTAGAGACCACAGTAGTAAAGAACAGCAAAGAATGCCGAATGGACGGTAAGGGAATGCAACTGGATGTGGGCGACATCATTTGCAGTTAGGGGGTGGGAGGGGGGGGGGGGAAGACGTCTCCCAGGAGGATTTGAGAACGGGGGAGGGGGGGAGGGATAGAGAGAAGGGGAGTTTACGAGCGACATTCCAGGGGGTAAAAGGCCCATGTCAAACCTTCTGGGGGACTGTTAATGGCGGTGGGAGGCGCTAAACCGTGACGAGGGCTCTCATCTCGCGCACACTGACATACACCTGACAGGGGACGGGAAAAGGTTGTGGAGAGGGAACGCAAAGAAGAAGTGGTGACTGAGGAGCGGAGGTGGAGGGGCGGACTAGCGGAAGGAAGGGGGTTGGAGACAAGAAGGTAAAAGGGACAAGTTTATATAGGACTAAGACAGCGAGAATAGGAGAGAGGGGGGAGGGGGTGAAGGGACAGTGAGGGGAGGGAGATGGAGCGTAAGGGGAGGGGGTACAAAAAGGTAGAAGCGACAAGTATAATGCCCAAAAAACGAAGACAACCAGAACAGGAGAAGAGAGGGAGTGGGGAGTGGGGAAGGAAGAGGGGGGGGGGGGGGGGGGGTGGTGGCTTACATGTTTGTACATGTATAAAGTATTTCCATCATCTTGCAAATGATCACCTTTACTTCCCCTTAACTTGACAACAGCGCTTTTTTTTATGCGGACGGAGATTTCGGGGTTTTAACCCAGCTCTACCTTTTCCGACACAAGAAAGAAGTCCTTTATACACGGAGCCGTAGGAGGCGCGCAAAGAAGTCAGCGAGACGAGAGAGGGAAAGACGTTGTCGTCCCCACAAAGCTAAAAACAACCCCGGCCAAAGCAGCCTTGAAAACACGCTGCTAGTAAGCGCGTCCTGGGCTTTGCTTTATTGCCATTTGATTCGCGCAAGGTCTATGCTATTCGTATGTCATGATTCACACTTCGCTTGATGCTTGAAAAGCGCCGCTGTGAAGCAGGGGCAAGTAAGTGTCACACACACAGAAAAAAATCCATTACCTAATGAGTCAGATGAAACTGATCGACGCAGAAAGAAATAGAGAAAAGAGAGAAAGAAAGAAATCTCGACGCTTGCTTTTATTGTTCGCACCGTTGAAAACTCTGCAGGAATTAAATTGCCGTGCCATTCTTCGGGTAAAGTGAACCGTGCGGGGAATAGGCCGTTGTTGAAAATGCTGGCATCTTAATGCAATTTTCTGTTGGAAAACGTGTAACCTTTGTTTAAAAGAAAGAAGGTGAAGTGGGAGGAGAGAGATGGGGAGGGGGGGGGGGGGGGGTAGAGGATGCGAAGAGGGTGGGAGGAGGGAATGTTGGGTTGAGTCAGAGAATCTACATGTGTCTGTGACTATTTGTATGTCTGTCCGTCGGTAGATCCGGTCTGCTTTTCTGTCTCTTGTATGTGTGCTTGTGCGTGTGCGTGCGTGCGCGCACGTGTCTGTCTGTCTGTCTGTCGGTCGGTCGATCTGTCTGTCTGTCGGTCGGTCGGTCGGTCGGTCGATCGGTCTCTGTCTCAGTCTGTCTATGTTTCTGTCTCTGTCTCTGACTGTCTATTTATCTAAACTTTGCTGTCTGTCTGTCTGTCTGTCTGTCTGTCTGTCTGTCTGAGTCTGTCTGTCTGTCTGTCTGTCTGTCTGTCTGTCTGTCTGTCTGTCTGTCTGTTTCTGTCTCTGTCTCTCTGTCTGTCTCTCTCTTTCTTGTTCTCTATCTCATCTGCGTCAGTCTTAGTCTCTGTCTGTCTGTCTGTCTGTTTGTCTGTCTGTCTGTCTGTCTGTCAGTATGTCAGTCTGTCTATCTATCTGTCTGATTATCATGCATTATTTGTGAAACTTCTTGCTTCGTAAACTTCATAAACAAACACATGAGAATAAAACAGCACTCATGTTTTTCTTCCACATGATTATATGCATAACCCTATCAAGAGGTCGACCTGTAATTTTGGTGGCAAGAGTTCGGCATGAGGTTGTCGGGGCTAGGGGATGGACGGGGTGGGGTGGAGGGGGGGGGGGGGGTCGTCAGAGGCGTGACGGAGAGGGGGGGTGCGAGTTGTGTAAGAGGGGGTGGGGAGGTGGAATGATGAGGTCGTACGTATGACTACATCTACTACTTCAGTCCGTGAATCTGATGAAAAGGGTCTTTTTTAAGCTGAGACGAGGCTGTCACAGTAATCATATAGCTCCTCTTTTTAAACAGAAGAATAGACCTTTGCCACGGTGTCTTCTCTTTTGCCGCTCTCCTCCAGTTCACGTAAACCTCGAGATCATACCATATCACAATAAAATGAAAAAAATAAATCTTCTGTTTTCTTTTCATCATTTATTTATTAGAAAAGAGGTCCTAACTATAACCGCCTACTCCCTTCCTCAAAACTGTTCCCAAAGATCACACCGGGTGGGTTTAAAATATTGTTGTTATTAGCGGCTAAAAGGGTTGAAACTGTTCCGTTGCAAAATCTGCCACCGGTATACCAGTGAAACATGTTCAAAATCCAATGAAATATCGACATGCCCAAGATGCTATTTTCCTTCTTGATAGATGAGATAAAATTCAATAAGTTCAGGGAAAAAAGTCATTGCACTCAAAATTGTATTTGTGTGGTGGGTTTATTTGTTCAATATGTTTTTACTCTGTGTGTGTGTGCGTGTGTGTGTGTGTGTGTGTGTGTGTGTGTGTGCCGTGTGTGTGTGTGTGTATGTGTGTGTGTGTGTGTGTGTGTGAGTGTGTGGGCGTGTGTGAGTGTGTGTGTGTGTGTATATGTGTGTGTATATGTGTGTGGATGTGTGTTGTGTGTGTGTGTGTGTATGCGCGCGCGCGCGTGTGTGTGTGTTTGTTGTTGTTGTTTTTGTTGTTGTTGTTGTTGTTCCTGCTGCTGCTGCTGCAGTCACGTGTTGTCACGCTTTTAACTAGCTGTTTTCCTTGTTTTCCAAACGCCCCTGTTCTCTTTCATACTCTGATCATTGGCGTTGGTGAGTCACGCCGGACACCCCCCCTCCCCTCTAATTCCACCACCCTTCCCCACACCCATCCCCCTCCCGCTCCCTCGGTGTGTCTTGCTGTATGCTTATCATTGACTAGGGCTTGTGACGTCCACTCGCATCTGCTGTTCCTCAAGCCCCGGCTTCCACCGCCTTCCCCTGACAGTGATCAGTGATAACCACGCCGTAATCAGTCGCCGCTACCACCTCCACCACCACCACTGCTACCACCACCATCGCCGCCGACGCCATCACCAACACCACCTCCACCAACGCTGCCGCCACCAACGCCGCTACATCAACCATCACGAATTATGCACACAATACTCTGGAACCTCCCTTTTATGACTCCCAATTTTAGACCCCCGCCCGTTTAAGACCTTGCTTTGACAGTTTTTCTGTTCATATCTCCTGTCAAAATTTGACTCCCGCCTTTTTAAAGCCAGCTTTTCTCGAATTTATGGAGGTCTTAGAGGAAGGGTTCCACTGTACACTCACCGCCACTATACCACCAGCATGTCGTCTGTGTATTCACTATAACCCCAAACCCTCCACCTTTACCACTACCATCCCAACAACCGAACTATTAAGCGGTATAAAGGAACAGGTTAACCACCCGGTTCAAGCATTTCCCCTGTACCAACCGTGGGTACAGATGCAACGCTGCTGGCAACATGCAGTGCATTCTGGAGGAAGCCATCCAGAGCAGAAACTCTTTGCCAAGAATGTGGATGTCTTGGGACACACTGTACCTGAGCCTTTTAAATGCCATTTGTCTAAGAAACTCTGTGTGCTCTTGAATCTCTCGCAAAACATACAGAGTGTCTGAGACTTGTCAATAGAATGATGCTCACCGTCAGTCTCAGATACCCTGTGTTCTGTTAAAACAATCAGAGTAACCGAGCATTTCTTTGTTGAAGCTTCAATAAACAGCGTGTTTTTTTCTAAAAATAAAATAAAATATCATAATGATCAGACTTGCATTGTTTCAGTTGTATGCATCAGGATGTGTGGATGTGACCACTGAATAGATGGTGATCGGAAATGTTGACAGTGACCGCGTTATACCTTATTATGATGCCTTTTCCTTTCGAGAACATGTTCACCGTGACACTATCGGCATGTTACAATGTGACTCACCTTATAGGAATACAACTCTTACGCTTCGCACAACACAAACAAAAAACAAAACCGAGATAGTTTCTTCCCGAGGCGCCTTCTGTGGCCAAAAGGAAGATGACTCGCATAGACGAGATTTTAGTACCCACTGACAGATAGTTTAATGCAACGCTCGTGTGCATATTTTGTCCTCAGATGAACTTTCAAGTATAACGGTGTGTGTGTGTGTGTGTGTGTGTGTGTGTGTGTGTGTGTGTGTGTGGTTGTAATAGCACAGCATTTTTCTCGCCCCGCCGCCAGAGAATTGCTTCTGTGGCCAAAAAGAAGATGACTCGTATAGACGAGATTTTAGTACCCACTGACAGATAGTTTAATGCAACGCTCGTGTGCATATTTTGTCCTGAGATGAACTTTCAAGTATAACGGTGTGTGTGTGTGTGTGTGTGTGTGTGTGTAATAGCACAGCATTTTTCTCGCCCCGCCGTTCAGAGAATTGCATGGGGGATTGTGGAGTCAAGTAGTCGGGATTTGGCTCATTGACGGCCCCGTTGATCTTTCAGCATGTTAGAGGCTCCACTAATGCTGCTAACTATGTGTCTTTAAACACGCCAGGCGTGGCGCCTGTTTTCACGGGCATTATCCCCAAAGCGCTCTTGTTTGTAGTGGTTAAGATTTGGGATTAGAGCGTTTGGGTGGCTTATTTCCACGACTTAGCAAGGTGTAGAGTGACCTTTTCCTTCCGCTGAATCTTTGACCTACTAAGCGACAGGCAAAGAAAAGGCCCCATGCGAACGAAGCCCCCTCTCGGATCCTTCAACCCTACTTACTAGAGAGAGAAAAAGTATCGGAAAACAAGAGAGGCTCGGAAAGCAGCATAAGCATGCCGGGGTAGGATTACACGGGACAAGTGATCTGGTGGCGCACCGCGTCGAGTTGTATGCCTAATCCAAACAGAAACCCGAGCGGGCCAGATCGGGGTACGGGTGGGCTTCAAATGGCCGGGTGTTCGCTGGATGGTCGCCACTGGAGTGACAGGCCCAGTATCCAGTGTCGTCTGCGTCGCCGGGTACTTACTGGTGGCAGTCTCCACCCGATATTCAACACAGGACGCACTTTGTACGAGGCTGAGTGAATGCCCTGTGCAGTGGAACCCCCCTTTTAAGACATCAAAAAGTGTTAAAAAATACAATTTAAACAAAAATTGGGTCTTAAAAAGGAAGGAGTCTAAAAATGGAGGTCAATCTTCAAGAGTTCTGAACAGAAAATGTAAAAGAAAAAACCCACCAACAAGATCTTTAAAGGGAGAACGTCTAACATCGCGGAGTCTTAAAAGGCAGGTTCCGTTGTAATTGAGGACGGTCTGTCCAGGGTAATTGTGTAAAAGTCTGCACAATGACAGTATCGACATGCGCGTTTCTAGCCACGCCGCGGCCTGAAGGGACCTGCAGAAAACAAGCGGCTCTATAATGACTGCTGGGAAGAAAGCCAGGCACAATCAATTGAAGGAAAGAGACAGCAAAACATTCTTTCTGGGATAAATGAATGAAGCCAAATGGAATTTTTTTTAAATGTTACAATGCCACTGTTGAAGACTAGTGTGAAATATCAACAGGAAAAAAGTGACAGTTATCGCTGCTGAGGACTTGAATGAAGAAATGTCTTCCTGGGATAAATCGCAGGATGAAATAAGAAGACAGAAAAAAAATAGTTCAAGACTATAATGTAAATGCCAACAAACAAGAAAATGGCAATGCCATTGTCGAGGACTTGTGTAAAATGTAACTCCTTTGACTGCATGAAGATTGATTTAGTTGTTGTTGCAATGATTGTATTATAAAAGAAAACTGGCCTGTGGGTGTGAAAGCATTCAGCACAAGCTTATACCAAAAATATAAAAACAGAACACAGCAAAAGAACGAACAAAACCGGAACAGCAGACATACATAAAATAACGAAACCAAAGTAGCAGTAGAATGCCTTTGATGAAACCAATCTTTTCTTTAGTTGGTGTTTAACGTCGTTTTCAACCACGAAGGTTATATCGCGACGGGGAAAGGGGGGAGATGGGATAGAGCCACTTGTCAATTGTTTCTTGTTCACAAAAGCACTAATCAAAAATTTGCTCCAGGGGCTTGCAACGTAGTACAATATATTATTACCTCACTGGGAGAATGCAAGTTTCCAGTACAAAGGACTTAACATTTCTTACATACTGCTTGACTAAAATCTTTACAAACATTGACTATATTCTATACAACCAGAATGAAACCAAGACAAGCAGGGTAAAGGTAGAAGAAGAAGGATAGCTGGTTGCAGAATGACGGTCAGCATAAAGCAGACGATGGCTTCATATAAAAACAGTCAGAACCACGGACCTAATAACTAATGGACGCTCCTCTTAGCTGGCTCTCGCTCTTTCGGCCAATCAACAAGTGCCAGACACAGCTGTGTGTTCGGGTGTTGGGGTTTCTCACTTCCGCTAAATCTCAATCCATCATGGCCACGCTGGAGAATGTTGTTGATCGAGTACTCGGCGAAATCATTGTAAGTGGTTTTTCTTCAAACTTTTGTTTAAATTATCAATGGAAAGAGATGCTAGAGGTACTTCGAAATACGTCAGGCAGTCAGTACGGCTATAATTTTGCGGAAATTCGAAGGAATGTGATGAACAAACACAGTGTTTTACAAGGCAGAAGGCTAAATTCACTGACTGACGATGTTTCTTTGACCATCGGAGATCGGGTCTCCTGGTCTTTTAATCAGTTTTTTTTTAAATCTGTTGATAAATATATGGTAGAAAAGCACTTTTGGGAGTGCTATTGATGTTATTTAGTCCCATGTCTCGTGCAGGCTAAAGGGTTGTTTACAGTCACTGTGGCATGCCTATCTCATCTGCAGCTGGGCTTGTTTTCATTTTGCTTGTCTGCTAATCAGCTTTTCATTTCCTGAAACCATTTGTTGCAATTATATTTGCTTGATTCAGAATGGGGATGATGACCTTTGTGACTTGGATGGGATTGCCCGAGCCAGTGAAAAGGAGGCGGCTGGCAAGAAAAAGACACCCTTCATTGAGGTAAGTAATGCAAGTATTTACTCATAATGCTTGACATTATAATTTATATGCTGTGTATGCTTTTGTGATCATTTTTTCTTTTCATATATTTTGAACAGATAACTGGCTACATACATTTTCTAGACGCGATGCCTGCTCAAGGCTGAAGATTGAATCTAAATGTGTATTTATGCATAAGTGTGTGTATATCAGGTAAATGTGTAAATACATGTATGTGCACCTGTTGCATGTAGCAGATCTATCTACTTGCTACATGTCTACTACCACAGGGCTTGCACGTAGAACACAAAACAACAACAAAATACTCTGCAATTGGTTGCCGCAGTAAATCTACATTTTCAGCTTTATTCCTTTGAAATGTCAAATCTGCTCGCGCACATATTTTTTCGGTGTGTGTTGCAAGTTGCAATGTTTATGTGTGCAGGTGAATATGAAATTGGTGGAAGATGCCTGCTCTTCACTGGCTGAAAATTGTATTTCGGTTGCAGCAAGATCTGTCTTCAAGAACATATCAAGTATGTACTTAATTATTTAAAGAGCCACGTTGGGCATCGATGACTCTCAGAAATGTAGTAAAAATAAACAAACCCAAGATAACCAGTGAAATGCTCAAAGGAATAAGATTATGAAGAATTACGCACAAGAAAACTTGCCCTGACGCATAAAACACAAAAAACAAAAAAAAACTGGGTGCCCATAGCTGTGTGTTTTGTTTTGGTTTCAAAACAAAGTAGGTAATTCTTGGAAACCAAGCCTTTTTAGGAAAGCAAAGCTTGGCGAAAGGGAAAGCCCCTAATTTGCATTCGTAGCTTGGGCCTGATATTCATGTACAAATTCCCGACGTGTAAACAATCCGCGCGACAGCGAAGCGGGGTACGTGTGCATATGTGTTCATTTATAGTTATTTTTTATGTTTATATCATCTTCTAAAGCCTTTTTACCCCCAAAAAATTCCCCAACGTGGCCCCTTTAAGATCAATATTATTGAGTCCAAAGTATGTAAGCATTTAATTTTAACCAATTTAAAATGAAGCATTGATCCATATTTTTTTGCTTTTGGGCAGGGCGGGTGTAGTGTTATATGCTGGTACTATGCTGTTACTGTAGATAAAAACTTGTGCAAAAAATTATGGTGTTCATGCTTTTTTTTTTTAACTCACACTTTCAAATATTGTTCAAAGTAGTTTGGAGTGCATGGCATAATTTTAATCATAGACATATGCAATTTTCTATTCTTGTATTTTGTAGGTCATTTGCTTCTGGAAAGCCTGGTAAATGTGGGTTTTTTTTCTTGCAGGGCCCACAGTGCTTGAAGCAGTTCGATTCCTCAATCAGTGCCTCGTTCCGCGAACCAAGTTCATCCGCAGCAGCAGGGAGCTGGCGTGGAGAAACTTCTACGCAAACTATGTGACCAACATGCCTTATGTGATTACAGCAACAGGATCTCCGCAAGCTGCCACATGGCTGTGTCAAAGACTATTCGAGACACTGTTACATGAGAACTATCCTCTGTCATCACCAACAGAAAGACAAGAAAAAGACCAAGAATGCGAGGATTTGGGTGTCGAGGGGAGGGACATTGTCAGCTACATAGGGGGGCATATACTTTCCAAACTGAAGCAGAGATTGGCAAAGTTTACAAAAATGACACAAATGAGGCTATTTCAACATGCCTTGATGACTTTTTGACCACAAAAGAAAAGGCACAAAACCAACTTTTCACTTCTACCATGGATAGGGGTAGGCTGGTTTACCTGAAACCACAAGCCGAGAAGTTTTTTCTTCTTTTAGAAATCAAAATGAGAAATGTTTGCAGTGCTAGAAATCTGAATGGTTGCAAATTGTCTGATTTTGAGGAAATGTGTGCAGCTGATGAAACCATCACATCAGCTTTTCACAGTTTCACTGCTGAGGCCTCAACAACAACCAAAGAGGTTGTGTTTTCAAAAGTCACACTATTTTTTTTTAAGATTAGGGTGCACCATGAGTGCAAAACATTCAAGGAGAAATTGAATTCCATGTCAAGGGTCAGCAAGCAAACAAAAGGCTTGAGAAAAAAACTCAAAGAAGGCAGTTCAATGAGTAGTGACTAACCCTGATAGGGGATCAGCTCGTTACTCCCCCTTAGGGTTAGGGTTATGAACAGTAACAATTAAGCCGGGGGAGTAACGAGATGCTCCCCCCTGATAGTATAGCACTGTCATGATTTGGTACAGTGCTTTCTGTATTTTGACAGTGGCAGAGAATTTTGCAGCAAAATACCAAACTTGTCGCTAAATGTGTTTCAACTTTCTTGTGTGTGCTGATGTTTTGCTGAACATTGTAACATACCCTGTTATGTATGTGGCTTTATTTATCATAATCAAAAAAGGATACTTTCTTGTGAAGGCCTTTGCATGGGTGCATCTTCTTGAAAATGAAAATAAGGAAGCCAAAAAAAAGACACATACAGAAGAGCTTTGCGACTGATAAAAACCTAACATTTTGTGCAGGCGCATAGGTGCAAACAGACTTTTAGTCTAAAGCGATATGATTTAGTCGCGCTTCCCTGTAAAGTAATAGACTGTTGTCTAACGCTTCATTTTGAAGCATGGGAGCTTGCGCTTACCCCATGCCTGAGTTATCTTTCTTATTCTTGTCGTTATTATTCAACTCGATGAGGATGTGTCTTCATGGCGATGAACATGCTTAATAATAATACTTATTTTGCAGGTGCGGTTCATGCAGTTGGTTAATTTATGTAAAGCATTTTCCTATGCAAGGCTTAGGCCTAAGGGAAGATGTTGGTTACTTCCCTTGACATTAGCTTTTTGGAGTTGTTAAACTAATTGTGGATTATCTTTCAGAGAATGCTGTGTCTGCAGGATTTTGGCTGTATTGTTACTTGTCTATATTTGTCATGATTATTTTGTACAATGTTACATTCATTGGTTTGTGCTTTGTATTATGTCATGTGTGACTTAGAAGGCATGTTGTTTATAATTGTATTTTCTGTTCTTTTTAGTGCCTTCTTTACACTGCTTTCTGGTTGCTACCAGAATAATAACCTTTTTTCACTACTTTCTGGTTTGCACCAGAAATTACATATATTGTTTCTGGTTCTATTATTGTTTCTAGCTGATTCTGGTACTGGTAGATATCAGAATTCATAATTGCTATTTCTGGTTTTATGTAAGCATTGCTATTTCTTGTATTAGAGTTCTGTTCATTGTTTCTAAATTATAACTTATAGATAGCATTGTCTCTGGTTGCTACCAGATTTAGCTAAACTGTTTTGGAACATTTCTGATTTAGATAAGCTACCTGAGTGGTTATTTTTAGTTACATTTTGCTTTAATAAAGGATAAGTTAAAGCAACATCTGTCTTCGGTGTCTTAATTGTATGCTCCTCTGTCTGTGCTATATATCCTTGTCCTTTCACCCGACCTTCCCACCTCGTCAGGGGACAACTATTCAAACCCATATCCTCATCATTTTGTTTCTCGATTGAGAATAATCATTTATAGATGACTATTATTCATTTCCCTTGTTGGGGTGTACTTGCATGTACTGGTGGTTTATTACCCATATGTCCTCACAGTGACTGAGGCTTATATGAGGCTCAGTGATTCGTGTATTTGTTTGTTCAGCCCATTTCTTTCTTGTGTTTATTCACAAGAAAAAAACACAAAAATGATCATTTATGTATGATTTGTGGTGGAATTTCCTCCATGGTGTGTACTAGGATGTATTGTACTAAATGTACTGTGGTCGTATATTAACGGGTTATATTTCCCCGTATGTGTACTATGTGTACAGGTTCATTGGAGGGAAGGTGTAGTGGTTGTTTGTTTGGTTTAGCAACGAAACAATTCATCCCTTTTTGGAAGATGAGTGTGGTCCGCCCGAGGGCAGACCGGGTTGTAGATTCAAGACAACAGCTTAGGGATTCTGTATCGGTTCGCTGAGTGGTCGTGTGGCTGTTTTCGCTGTTGGCTACGGCGCTCGCGCCGGTACGGTGGCGTTGTACTGCAGCTTGTTCCTCTTTGATGGATTTCTGCAGGCTGAGTTTCAGCATGTTGAGGGCTTCTTCGTCTTTATTCGCGATGGCGAGGGTCTCATCGCGGAGACATTTGATGGTGTCCGTTTCCTTTTCAATTTCCGCCTCAATGATTTCGGCGAACTGGTGTTGGAGGGAAATTTTGTTTTCCCTTATGGTATCCTGAAACTGATCTCTAAGCTCATGTATTCTGGCAGTAGAGCCGTTCAATGCTGGGTTGAACTCGGTGGTCCCTTTAAGGAAGGGTACACACCGGTCCTTCTCGATTGCGAGAATAAGCGATTGCTTTGCAGTGGTAAGACTCATTCTGCATTTGAAGGTTTCCTGCAGTTTGTTCAAGATGGGGATTACCCTTTCTTTGGCTGGTTTCAGGTTAACCTGTATGGCTTGGGCGGGAGCGGTTGCGTCCGCAGGTAACATAAAATAAATAAATATAAAATAAATAAATCCTCGGGCTAAGCGCTACGTTTGCTCAAAATCATGTGTAATTTTGTTGTAACAGATCGCAATTACACAACACTTCAAACTTGACAAAATTGATGCACTGCTGAACTTGAACACATCAACATTTCCCAAACAGTCCATTTCACTGAGGGAAAAGATAATACGCACACACACAAATAACTTAAAGGCACAGTGCCTTCGTTTTGCGTTTTTGTTGCAGCTGAGTGCATTTACAGTTCAAAAATCCTCCGATGGTAGTAAAACAAACCCAAAACTACCCAACGACGACATCTGTGAAGCTCGACAGTTTCTTGTTCACGCGAGTGCATAAATTAACCTAGTTATTACGTGGTGTTTGGTCGGAGTTCGATTCAACTGAGTGATTCCGGCCTCCATTTTGTTTTACACAAACTCATGATGATGTCTGACATAGTTTGCTAGTGACGTGTCTTTTTGTGCATGATGTGGTGATCTATCTGATCTAAATTTAGATCCAAAAATAGGTCAAGACCAGCCGGGTCCGAGTACGAAATTAATTCGTAAAAAAATCGCAGTTCTTGACTCTTTGGGTGCAAGTCAATGAAACTTGGTAGTCTAACGGATAGCTGCCTGAGGTATGACTAAAAGCCCCAGGGGCTCCGTGCACCTGGATTTGACAAGTTCAGTACCTTTAAGTGATACAGCCACAACACTGCACGATCAGTTGTTCTTTTTCTTTTTCAATGGACTGATGCTGAGGTCCACTTGAGGTGGTTCGTGGTGCGCCCCCCTAGAATTTCCTCTTGGGGTGATGATGAGAGCAAGCTGGCGCTGAAGGAGGATACTGTTCTCCTGATGACCAAACTCGTACAGGCTCGGGTTTTCAGCTGTTCGCTTCATGGCCCTGTGGCGTCCAAAGTGTTCCTCGATAGGGTCTTGGCAGAATTTGTTGCTGAGGATGAACGACACACCATTGGCCAGCAGAAAACGGGTCACCCCGATGAATGCGCGGACAGTCATCACCAGGCCTCGGTAGGTCTGATGCGTCAAGAACATCTTTTGACGGTCAGCTCGGGTGTATGGTTGATCATTTCTGTTGTCCACTGATGTACGCCAGTCCTCCAGGTATTGAAGAAAATCCTCCAGAAACTGAAATCTGGGATCATTCACATCAGTGTATGCATCTAGATCTGGCTTCAACTTTCTCTCACCTTCCTTCAGATGCCTGGTGTTCAGACAGTCAAAGAACCTGTCCATAAGCAGCACAAACTTTGCTGTCTCCTGGACCTCAGGCTTGCCGTATGTTTGCATAACACGCCCAACGCGGTTGCTCAGGACCTGCGCAGCCAGACTGACATTCATCTTGGAATGTGGTGTCAGATTAATGTGGGCATTCTCCAGCTTGGTCATCCGCAGTCCACGCGCCCTGTCAGCTTCACGAACATCACTGATGTGGCTCCACAGCAGTTTGAAACCATCTTTCCACAGCAGTCTGGTATTTTTCCCGCTGCTTTCAAGGTTGTTTCTGACAGTCTTTATCAGATGGGGTGCGTCAGAAATGAAGAAAACCTCCCGCTCTGGGGCATGGAGGTTGACTGCTTTGAAGCAGACATCGCTGACGCCAGGCACCTGGTGGAGCTGATACAGCCGCTGGTTTGGAGATGCTTTATCGCTGGTGCTGGCAACCACCTTCCAGCCACACTCCTCTAAACAACCGATGGCTGTCCACAACAGTGGCAACAGTTCATCAGAGGTGGCTCCCGTGGTGCCAAAGTACCCGACGCTCATCTTCAAAGTGCTGTTAACCCCCACCACATAAAAGACGAGGGCATGTGTGGCCACTTTTTCTCTGTCAGTGTCAAATGTCCAGCTGTCTTTGTTCACAAAGCCCACAAGGAAGCCGCTCCTCTGATCAAACATCAGATCAGACCTGATTGTCATTTCATCGTGTAGCAACACGACATATCTGAGTTTCAGGCAGTTTGGCAAGGAGTTCCTCCATGACTGCACCGAAAGCCTGCCTCTGGGCTGTTTGCACTCGTATACTCCCGCAGTGTGGTGGTTCCAGGTAGTTTCAGCACACTTGTCTTTCGAAGTGTCTCGTAGGCTGCTTTGCTTTTGCTTTGCAGCATAATTGCTAGGCGAATTATCATTGGATGCTATCGCATGCCTTTTGCTTTGCAAGTCAACGCCTTTTGTTGCTCCTCCCAGAAGAGCTTCTGGAGTGACCCCTCCTTCAGTTGACCTGTGTCTACTGCACATAGACTGCTGTGCATTGCTTCGTTCATGTGAACAGACTCTTCTTCCATTTTCTCTTTGAAGAGCTGCAACTCCTTTTGAAGACGGTTGTTCTCAAGACGCGTGTGCTTGAATGCTTCTTTGAGCTGTGCTTTCGGCATGTTGTGAAGAGGTGCATTGGGATGTATGGGCTTTGTCACAGCTTCTGCTAGCGTATTTCTTTTTTGAAGAAGAACTTTCTCAATCTGCACACATTTCTGACACAGTGGAGATGAAGGTGGCAACAATAACTCGCATCTTGTCGATTTCACACTTGAAATGTGGGTCACTTTCCCATTTACACACTTGTATTCCATGTGTCTATAATATGATGTGCGACCATCTGGTGCGCCAGCCAAATCCTGCAGATTTGCATCCCTGATTCCAGGGCAAACTCTCATGTCCTGCAGCTCCTTCAGCAGATGGAGCAGCTTCTTCTTTTCCAAGTCTATGCTGAGGTGTGGAGCTGGTGAACCAAACACCTGCAAACAGATACAAACTTATAAACTCTGCGACAAATGTAGCATAACAAGTTATTAAGAATTTTTGGGGGGGGAAGGGGGCAAGCATGACAATTTTTTTACTTTCCAGAGGGCTCCTGTAACCTTCACAGACCATATTAACTTCAAATTCAAACTCCAGCTGCTTTGAGGTCTTATTGGAATGATTTTGTAAGTTTGAAATTACACTGTTTACTGAATTTTTGGCAATTTTTCTTTTTGATGTTAAACTTGTCAGATCTGAACAAAACAAAATCACTGACACGGTCTGAGCTCTCAAAGACACGACACTAGCAAATCCTCTCAGCTTTAAAAAATTTTTTCCTTCACAAGTTTATTTTAATGAAGATCCAGTTCTAAAAAAAAGGTGTGGGGGGGTCAGAGGTCTATTTCATTTATAACATTTGAGTCATGTTGATTGTTAATATCACATTTTTGGTCTAAATTTTCAGTGCCATGAGCATTTTTTTTTAAATAGAGCGAAAAAAACAACTGGGGAATCACCTAATGTACCCTAATACTAATTTTCATGGAAATCCATCCAACCGTTTTGAAGATATTTGAAGCTACGCCCGGACGCATGCACGCACGGCCGCTCCCGAGTGAATCCAATAAGTTGTCTGCTTTGCCTAACAACATGACCTCACAGCATACTTCTCTAAAATGGCTAATCAAAGCAAAAAGTTGGCCCCAAATACCGTTACATCTGCAAGCGTGCCCTTCTCTGAGTTTTCCTTTGCCAGAGTGACAGTCACATATCCACGCTCAGAAGGAAGGCTGACTTGAAAAGATGATGCCATGTTTTCTTGAACAATCCAAGGACTCTCCACCAAAGTCAGGTCCTTCCTCACATCATCAAAGTTGTAGTAGGACACTCGGTCTGGGATTGGTGGAGGTGGTCTGTCAGTCTGTAACAGTAACACATGAGAATTGTATGGTTTACTGCTAGTGGAGATAACTCAAAATCTATCATTTCAGTCAACTTTGAACCGGCCTTTCAGCCAATCAATGACAAAACCCACAGATGTCAAATAGCCAGACGTCAGGCCCCCCCAAAAATAAATCTGGTATAGTGGTAACATGGCTGAAAAAAATGGGGTCAGTAGGTTTGGTAGGTACTTTTTCTTGTTTGTTTTTTTGGGCTGAATGTTATTGTGCAATGATTTTTTCTGTTTTGTTCTCCTTCCCCCATCCTAAAGACACATGAGGAATGAGGAAATAAAGGTTGTGATTTATTAAAACGCTAACAAACTTTCACAAAGCCTTGCTGTTACCCCGATGTGTGTTTTGGGTTACATTTCAGATTGCGTTGTGTGCTCCAGGGACATGACTTAGCAGAGTGCAATAATTAAAAAAAGTCTAGGGTCGGCAGAAAAAAATATGGTAGGTCGGGTTACCAGAAACAATTGTTGGTTTGTTTGGGCCTCAAATAGAAAAATATGGAAAATTTTAAAAATAAATAACATACAGGTCCTGGTCTTGAGGGATTCAGCGTCACAGGTCTTGGCATGTGATAGGTCGGAATGCTTCCCAGTACAAGGCCACTGCACTTGCCAGATGGACCTGAAATTGTATTTATAATGAATGTACACATAAAATCTAGAAAAATAAATGTAAAATAAATTTAAAAAATACCCAGAAAAAAATTGTAAAACCCAGCTCTGTGTCACAACCTGTGCTCTGTGTGATCAGGGTGCTTTCAAACTTGTATAATTAATCTATGGTTGCCACTTTCAAATCTGGAAATATTCTCAATTTTGTATTCCATATAAATGTGTGGTGGTGTGGTACAGCTGTCCCCAACACATCCCCCTCCAACTCCAAGTAAAAAGGGAAACCACCACAACAAATAGAAATATATAATTGGTGCTCATAACTGACATGCAATTCTTGTTTGTGCAAATTTAGCCAGTTACTTCAGTAAAGAAAATAACACAATAGCAAAAAGACTTACCGTATTTGATACCGCTTGCTTCAAAATGCCGGGAGCATATTAGTTGCAGTGTTTTCGTTGAATGACGTGTCCTTGCGGTCAATGATGCGGATCAATACTCGTCGGTACTCGTCTTGCTCGGCGCTCACTCCTTTCCTGGGCAACTTCGGAAAACATAATCCTTGACAGTTTGTCGAATTAGCGTGACAATCCACAATACAGCAGTTCGAACCACTGCTTTTATTCATCATGACGCTCAACCGGCCTGCCATTGTGATTGTTCGCTGAACTGTGAAATCACTTTAGGACCATCACTTTAATCAGCCACAAACTGCAATACATCAACGTGTGAAAGAAAATCCCACATACGTTTGAAGGCTACTTATACAAGAAAACGAATGTCACATTCAAGTATTTATTTTATGCACTTGAGAATGAAAACGAAGATGAAGACGAAGACACAAAAGTCGCTAATATGATGTAAACATTGCAAATGTCTGAGAAACGGAAGTGTGAAACCCCAACAGTTCTGATTGGACCTTTCGTAGCCACTCAAAGGGCCGTGACCCCAAGAGGAGCGTCCATTTATATTAGGTCCGTGGTCAGAACAGACCACAACAATTCCTAGCTTATAACCACGATATAACCCAAATAGACACTAGCTCTGGGGACAGAAAAATCAAGTTAGCATAGCATAGCCACAACAAGAATAGGCCGGAGGCCAAGCCAGACAATACAAAACCAAGCCAGACAATACAAAACCAAGCCAGACAATACAAAACCAAGCCAGACAATACAAAACCAAGCCAAGCATGCAGAGTATTCAGCACAGTAGCAAACAACCTCCGCCGACCATAAGAGGGGGGAGCCGAAGAAAAAGTAGTGTGAAAACAATGGAAAACCAAGGCAGGAAGCCAGAATAATTATGCTGTATCTGGAAAAACAATCTTTACACAAAACGAACTAGAACACAACAGCAAAAGGACAAACGAAACCAGAGCATGGACTTAAAATGCAGAACCAAGGAGCGAACAAAAGACGTAACAGCGACGGTAATCGAGAGCTCCATATAGCATTATGGTTTATACAAAACAGCAAGAAGGAAACAAAGGGAAAGAACAAGCGACGCCAGAAGCACAAAAACAAAACGAAACAAACAAACAAACAAACACGAAATTTAGCCGAAAAAGGGACATAACACAGTAGCGAGAAACAACTAGCATCGACCCTAGTCAGCAAGAAGGATACGTAAAGAGGTAGCTATACAATGGTGGTGATCCACATAAAGCAGACAGTAACATCAGTACAAACTTTATACGCAAACAGCAAGAACAATACACAGCAAATCAAAACAAAAACAGGAGCACTGCCCATGAACAACAACAACTACTACTACTACTACTACTACTACTACTACTACTACTACTACTACTACTGCTACTACAATAAAAAATAACGACGACCACGACCACGACCACAACAACAACAACAGCAACAACAACAACATCAACAACAGACAATAAACAAACAAACAAAAACAAGCGTAAAAACACAATCAAAGCAGGGTGTATGTATATATTCCAGCACAGTACACAGCAAACAACCACCACCACCAACGCAAACGGTAAAGTAAGAAGGCCGAGCAGAGAGAGCTAGCAAAATACTCGGGGTGGCGGTCCACATAAAGCAGACGATAACGTTAGTACAAACAACAACAGCAACAACAACAACACAGGAAGAAACCAATCCAAACAGCATATATTTTACCAGCACAGTGTATACCGAACAACCACCACCACCAATACAAACGGAAAAGAAGAACGGCCGAGCAGAGAGAGCTATTAAAAAATACTGGGGGTAGCGGTCCACATAAAGCAGGAGATAACGTTAGTACAAACAACAACAGCAACAACAACAAGAAACCAATCCAAACAGAATATATTTTACCAGCACAGGGTATACCGAACAACCACCACCACCAATGCAAACGGTAAAGCAAAAAGGCCTACCAGAGAGCTAGCAATATTAGGGGTGGCGGTCTACATAAAGCAGGAGATAACGTCAGTACAAACAACAACAACAACACAGAAAAAACCCATTCCAAACAGTGTTTCCTAGCACAGTGTAACAGTACCGAACAATCACCACCACCAATGCAAACTTTTATAAGCGAAAAGGCCGAGCAAAGAGAGCTAGCAAAACACTAGGGGTGGCGGTCCACATAAAGCAGACGATGGCGTCCACAAGTCGTGGCCATGTCAGCGAGGTGGCAGAGGAGGCGATCGCTGTGCCTACGGAGGTGCGACTCGAGACCCAGGGGCTGTGGGGGTCGGGAGGGACCCGGGAGGGACCGGGAGGGCCCTGGGACGGATCAGTAAGGGCAGAGACTGTAGAGTCTCTGGTAAGGGGAGGGTCCACGGCAGGAAAGAAAAGGAAACCCTACCACTGTTTTATGGGCCCGCAACAGTCCCAGGCCGTGGCGTCTGATTTACGGGCTCGCTGCCACAGTGCGACACTACGAATCGTATCGGTGGTGCTTTTATTTTCCCGGTGGTTGTGACGATCTTCTTTATTTTATTTTTTTTATCATGATGCCTATTTTTTTTTCTTTGCCATTTTGATATCGTTATTAAATCTCTCGCCATTACTATTCTCTTTACAACTTTTACCCCTCCCCCAGTGTTTCTTATCGTGTGTTTTTTCCTCCAGTCTCTTTATATTACTATTCAATTCTCTCGCCATGCAGGTTGTTCAAAAGTTTTATGTCGCTCTGGTTTTCTTTTTTTTTCTTTCTCTCTCTCTGTTTTGTGAAGTCTCTCTCCGTTACTACTTTCTTTTCAAGCCCTTTCCTTTCAAGCTTTTCTTCAGCATGACATCTCTTTAAAGGAACAGGTCTCTTGGTCTGGTATAAATACCGAGTTTCCATTTAGAATATACTATAGACTGTGGCAGCAGTACAATCTCTTTAGAGATTTTGTCTAGTTCCATAATCGTTTAAGCTACTCGACATTACTTTTATCATTTCGAGCTTCTTTTTTTTTCTCCGGCCTATAAGTTGAATAAAATTGTTAGCCAAGTATAAAACTACGATTTTCCATTTTGTATGCTGCGACGCAAGATGATTTTGTCTCTTTGCATTTCGTGCCATTAAACGCGAAGAATACGCATTCTATTAATCTGCTCGCTTCGCTTAACTTCAAACCTTCACCAAAACAACACAGGATCTTTTCAATTAGTCTCTATACCATACTTTTCACTTCAGTCAGTCGAGCACATAACCTATTATGTGGAAGTAGAACATGCACAACGCATCTGTCTGTGTTGAGTGAATGCATGTGTGAACTTGTGTGTGTGTGCCCCTAAGACTGAGTGTGTGGATGCGTGTGTGTGTGTGTGTGTGTGTGTGTGTCTGTCTGTCTGTCTGTCTGGCTGGCTGGCTGGCTGTCTGTCTGTCAATCTGTCTGTCTGTCTGTCTGTCTGTCTGTCTGTCTGTCTGTCTGTCTGTCTGCCGCTCTGTGTCTGTGTCTGCGTGTTTGTGTCCGCGTGCCTGTGCATGCATCCTTGCGTAGGTGCAAAAATAAGCATGCGGATATCAGTATTACAAGCACACATACCGCGAGAATGTCCTTTTGTATGATATTGACGCAATACTATTCTAAATGGTCATCAATTTTCTTTCTTCCCTTGCCTCCACCCAAACCTTTTGTCTGTCTTCTTTTACTCTCTGACCAGAAACTTAACATTTTCTACCCCACCTATGTTGACCAAGTTTTTTTTTAGCCGAGACCAGCTGTGCTGCAGCACTGAGGTCACTCAGAATTGTAGTAACTGAGTAGGAACTGTGTATCAACACGCTGGAATGCAGGCGTTAGATCGACGTTACAGGAAGCGACTGAAGTGACTGTGTGTACGGATATATCCGTACCAGGTCAGATAGAGCCATATATGAGTGGGTATGGATATATCCGTACCTGGGAGACAACGAGTAAAGCATGCATGATTAATTCAACTAACTCCCATCGCTGGTTTCTGTAGAGTCCCCGGATGTTGACTGAGAAGGATCCTCGAATTCCCACGTGCGCCATCCTTCCCTCTCTCTTCGTTTCATGATATCGACGCAATACCGTTTCAGGTGGTAGCGTATTTACCTTCTTCTCTCTCTTCTTCATTCTCTTCCTTCGTGTTCGATCCTTCTATCATCTTCTACTCTATGACCGGTTACTTAAAAAAAATTTGTATAGCATCGACGCAAGTCAGTTTCTAGATCTTTTCCTGTCTTCTTTTTATCTATCCAGTTTCTACGTATGTTCTACTTTTCTGTGACGAATAAGTTAAAAATGCATCATTCAAATGCATCTTCTTCTTCTTCTGCGTTCGTGGGCTGAAACTCCCACCGAGTATGACCGTTTTTACCCCACCATGAAGGCAGCCATACGCCGCTTTCGGAGGAAGCATGCTGGGTATTTTCGTGTTTCTATAACCCATCAAACTCTGGCATGGATTACAGGATCTTTTTCGTGCGCACTTGGTCTTGTGCTTGCGTGTACACACGAAGGGGGATAAGCCACTAGTTGACCTGGAAGATCGGAAAATCTCCACACTTAACCCACCAGGCGGGATTCGAATCCTCGACCTTCCGATTAAGAGGCCGACGTCTTACCACCCCGCCACAGCGCCCGTCATTCAAATGCATCGTTCTCGTTAGAAAGCTCCTCTGCGTTTGGGACAATCTTCGCATTTCTGCGAACGCCACCCTTTCCTCTCTCTCTGCTTTGTATAATCGACACAATACCATTTCACACAGTGGTCTATTTTCTTTTGCTTTGCTCTTCCTCTTTGTATCTCCTTCTCCCTTCTTCTACTCTTTGACCAATAACTTTTTTTTTAAACATGTATGATTCAGGTCCACTATACATAACTCAGCGTTTTGGGCCCATCGTTTTAGAGGGTCCCTGGAGGTTCCCTGGAGGTTTGGGAAGAGAACTCGCGCATTTCGGCCATAACGTCACCCCTCCTTCTTTCTTCCCACATGCTGCGCGCAGCTCATCCCGCGTTTAGAATAAAATTCCGACCACAATAGAAAGTTGTCAGTCCGCCGCAGAGCTGTCTGTTGTTATAAAGTTGTGCGGAATATATAACCGGCATAAATACGGTTGCCTTGAAGACAAATGGCCGTTTAAGTGTTCATTGTCAGGGCGAAGTGTTGCGGCCGCCGAGAGTCCTGGTGTGCTGATGGCCTCGCCTCTCTGCCGCGTCTTTGTCTTTAAAGCCATATCTCCTCCCTGCCCCCCCCCCCCTCCCCCATTGCCCCCACATCATCTTCCTCTCCATCAATCATCCCCATATCCAATCCCTTCTTCCACACCCCATTTCCCTTTGGGGAAACTTTCACTGCGCTGAAAATCTGATGTGCACAACTATCACGGTCCGTCCTACCACTCCCCCGCTCCGCAACCTCATTTTTATTTCATTTTTTATTTATTGCATTGCATTTTTTTGGGTATATTTATTGTCCTTGTTGAATTTTCTCCAATATTCTTGTCCATTTTGTCCGTTGTTGCATCAACCAACAGAACGGACGATGTTACCTTCAAAATCAAAATGACATAAATCTCCTGAATTGGTGCAAAAATAAATGAACACAGAAATGAGACATAGTGGGACATGGCTAATTGTGTAAATGACCCTAATTTCTTAGGCGTGTGATGTATGACTTGTGTCAGCTGGTCAGTCAAGGCGTTCAGACATTACACGCGCTGGTGCCTTGTCATTGCACCATAACATCATCATGGCAAGTCATACATATGCAACGGTATGGTAAAATGCTGAGCAGGGTAATAATAATACGGCGGTGTGAAACGGGTCGGCCCCTCTCACTCTTCACGTCCTCTCTTATTTCTCCACAGCCACAGGAGGTTGAAACATACCGCACAGCAGTCCGACACGACACAATAAGTTCAGGTGCTAAAATGCCAAGCGTTGTGTAAAATGCAAAGCACGAATGTTCGCGCCAAACCCTCCCCCCTTTCTCGCCCAGCAGTCAGTATTTCCGACAGGAACAGGGGGATGAGGCTTGTAGCGGCCGTGTAGGGACTTTATCATTCTGTGTCAGGATATCTGTTTAACGGGACACTCCGTCAAAAACGCCGCTTTGTTTTGCCTGCAAACATAATGACAGTGTCTGGCATTTATACCCCGCGTACTGTAGACCTGTCTACTTACTCGCGAATCGGAGGGAGACGATTTTTGTTATGCGCGGACAGGTGGCTTGTTCTCCGTGCCGACTGCGTAGTCGAGGTCTGACACGGAGTTGCAGGTGCAGAGTCAGAATATAGGTGCGTGAATGACACTGACTTGGTGCGTGACATGACGTACAACGTCCGGATAATTATAGTGTATAGTATAAAGTCGAGGTCTGACACAGACTTGCAGGTGCAGAGTCAGAATATAGGTGCGTGAATGACACTCGGTGCGTGATATGACGCAACGTTGTATGTCCGTATATAGTGTATAGTATATAGTCGAGGTCTGACACGGAGTTGCAGGTGCAGAGTCTGAATATAGAAGCGTGAATGACAATTGGTGCGTGATATGACACAACGTTGTATGTCTGTATATTTTGTCGAGGCCTGACACAGAGTTACAGGTGCAGAGTCTGAGTATATAAGTGCGTGAATGACACTTGGTGCGTGATACGACACAACGTTGTATCAGTATCCGTATTATATTATAAAGTTGAGGTCTGACACAGAGTTGCAGGTGCAGAGTCTGAATATAGGTGCGTGAATGACACTTGATGCGTGATATGACACAACGTTGTATGTCCGTATACATTGTGTAAACTCAACGTTGAAGGTACGTAGTCTGAACATTCAGTAAAAGTTCCATAGCCGGACACAACATCGCAATTGAACACCTGAGTAAAAACGCAAAAATGCTCTGGTATAGTGTTCTTCTTTCTATTATGCTTACTTATTCTTTTGTTTTCATGGGCTGACGCTCCCACGATACACTCGTGTTTTTGTACGAGTTGGTATGGCCGTTTTTAACCCGCCATTTAGGCAGCCATACGTCGATTTCGCCGGGAGATGCATGCCTAGTATTTTCCTGTTTCTGTGACCCACCTTACTCTGACAAAGACTACAGGATCTTTATCGTGCGCACTTGGTCTTGTACTTGCGTGTACACACGAAGGGGGATAAGAAACTAGCAGGCATGCACATCAGT
>NC_090246.1:50781522-50801522 GCF_037325665.1 Littorina saxatilis
GCCCGTGTCCCTCTGCCTGTCGTGAGAGAACGGGGGCGGGTGGGGGGGGGGGTTGAGCTCTTGGAGAGGGGTGTGCAGGAACTGCAGGGTGACTTTACTTGGTTCCCCCTAATCCTAGCTGCACTGTCACAGAGTGGGAGATGTTCTGACCCCAGGGAATGTTTCTCTCACTTTGGTTTAAAAAAAATTGTATTCAAAGTGCATGACATGAAACAATTGCAACTAGGACACGAACTCAAGCAAAATCCTATTTTACGTGACCAAAACAATACAACATTACATAAATCTCCATGATGATGGACAAGACAATAACAAACCAGAAGAACAAATTGCGGGGATGTGGCGTGGGGAGATAAAGGAAAACAGAAGAATCTACAGAGAATAAAAAGAGGGATAAACATAATTATAGGCAACCTAAAGAAAAGCGTAGGACGAAATCGCGAGGGAACACTTTCTGTGGGTAGTTCTTCTTGTTGTTTTCTTTCTTGTATTTGATGTCAGAATTATGTTCAATTCGTAAATTGGTTGCCTCGCTAATCTAGCACATTATTTGTTTGGCTTGCTCTTCCTGAAGGCCATTTTTAGGGGACATGAATCATTTTCAGCTCGTTCGTGTATAACGCTGTTTGTTATTATTTATAGTGTGAATTTCTGTTATAATTTAAAGCGCATAGTGCTTTTAGTTGTGCGCTATAGAAATCTCCTTAATAAATTAATAAAATTTCAACTAGTTGTCTGGTTACGACGACTAACATCCCCAATAACAAAACATCAACAGAGAGCTAGCTCAGACCATTACTAATTATTCAACGATATTGCTTTAGCTTTTGATCCAGTTAGTATTTCTGTATAATAATTATGCAAAAGCCCCAGTCACCCATTTCGCCATGCGTATTGTACAGAACAATCCAGTAATGATGCTCCGAAGCAATACATCTCTGATTGCACTGCGGCTACACTATCTTCTGACATGGTCTAAAACTTCCAACCACAGCGACGAAGAACCAGTGATCAGAACACTGATCAACGCACACACCAGTCAGTATAGCAATGAACGAGATGACAAGCAGTAGAGGGTGAAAACAAATCGATGATATCGCTAATCGTTGAAGTCCGCCGTAATATAAGGACATATTGATTGCATGCGGGGAGATGACATGAGAAGGGGGGGGGGCTTAGGGGGGGGGGGGGGGGGTACAGGGGCAAGGGGGTTACGGGGAGAGGTGTAGCGGCGTGTGGAGCGATTTATTAGATATGTCCATCGGTGACAGCAATATCCTCGCAACATTCATCATGACACCTCGCCTTCTGACCGCGCTCCCTTATCGTTCCGTGTGACAGGTGGGGAGAAGAAACGCTCCCCTTGCTCCAACAGGTTACTGTCTGTCCCGTTCTCTATACCCCCCCCCCCCCCCCCCCCGTAGTCTTCTTCTCACCCCACCCCACCCCACCCCCTCCCACTCCCACTCCATACCCCCGTATGCCCTCTACCCAACATCTCTCTTTGCTTCAACAGGTTGTCTGTCCACTCTCTACCCTAGCCCTTATAGTCTCCCATACTCCCTTCTTTGCTCCAACAGGTTGTCTGTCCACTCCATACCCTGGACCAAAGTTTTCCCCTCTCCTCCCTTCCCCTATCTACTTTGCCTTACCTCCACCCTCCCCTAATCCCCGCTCCTCCGACTCTTCGTTGTTGGACAGCTAGCTGATAATACAATTTTTATCACGCCGCCCCGATAGCAATGCGTTCCCTGGTCGTTGTCAGGACCTACAGATAATGGTGACATTCAAACATTGTGGTCGATGGACCCCAGGGTCTGTGCAGCAGTGCCCCCGCGACAATGATATTGGGTCGAAGATGCCAAAAGCAGGACCCACCAACGTCAGCCAAGGGTTTGGATCTGTCACCGGACACACCGACTTGGTATTGCGACGCAGCCGCTGCACACTATTCATTAAGACAGGAGCCCGAAGTTGTGGGTGTTTTGTTTTTTTTGCGGAAAGGACATTAACAATAAGCCTACCAAAAGCCAACCCCACCAAAACATCGCACACAAACAAACAAACAAAAGATAAGAGGAGCGACAGTAACATGCTTAAAAATAAGCTACCGTTACTTATCTGAACTGTCATGGTCTTGCACAGACCGGTAGCCAGATGGACAAAAGACCAAAGACAAATAGTCGAAGACAATACAAGCAGAGCCAATTTTACGAATGGTGTTTGGGTTTGTCGCTATTCATTCTCAAGCTGTTCCGCTAAGCACGGAAGACAAACGGGCAGAAGGATAAGCTACCGTTACTTATCTTGACACCATGATGGTCCCGTACTGACCAGGGACCCAGATAGGTAGGCCGGGAAATAGTCGAACAGCCAACAGATATTGGGTCACAGATGCCATAAGCAAGAGTCAACCACGCCAGTATGATATGGGGTTTTGGTCTGTGTTCATTTATTCTCAGCTGTTTTTACCAGACACGTAAGAGAAGCAACAGAAAGAGGCTAGAGGATAATCCACGCTTACTTATCTGGACAGGGTCTTCCATTGACCAGAACCAGATAGGTAACGGGCTGGACACTCAGCCAATATTTGGTCAAATATAGTGTAAGCAACAACGACGGTAAAGAGTAGGGTTTGAGTTTGTCGTCATTCATTCTCTGCTGTTTCGCATGGAACACGTAAGAGAAGCGACAGAAACAGGCGAGGGCATAAGCTACCGTCACTCATCTGGACATTGTCCGGTGCTGACCAAGGGCTAGATCGAGTAGGTGAATGGACAGGCGGAGACTAATGTTTGGAATCAATCCTGACGTATCTAGATGGCCAGTCATGACATATCTAGATGGCCAGTCATGACATATCTAGATGGCCAGTCATGACATATCTAGATGGCCAGTCCTGACGTATCTAGATGGCCAATCATGACATATCTAGATTGCACGTCTGCTGACCAATGGCCAAAAGTATTTGTCATGGCAAAGACTGTGTCTGCTATTTTGGTACCTGTGGTGTAAGGACACTCGAGGGCTCAACCAACAGTCTCCATGTATTGCAGGTGGCTTTTCATGAAATGTGTAGTTTTGTCAAAGTCAATAATCAATCGGACAACTGAGCTGCGGTTTGTTTGTTTGTTTGTTTGCTTAACGCCCAGCCGACCACGAAGGGCCATATCAGGGCGGTGCTGCTTTGACATATAACGTGCGCCACACACAAGACAGAAGTCGCAGCACAGGCTTCATGTCTCACCCAGTCACATTATTCTGACACCGGACCAACCAGTCCTAGCACTAACCCCATAATGCCAGACGACAGGCGGAGCAGCCACTAGATTGCCAATTTTAAAGTCGGCTTATGTATGACTGTCACAAACTCATACAAAGTCAGTAGTTCTTGACAAAAGGGATCCTTGACAATGACCCGGCCGGGGTTCGAACCCACGACCTCCCGATCACGGGGCGGACGCCTTACCACTAGGCCAACCGTGCCGGTCTGGGCTGCGGTGCACGTACCGAAAGTGGGTGCCACCCAAACGGGAGAGAACAAACCGTGGGATCTGATTCGTTGAAATCACAACAAATCTCAATTTCAACCAATCCAACACTGCGGCTGGCTCCCACCCGGTTGGTAACTTTCTCGTGCACCTGGGCCCAAGGTGTCGAATATTAGGATGCGTCCTCTCATCAGATGGCCCGGACATCGCAGATATTAATGTACAGGCAATGGTCAAATTCACAGTCCGAATCGTTCGGTGAGGTTTTTTTCAATTAAGTAATAAGAAATAAAAATGATAAAATGAAAAAGTAAGAAAAAAATACGAAAACAACAAACATTATGGCATTTCACGGCGGGTCGTAATTTACAATACAGTTTGTGTGTGTGTGTGTTTTCAGGAGGGGTGGGGTGGGGGGAGGGGGAACTTCATCATAGGGGGGTAGGTTCTGCAGTCTGTTTGCTTTAAGTCAGCCGAATCGTACACAAAAAATGCTCATGCAGAAATAAAATAAAAATCCACAAAATAGTTGAACTACAATAGAAGAACAGCAGTGTCAAGAAAGGACTATTCAGCATACCAGAATTAAATTAGTCTCCATATACAACCCCTGTTACTTGACAAGGGCCGGCGGTTGTGAATTCATTAGTAATTTTTTTTTTAAATGTCTTTCATTATTGATCAGACCTGAAGCTCTAGTAAACACTTCACAACTTCTTCTCTTGCCCTCCCGTCTTTGTTTACAAATCTAGGTACTTTCTAGGCAGTAAAGTACCAGTAAGTGTAAAGTTTCGATACACAAACATAATGTAAACAAAAACATAACATGAACGAATGGAAAAAAAATATGAAACTAATATTTTACATGTGTATTTTAGATCAAGTCCATGGAAACTCGGCTGCACTTTTCAACCAAAAAGAATTAAGTGTTACTTGCCTGCGTTATCATTTCAGAGGTTCTTAAAAATATGTGTTGCTTATTTGAAAATCATATTTTAATGTGATAAATAAATGAAATGAGAAATCAATAAATCATTGATTCAATGTTTTATGAAATCAATTAAATGACAAATTAAAGAATTATAAAGATAAGATAATCAGTAAATAAATTGATAAATAAATACACGAATTCAATATCAACCCGAGAAAAAAGAGCACCCAATTTATGAATAAATTTACAAACACATCAAATCTGTATCAACAATTAAACGATGATAACATTAATAATTAATGTATTGCACTCAAATCGCACGGGTAATTATGGTTCAGTTCATAAAAAAAACCCAGGAACAAGAAAATAAAAAGAATTAAAAAGAAGAAGATGAAAACAGGCTCACAAGGTAAATGAAAAACAGAAACACAATCTGTGTAAAACTCAACACTGACATACATAAAAACAAAAGACGAAAACTAAATCAGCAACAACAACAAAAGGTTAAAACAACCCCAGCACCACCAACAATTAAAAGCAAACAACAAGAATAGTATCCATTTCTTTTCTTTTCTTGATCTTTCATCTTTTTTACATTTAGTCAAGTTTTGACTAAATGTTTTAACATAGAGGGGGAATCGAGACGAGGGCCATGGTGTATGTGTGTGTGTGTGTGTGTGTGTGTGTGTGTGTGTGTGTGTGTGTGTGTGTGTGTGTGTGTGTGTGTGTGTGTGTGTGTGTAGAGCGATTCAGAGTAAACTACTGGACCGATCTTTATGAAATTTGACATGAGAGTTCCTGGGTATGATATCCCCGGACGTTTTTTTCATTTTTTCGATAAATGTCTTTGATGACGTCATATCCGGCTTTTTGTAAAAGTTGAGGCGGCACTGTCACACCCTCATTTTTCAATCAAATTGATTGAAATTTTGGCCAAGCAATTTTCGACGAAGGCCGGACTTCGGTATTGCATTTCAGCTTGGTGGCTTAAAAATTAATTAATGACTTTGGTCATTAAAAATCTGAAAATTGTAAAAAAATAAATATTGTTATAAAACGATCCAAATTTACGTTCATCTTATTCTTCATCATTTTCTGATTCCAAAAACATATAAATATGTTATATTTGGATTAAAAACAAGCTCTGAAAATTAAATAAATTAAAAATGATGATCAAAATAAAAAAAAAATTTTACGCCTTACGCGACTTGTTTATTATGTTTTTCGGGAGGGGGAAATGGGGGGCTGCAGATAAAAAATAAAAATTAAGACTGACCAAAGTCATTAATTAATTTTTAAGCCACCACGCTGAAATGCAATACCGAAGTCCGGGCTTCGTCGAACATTACTTGACCAAAATTTGAACCAATTTGATTTAAAAATGAGGGCGTGACAGTGCCGCCTCAACTTTCACGAAAAGCCGGATATGACGTCATCAAAGACATTTATCAAAAAAATGAAAAAAACGTATGGGGATATCATACCCAGGAACTCTCATGTAAAATTTCATAAAGATCGGTCCAGTAGTTTAGTCTGAATCGCTCTACACACACACACACACACACACACACACACACACACACACACACACACACACACACACACACACACACACACGCACATACACCACGACCCTCGTCTCGATTCCCCCCTCTACGTTAAAACATTTAGTCAAAACTTGACTAAATGTAATGAAGAGAGGTACAGTAAAGCGTGCTATGAAGCACAGCGCTACCGCGCCAAACAGGCTCGTCACTTTCACTGCCTTTTGCACTAGCGGCGGACTACGTTCAATTTCATTCTGTGAGTTCCACAGCTTGACTAAATGTAGTAATTTCGCCTTACGCGACTTGTTTATTATGTTTTTAGGGAGGGGGAAATGGGGGGCTGCAGATAAAAAATAAAAATTAAGATTAAAGAACGCAGAGAGATGCGGACAAGGATCGCCAAGAAATAACGACAGACAACAAACTCTTTTTTTAAGAATGGACAAGGCCTTCGGACATCGGAATGCACAGAAAAATCGTGGGATTTGTTTAAACAGTGACACATATATCCATCTATTTGCAGAGGACTAAAATAATGGTCTGCATCTTTTACCGTCATGTATCTGCTTTGTGTGTGCATCGCTGACCCACGAATGATACCTTCAATTTCCACAATGTTTGTCTCCTAACGTTTCAAGTAGAAAAAGTACGAGTACATAATCAATGTATTTATCTTGCTGCGGATTATGTGGCTTCCGCTTCTGTCTCGATAGCAAACAATAACATCGTTAATCATACCTAAATACCCCCCCCCCCCCCCCTAAAAAAAATGGCACACTGAGGTAGGATACAAGTAGTGTCGCATTCAGAGCCCTAAGACATTACCAATGTCTTCACAGACAGAAACAGACACAACGACAGAGAAATAGAGAGAAAAGGAAAGGGAAGCTCGGCAAAGTGCAATCAGTAGCGGTGTTGGGGCGGATCAGGTGAAGAGTGAAGTGGCCGCAACGGCAATTGAGATGGCCGTGCTGGGGGAGCGAAGTACCTCTGCCAGCCCTCAATTGCAATCGGGTCGTCTACCGGACTCCCTGGTCGACACGTTGTCGACTACCCCCACTCCTATCTTCTCTTCGGCCACCGCTCCGCTGTGGTCTGTGACCGTACGATACTGGCTGTTCCCCTGTCGGGCATCGGTATTACGGATCTTGCTATGAAAGCCTCGGGGCGGGTTGTATGACTGGTTGTGACTGACTGATCTCCCTTGCTTCTCCGTGATTCTCCCCCCCTGTGTCTCAGGGCCAGGACGTCCTGTGCGGTACCCGTGAGCTCTGGGGGATCCCCAAAAAATGTGTGGTACTCTGGAAGGGGGGAGGGGAAAAAAAACGGACTGTGTATACGGTTATCTTCCAAAACCTATCATTGTTGTTGCTGTTTTTTTGTGGTGAGTTTTTGTTGTTTCGGGTTGTTGTTTGTGTGTGTGTGTGTGTGTGTTTGTGTGTGTGTATGTGTGTGTGTGTGTTTGTGTGTGTGTTTGTGTGTGTGTGTGTGTTTGTGTGTGTGTGTGTGTGCGGTGTGTGTGTGTGTGTGTCAGTGTGTGTGTGTGTGTGTGTGCTGTTGCTTGGTTGGTTGGCTGTTGGGTTTTTTTTGTTTTTTGGGGGGGTTTGTTTGTTTTTGCTTTTTGCCTTCTTGGTTTTTGTGTTGTTGGTCACAGTACTTGTTTTTGTTGTTGTTGTTGGAGGGGGGGTTGTTTGTTTATTGTTGTTGTGGTGGTTTTTTTGTAATGTCTTTGGGTGTTTGTTTCTTTGTTTCTTTCTTTTTTGGTTCAAGTTGCTAACACGGCACCAACAAAGAAAAGAGCGCACAAAATAAAATAACAAAGAAAAGAAAAGAATCGTAGCGTAAACGAAGCACTTTGTTTTTGGTTTTGTTTTCTTTGAATTAACTTTAAAGAAAGGAAAAGACGGACAAAACAATTCACTTGTATAAATTCATCCCTAATCCTAGATTATGGGACTTCGTCTTTGAGCAATTGAGTTGTTACTGAAGGTATTGTGAACACTATGTGCATGCCGTCTGTCAAACTAGCAAAGATACACAGGATGGGGAAACAGATTTAAAGACGATACCCTGTCAAAACAGACAGGCATCACTCGCTAGATAAAAAAAAATGGAATGAAAAAGTACTCGTGTGTGTGCTCCATAATTATTTCTTTTTTTAAAGCTCACTATAACAACGTCCAAATGTATCAAGTTTCAAGTTCAAGTTTTTTATTAGTCCATAACCCCTGGGGGCATTTTGAACAATAAATACAATCAATACAATCATGATATATGCTAACATAATAAATAAATAAAAATTAAAAAGATTATGAAAAACTGTTACAGATTCTATTAATAAAGTCCAAAATATTCTTTAGCAATTTCTTTTTGTTAGTAGCAAACAACTTTTTAAATTTAAGTGCATTAGGTTTTTTCCAATAGTAAGGTGGTAACAACTCAGCTCTTTCTTCTTTGAAAAAATCACAGACAAATAAATAATGGAATTCATCACCTATGTCTTGTGATACACATTTGGTGCAAGTTCTTTCTGACCTCGGGATGTTAAGGTAACGTTCTTTCTGTACAGGCAAATTGTTGTTTAATGTTCTGAACTTCATCATTGCAACACATTGCTGATATGGCAGGTGTGTGACATAGTCTTCACATGCAAAAATATCTTTAAACATTCGATAATTCCAAAACATATTTTTTGTTCCAATTTCTGTAAACCATTTATGGATATACTGGTCATACAAGCTTCTTTTTACTTTCTGTTTAAACCATGCGCTTGAATATTGAACATTTTCTTGAGAAGTCCAAAGGCCAGGGAGACCAATTTCATTTAAGGTTTTTTCAATAAAACATAAATAATCAGATTCAATCATCTTGTTGATATACAATTTATAAGTAAAGCAGTACACAATACTAGAAAATTTATTTTTATGAATAGGACTAATCAGTTTATACCAATAGCAAAGCATTCTACATTTCATATTAACATCTAGTGGATATCTTCCAAGTTCACCAAATATCATAGCATTTGGAGTTGATTTGATCACATAAACTGCACATACACACAAACACACACACACACACACACACACACACACACACACACACACACACACACGCACACACACACACACACACACACACACACACACACATTGACACACACACACAAAAGGGTGGTAGAAAAAACCCAGCGGGGTTGGAAGAAAAAGAAAAGAGAAGAAAAAGAAATAAATGACTACTGGACGTAAACATTTTTTTGTTAAAAGAAGATATTTTTCTCAAAAGATCTCTTGAGTTTCATTTTGTTTTCGTCCAGTGTGGACGGACCGGCCCCAACTACGATAGTGGCTCTGTCGTCTTTTATTTCACCACTCTGCCTTTTAGCTGATCATGAATTATGAAAGGGCTAAACGTTATCGTTACATGAAATCTTTCCCAAAGATTCTGTCGTCATTTTTTTCGGGAGCTTGTCACATGTAGGAGTAAGAAATTGTCAAAGAATATAGAGAGAAAGAAAGCACAACAAAACAAAAACAGTTTGAAAACAAAAGAGAGGAGGGGGTGGAAGTCGGGCAGAACAAGACAACAGACAGCATAAAAAACAAAAACAAGCTTCGATGTCTCAAATGTTTCCCAACGGTTTGAACAGTTCTCCTTCATTATGCAGGAACAGCAGAATAATTAATCCGTCTTGCATACAGGCATATTCTTCATCAAGCCCAGCTTATCTGCAACCTTCTGCCGCGAGGTCTTCTCCCAGGGTGCGTAGGCTCATATATACGTAACGTGCTGTTCACATGGACGATTTTCAACCGATTTTTGTTAGCGAAAAGTTGAGCTGTCCGTCCGATTTCCAACCGACATTTCGCAGTCAACTCAATTTCAGCCAACTCGAAATCTGATTAAACGCTGTTCAACGCTTTAGCCGATTTAGACGTGCTCTTAGGCTGGAGACCAAAGACAGTAGTGAATGGTTGAAATCGACGAACATCTTAATGATTTTTAATTGCAACAACTTCCCAGCAATTGTGTACACGTTCAAAAGTCGGTGGCAAATCGCCCATGTGGACACTTCTTAACTTGCCACTAGAACGAAGTAAAGGGAATGACATGTATATGAAGTGGAGAAGGGGGACTGAGGAGGAGAGGAACAGTCTCAGTTGTCCTTGTTTCAGAGCCTACGTATACAGACTATGGGGGCGTATTTGGCGGATTATACGCGCAGTATGTATATGATATTCATCCATACTCATGTGGAATGCTCACATTTATCAAGCAGACGCCTCCTGATATCTATGCAAGGCCGAGCCAGACTGTGCAAGCAGAGATGAAAGAGCGACGCGTCAAGAGTCATTGCACATGGCGTTTGTCCCAGTCAAGGGAAAGCAGCGTAAATGTAAATGTGTGCAAACGCAATACTTGAGAGTGTCGGCGAGAGACAGGCAAGCGAGAAACAAGAACGGTCCGCACAAAGGCTGATCTATCGCAGAAGCGGCTGACTTTCATTTCGCTTGGCAGATCATTGTAATTCATTATCTTATTGTCAACACCAAGGGTCAAGTTTGGCCTCAACCCGGCCTTTTGATCGTAGAGGTCTTGCCTGCACAACCACTCTCCAAAAAGCCCACCATGATATGATGATCGTGTTCAGTCTCTTCACCACTCCCCCATGCACCTGTGTGTACGTGTGTTCGTGTATGAGTGAGTGTAGAAGGGAGGGGGATGGGCGGATGGAAGGAGTAGGACTGAGAAGGTCGGGTTCGTGTGTGAAGTACGGAAGTTGGTCTTTGGTCGTATTCCAGACAGAACACCTCAGTCAGTGGCAGACATGTCTTATGAAGGTATAAGCGGATTTTATTCTTTTTTGGCATAAGGGGGAGAAGAAGGAGGAGGAGGAGGTGTATTTCAGACCAACAGACTTTGAGAAAACGAGGCAAGGAGGGGTATACGGAAGAATGTAAGGCCCATCGAACATATGGGGAACCTTACGAGATGGTTTGATTACAAGATTTTATTCTAGGGCACTCAGTTGTGCAATAACGCTGATGTGTGGTTAAGTCACGACTGCCGAGTATGAGATGATGACCCGTGCAATCCGAGGATTGTGTCTAACCGGACAGTACGTGCTAAATGATGCGTGGCCCCTTCAAGTGTGTGTCCTACGAGATGGTTAATTACAAGAAGCTTTTATTGTGCCATAACGTTGGAGTGTGGTTGAGTCACGGCTGACGCGTGTGTGTGTGATGACGACCCAACAAGCCCGAGGATTTCGCCTTGCTGGACAGCACGTGCTGAACGTTGAGTGGTCCTTTAAAATTATAGTGTCATAATGATGCTGTCTGGTTTGGTCATGGCTGCTGACGCTAGTGTGTGTGACGACGACCCTACAATCCGAGGATTCCGCCCTGCCGGGTAGTACGTGCTGAACGTTGAACGACTGTAACGGCAACCTCCAGGCAGGTATAGCGAAGACGCACAGTCAGCGCCGCACGGTGGAAAGCGAGAGAAATAATGAAGGAACGGGAACAGTTACGCAGGAAAGGCGGGGGGCCGTGCTGGTCTGACGCTGAAAGGAGCAAGTCTAGGGATGAGGGGGATCATCCCTAACAGATCCGCTAGGATTTGTCCCGCCTCGCCAGTCCTCGGGCCACAGTCTGTATCCCCCTAAAGCCAGGCCGCGTGTCGGATGGGCGACAGACAGCGAGTCGTCGTCATTAGCTGCCTGCACGTGATCCCCGAGTGTCGCTGTCACTAAAGGACCTAGGGAGGCCGGTCTGCACATACAACCCACTCAAACTTTCTGAGCACCCCCCCCCCCCCACCCCTTTCGAAGGCCTTGCTTCGTGTACAGTGGTACAAGTGGTAAACGAGCACGCTCGGGGACAGCCAAAAGGGTCCCGTCTGATTGTCTTTCATAACAGGTATACTTCAGCAACCAAGGTTGTCCTTTAATTGAGAGGTGTCCTCTCATCATTGGAGCCCTCACACCACAGGTCCCACAAGCCTTTCAACCCCCGATTACTCAATGTTTCTTTTAAACCTCTTCCTGCCCGATCTCAACAGTCATTACTGTAGACGCGGAGTACATTGCAAGACTCAGTAAGTATCTTCTTCCAATGAACAACGTTTCATGTGATTGGCCTTGAAGCCGTTCGGAAAAAAATCGTTATGCGAAAAGCTCTGAATCTACACAACTATGATGCCTCCGTCAACCGATTCTATGGTAGAAGACGGGACTGTATGTATCGCAATGCTCGGAAGCTCGAAATGCACGCAACACCGCTGCCTCTATCGGCTGATAATGACAAAGGGGACTGACTACATGGAAAGGTCCAGAAGATTTGTAATGCAAACTACCCTGTTTTTTTTCCCAAGTCGTGGTCGTGGAGGTGGCACAATGGTGGGTTGTGCTGGCCTGCCTTCATAACGCACCGACAGGGACTTTAGAGTGTGGAGAATCAGGACCTGTCTCCTCAATGCTGGGACCTTCTGCTACTGCTCGTGCATGTTATTCCTGTCATCCTGTCTGACTGACAGTGCCCGTGAAAGGTAAATATGCGCCGAAATGGCTGCAATCTACTGGCCGTATAAAATTTCATCTCACACGGCATCACTGCAGAGCGCCTAGAACTGTACCCACGGAATATGCGCGATATAAGACTCATTGATTGATTGATTGATTGTACTATAACATCGGTTTCCTTCATAATTTATTGACACAAACGCGTAGGCCTTCACGCACACATACGCAAGCACGCACACACTCGCGCACTCATGCATGCATGCACGCACGCACACGCACGCGTACACACGCTTGTGCACACGCGCACACACGCGCACACACGCGCGCGCACGCGCGCACACACACACACACACACACACACACACACATATATATACACACACATGTATATAATTATATACGCATTTATTTATTTATTTATTTATGTATTATTTATTTATTTGTTTATTTATTTATTAATGTATCTATCTTTTTAAAATTGTTGTATATATGTTTGTCTATTTGGTTATTGATTTATTTATTAACGTGTTATTTGATTTATTTAGTAATAAATGAATGGTGCAGCGACTACATGATTTCAACAATTCTTTATTTTATAAACTCAGTCCACCATAACCTCTGGAGAGTGTTTGCAGCTCAAATAATTAAAGTTGTTCACGGGTCAAATTCTACACAGTAACAAGAACTTGCACACTTATTAAGAATTATGTAACTACATGTAACTACACTAAGAGAATGTTGAATTCAATGTCTAGGAACTGTACAGTCTCAACACGCTCAAGAAAAAACCCATTAATGTTAGCTGTTAATTAAGGGATCATAAGTCTACATCAAAAAAGACATTTAATGAGAACGTTCAATAATTCTGAAAATGCTTAATCTGATTGTACGTGTATTTACAAGTTGTACAACTGTGCTTTAATGACGTGGTGAATAGACTCCTCTCCGTAAGCTTTCTGTACATATTATTATCAGCGTAGGCAATTGCTGAAGTTTTGGAGAAAGAAAACTTCCTGCTATTGCTTTTTACATTTAGTCAAGTTTTGACTAAATGTTTTAACATAGAGGGGGGATCGAGACGAGGGTCGTGGTATATGTGTGTGTGTGTGTGTGTGTGTGTATGTGTGTGTGTGTGTGTGTGTGTGTGTGTGTGTGTGTCTGTCTGTCTGTCTGTCTGTGCGTGTGTGTGTGTAGAGCGATTCAGACTAAACTACTGGACCGATCTTTATGACATTTGACATGAGAGTTTCTGGGAATGATATCCCCGGATGTTTTTTCTTTTTTTCAATAAATACCTTTGATGACGTCATATCCGGCTTTTTGTAAAAGTTGAGGCGGCACTGTCACACCCTCAATTTTCAATCAAATTGATTGTAATTTTGGCAAAGCAATTTTCGACGAAGGCCAGACTTTGACATTGCATTTCAGCTTGGTAGCTTAAAAACTAATGAATGAGTTTGGTCATTAAAAATCGGAAACTTGTAATTAAAATTATTTTTTTATCAAACGATCCAAAATCAATTTCATCTTATTCTTCGTCATTGTCTGATTCCAAAAATATATACATATGTTATATTTGGATTACAAACAAGCTCTGAAAATTAAAAATATAAAAATTATGATTAAAATTAATTTTCCGAAATCGATTTAAAAATAATTTCATCTTATTCCTTGTCGGTCCCTGATTCCAAAAACATATAGATATGATATGTTTGGATTAAAAACAAACTCAGTAAGCTAAAAAGAATAGACATACAGAAAAGAGTGTTATCCTGCTCAGCGCGACCACTACCGCACTATTCTGCATGGCTTGTCGATTTCACTGCCTTTGCCACGAGCGGTGGACTGACGAAACTACGAGTATGTGGTCTTGGTAAAAAAAAAGCTGTGCGTTCAGTTTCATTCTGTGAGTTTGACAGCTTGTCTAAATGTTGTTATTTCGCCTTACGCTACTTGTTGTTCTTTATTGTTTCACCCCCACTCCCCCCCTTTTTTTCTTTTTTTTTAAGTGTGAGAGGGTGGGTGTTTTTGTACATTTAGTCAAGTTTTGACTAAATGTTTTAACATAGAGGGGGAATCGAGACGAGGGTCGTGGTATATATGAGTGTGTCTGTGTGTGTGTGTGTGTGTGTGTGTGTGTGTGTGTGTGTGTGTGTGTGTGTGTGTGTGTGTGTGTGTGTGTGTGTGTGTGTGTGTGTGTGTGTGTGTGCCTGTGTGTGTGTAGGGCGATTCAGACTAAACTACTGGACCGATCTTTATGACATTTGACATGAGAGTTCCTGGGAATGATATCCCCGGACGTTTTTTAAAAAAAATTTCGATAAATACCTTTGATGACGTCATATCCGGCTTTTTGTAAAAGTTGAGGCGGCACTGTCACACCCTCATTTTTCAATCAAATTGATTGAAATTTTGGCAAAGCAAATCGGAAAATTGTAATTAAAATGATTTTTTTTATAAAACGATTCAAAATTACGTTTATTGTATTCTTCATTATCTTCTGATTCCAAAAACATATAAATATGTTATATTCGGATTAAAAACAATCTCTGAAAATACAAAACATAAAAATTATGATTGAAATTAAATTTCCGAAATCGATTTAAAAACAATTTCATCTTATTCCTTGTCCGTTCCTGATTCCAAAAACATATAGATATGATATGTTTGGATTAAAAACACGTTCAGAAAGTTAAAAAGAATAGAGATATAGAAAAGCGTGCTATCCTCCTCAGCGCAACCGCTACCGCGCTTTTCTGGATTGTTAATTTCACTGCCTTTGCCACGAGCGGTGGACAGACGATGCTACGAGTGTACAGTCTTGCGGAAAAAATGCAATGCGTTCAGTTTCATTCTGTGAGTTCGACTGAGCTTGACTAAATGTTGTATTTTCGCCTTACGCGACTTGTCTTCTTTTTGTTTGTTTGTTTGTTTGTTTGTTTGTTGTTTTTGTTATTTTCTGTCTCTTCCCAACAGCTCCTTTCTTCCGTACCTTCACAAACTTCATCAAGTCATCAAGTGCACTATTTCCTCAGTTAAATCAACAAAGAAATAACCTCTCCGTCCTGCTCCCCCCATTCCCCAACCCCCACCTGGCTTTTCCCTTAACCGTCTGAGCTCAAAGATTTTTATCATCTGCCCAAGTGGCGGACCATATGTTAATGTCTAGCTGCGTTTAAGACGAGGCATTAAGTCGAGGCTAAAGTGAACATTAAAAAAAATGAAATATGATGCAGCGAATAATTGTTAACTGAGGGCAAGCGAAAGTCGACACCGGCAAGGTGTTTTGCTCCTTAAGCCCACGTAAGCTTCCCGCCAGCCAAGTGTCGGCATTTTACGGGGGTCAACAGGGCCGGCACCACACCGGTTTGGCATACGTTGTATTTCCACTCACTATTTACGCACGGTCATTAACAAAGAAGATGGGGGAAATTAAACAATAATAGTGATGGTTATCATCAGCAGTGTCGTACAACGTTACGGTGATGAGGAAGATTAATGTTGTTGTTGTTGTTGTTGTTGTTGTTGTTGTTGTTGTTGTTGTTGTTGTTGTTGTTGTTGTTGTTGTTGTTGTTGTTGTTGTTGTTGTTGTTGTTGTTGTTGTTGTTACTGCTGCTGCTGCTGCTGCTGCTGCTGCTGCTGCTGCTGATGATGATGATGATGATGATGATGATGATGATGATGATGATGATGATGATGACGATGCTGCAGCAGCAGCTGACACAAAAGCAGGAAATATTATTTATTTAAGATGATTTTTCCAGACAAGTTAAACATTTTAAACATTGATTAAAATTACTAATTGATATCCTCTTTTGTCCTTATATCCTCACCACAATTTTGTTTGAACTAACAACACAAGGTAACCATTTATTTGTTTGTCTTTTTTAGGTAGAGGGTTGGCGAGTTATGCTATAAAAGAACCATTTTTAAATTCTAAGATTCTTTCGTCAAGTTATATATCTTGTTTGTGTAATTCGCAACGTAATAACCACGTCTATATTTGGAGTATTGTCATTAAATCCTTATTTATCATAAAATAGCTGGATCGATCCTTGTAATTTCATATAATTGTTTTATTACATGTGTCGATAGGGTATTTTGAGCGCCCAAATAAACCTGAACTTAACGACAACTCTTCCTTGAAACAATTTTCTTCTCTCACCCTTTTGGGATATTTTGTTGTCGGACTTTTTTTTCTTCTTCTTCTTCTTCTTCTTCTTCTTCAGCGTTCGACATTTTTCTGACTCACGGACAGCTAATGATAACTGTCCCCTTCTGTCAATTTGTTTTTAGGTTTAAAAATGTTGCCATGAATAAGAATTGTTTGATTGGCTTGTGTGTTTTTGTCTCAAAGTCCCTTAACAGCTCCCTGCATGTAAATGATTTCAATTGCTGTCTGATTTGTCTCGTTATTGTCTTTTCTGGCTTGGGTCTTGGCATCATGTAGCAAAATGAAATCGCCTGAATAACTTAATAAATGCAATAGTGTCTTTCTGTTTTATTTCAAAATATTTTTTGATTAATCACGTGCTTTCATCAGCAGACAAATTGGCCATAAGATGTGTGGCAGCCTTTATACCATCTCAATTATGTTGTAAATATGTGTGATTGCAGAGCCATCCCATGTTTGTTTTACGTCAAATCGTTTTTCTTCTTCTTCTTCTGCGTTCGTGGGCTGAAACTCCCACGTACACTCGTGTTTTTTGCACGAGTGGAATTTTACGTGTATGACCGTTTTTTACCCCGCCATATGGGCAGCCCTACGCCGCTTTCGGAGGAAAATCGTTTTTAAAATACTTGTATTCCTCAGAAGTCAGAATGACCGTCAGCCATCTGAATCACTTTATAAATGATTGTGATAGCAGTGTCCTACCCTGCTAGTTTTATAACAAATCGTGCATATGAAAAAAATACTAATGCTGCCATCAGTTACCAGAATTAACGTTGGAGGCGTGATAGTCTTTGTGTCACCCGAATAACCATAAACATTTTCGTGATTGCAATGTTGATTTTTTTGTTTTTCATATTTTTTGGCTGCGAATGTAAGAAACGCTGCAGTCACCAGAGCGGCCGTTAGAGGTGGGATAGTCTTTGTGACATCTGAATAACTCTAAGAATTGTTTGTGATTGCATTGTTGAGTTTCTTGTTTTCTAAGATCATAATTATTAAGAACAGACCACAACAGCCCTTACAGATATGACAGTAAAAACCAGAGAAACTTGAACTAAAATAATACGAAGCAGAAAAGGCGACATACTAATTGATTGTATGCGGGTTTGTTGTATGTAATTTTGCTGAATAAAATTGTTTAAAACAAAAGGCAATTGAACAAAGAGAATACGAGAATGCTGTGCTGCGAGACTCAAAATCACCGCCTTATACAGTGTAGCCAGAATGGCCGTTTGAGATCTGGCAGTCTTTATGTCATCTGAAATACTTTATAAATGTTTGTGATTGCGCTGTTGTTTTTGTAATTACCTCTGATCATTCTTAAAGATGTTTTCACCAACAGGCCACACCAGCCCTTACATGTATGACAGTAAAGGCGACCAGACGAACTTAAACTACGAACAGACTAGGCAGTTCATCAGGGGTAGTATGCACTGAAAAAAATATTGCCCTATACTTGAAGGGAACCAAATTTGAATTAGTTGAAATAGACATTTGTTTCTAAGTTGAACCAATCCAAACCAAAGCAGTGCTTGGGTCCCACCCAGATGAGCACTTGCTCGTGAACACTACCCCAGGATGGTTGTGATGTTGTGGGTGTGAGAAACACTGCAGGGCGGGTAGTAGCAAGGCGTTGGTGACTCTGGCATCCACGTACACGTATCTACCCAAGGCGTGTTTGTGTGTACGCGTGAAGCGGGCAGGACTGGGTGTTGAGCGAAGACGCCTCCGAGGTTAAGGCGAGGTGGGATGTAGTGGCACTGCACGGAAAAGGTAGAATATTGGGGTAGGAGAGAAGGGTTGGATAGAATATTTGGATGTTGTAGGTACTCCACGGAGGTGTAGAATATTAGCGCTGGGTATGGGGGTATCGGGCCTAGACTGAAGGATAGAACTACTTATGGAAAATGGGGGTATGGGTGGGGGTGGGGAGGGGGGGGGTCGTCGGAATGGTAGCATATCGGTGTGTCTGTGGGAGTGGACGGATAAAACTGAAGAGTGACACTGATGTTTGGGTAAGGGTAGGGGGTTGGGCTAGGTGAACTATAGAATATTGCTGCGAGGGCTTGGAGGGATTGAAAGGGTTGGGGGTGGGGGCCAGGAACAAAACCAAGGGGTAGAATATTGGCCCGCTTGACACATTCCAGCAGTGCAGGCTAGCTATAGAGGAGAAAGCCTCGTGGATGTCTTGGTCACCCAGGAGTGGGTCGTTGGCGGCGGCTTGTCAAGCGACTGCACTATCAGCTACGCCTGTAAGCGAAACCTCACCCCTCTCTCTCTCCCATACCTCACACTGTGATGTAAGGTCCTCCTGGAGGACCCTGGCCCGCATCTATACCTTGTGTGCGCCCCCGTCAATTTGCGGCCATTCTTGCGCCATCAATCTCTCGCTATCTAATGCTACCCCGCTGATAACGCCGCTTGCAGGTCGAGAAAGAACCTCGGTGGATTGTACGTAGTGGTGTTAGGTTATCGCCGTCGCTGTACATTTTCAATAAGCCCACCCGACTTTAATCGCGCTTCCGCACGTGTGAGCTCACCCAGCGCCCAGGTAAAAAAAAAAAAAAAAAAAAAAAAGGTTACGGGGGGAGAGAGATCGCAGCGCCCGGGTACAAAATTGATGATAACAATTACATCCAGATCCGCCGAGCGCCGATGTGATACTGTAACTAGCAAAGATCTGCTTGTCGAGGTAAGGATCGCAATGCTTACTATTGGAAAACAATAAGAATGTTGAAAGTTTTAAAAACTTTTATTTTCCCGTGCACAAAAAAATATAAATTAACCATTGCAACGTACTGATTATTTGTTCTCAATACTCAATATCTCACCTTATTTCAGACCAGAATTCAATGGAAATTGAATTATCTTTGAAGAATGCACCTCGAACATAAAACCACACCCTTTATCCTTTGGTAGGATTGCAAACGTTAGTGAAACTTGATGAAAACAAGTACGATCTAAGCTCCCAGATAATACTGTAACTAACGAACGATCCCAGGGGCAAGGCAAATCTGAGCGCCCAGAAAAAAACCTGTAAATCGCAATAGAGCTCAGTGCCAAATTAAAGAACTTGATGCTGAAACAAATATTGTATGACAGCAATTAAGATCTGAGTGTCCAAGCAAAATTATCACTAACCTCAGTCCACCAAATAAGGGTTTCAACGCTTGAGCAAAACTTGATGATAACAATTAAGATCTGAGCGCCCAGGACAAATTCGCTAACCAAATAAAATATTGTATAGACCAAATGAAACAATCGCTACCTACATTTGAGGCAACATGAACATGATGCCAAAGGAAACAAAACCTGGATATCAAGGTATGCCAACAAA
>NC_090246.1:50811522-50836522 GCF_037325665.1 Littorina saxatilis
AAATAATACATCTTCAACAAGCGTTTTCCAACCCGTTCAGCAGCTGTCGGGCGGTGATACAAGGCTGCAGCCACAGTGTGTATTCAATGCATTCAAATCACCTGCAACACTTTCTGATTGTTTTGTGCACTTCTTCTTCTTCGTCTGTGTTCATGGGGTGCAAATCCCACGTACATTCTTGTTTGTGTATCAGTGCGATTTTACGTGTGGGTGGTTTGTTTTTTTGGCCAATGAGACAGTCGTACTTCGTGTTTGGGGCATTCGATGAGCATTTCAACAACGATTGGTTGAACACAATCAGAATGTGTTTTATTAACAAGGGTCATGGTCTTCCAGAACTGATTCTAATTTCCAGCCAGCACTGATAGAAACTGCTGGTGTGCCAGCATTGACATAGATGCTCGCCCAGTAGCTTCGTGGAAGAAAGTTCAACGAACTCTGCAAGAGTGTTTACTAAGCAGCGAGGCTAAAATTTGTTTTTCTGAGCACCGTAACACTTTAAAGCTCCTAACAGTATGAACAAACTAACAAAGGACATGTACGTACTGTTTTCGTCGGATCACACTCTTAATTCAGTAAAATCAGCCCTGGTGTTAACGCAAGAGACCTATCACTTGTTTTACTGATATTTACGAGATGCTGACAGAGTTTAGAGACGTTTACTAGACACTAATATATTTGGCTGATATTTACGAGGCAATACACAATCACATCGTTTGCAGCAGGTACACGTTTGAAGCACTGAGTTAATGCTGTTCACGCGGCACTACACATTATCTAGTATTTTACGTATAAGGGTGATATAACGAGAGCCGTGCATATTCTATTAACTATAGCTTGCATTTAAGCTTGTAGGTTTGTGCACTCGTTCTTCTTCTTCTTCGTCGTTCACCCATCATTTTGTGATTTGCGTGAAGCAGCGCTTTTTGGCACCCAGGGGGTCCCGCATCTCCGACTTCGGCCTTGGACGTTGGTCAGGGGTCCCTCCCCTAGACCAATTGCCTTCCTGGGCTGTTGAGCTTGGTCTGCCCGTGGTTCTATTTCGGAGTTTTCCTTCTCCTAGACTGGTTACCTGCCAGGGTTGACGAGTCCAGTCTACCCGTTTGGAGGTTGCTGAGATGACCGCTTGTGTCCTTGTGCCTCTGTGCCGTCACACCGGTACTGTCCAGCATACCTCCGTCTTCACCAGAGCCCCGTTAGCCAGCAACCAGCCTGTCCGCCAAGGGAGAACCCTACCAGTATACTTCTCACAATGAAAAATCACACCCACGTTTTAGGGACAGTGAAATTTCAGCGATTTTCTTCCGACGGCATAGCTTGGTTCTGTTTCACCACCATACCACGATGAGGAGGAGATGGTCTTTATAGCTTGGTTCTGTTTCACCACCATACCACGATGAGGAGGAGATGGTCTTTATAGCTTGGTTCTGTTTCACCACCATACCACGATGAGGAGGAGATGGTCTAGCTTGGTTCTGTTTCACCACCATACCACGATGAGGAGGAGATGGTCTTTATAGCTTGGTTCTGTTTCACCACCATACCACGATGAGGAGGAGATGGTCTTTATAGCTTGGTTCTGTTTCACCACCATACCACGATGAGGAGGAGATGGTCTTTATGGTGGGTGCACTCATTGATATGTACTTCCTAATTCTATGCCAAAATATTCATAGCTGATGAAACTTCTGCACGAATTTTAAGGTTTGGATCGCGTTGCATTAGATTTGTCTTTTAAGTGTCGAGGATTCTGTTTCAAGACTTGAGCACCATATTTATATCTGTCGCCTACAAATATTTTATCGCCGTCTGTGGTAAAGATCTGTTACGTGCTCCAGAGATCATAATTCCCTCTCTTGTTTTGGTTCTGGAGATCGCCTCTCTCTCTCTCTCTCTCTCTCTCTCTCTCTCTCTCTCTCTCTCTCTCTCTCTCTCTCTCTCTCTCTCTCTCTCTCTCTCTCTCTCCCTCTCCCTCTCCCTCCACCTCCTCCCTCTCTCTTTCTCTTTCTCTCTCTCTCTCTCTCTCTCTCTCTCTCTCTATCTCCCTCTCCCTCTCCCTCCACCTCCTCCCTCTCTCTCTCTCTCTCTCTCTCTCCCTCTCCCTCTCCCTCTCCCTCCACCTCCCCTCTCTCTCTCTCTCTTTCTCTCTCTCTCTCTCTCTCTCTCTCTCTCTCGCTCTCTCTCTCTCTCTCTCTCTCTCTCTCTCTCTCTCTCTCTCTCTCTCTCTCTCTCTCTCTCTCTCAGAGTTCTTCAAGCGTATCGTTTGTATTCCACAACTATGTGCAAGAACTGTGGGCGCAAAAGCCGTGTCTTTATGGTGTAGGGTGACAAAAGAATACCCTCGCTCCTTTTTTTTTTTTTTTTTTTTTCGAAGGAAGCGCAGAGTCTCTATTTACACTCCTCTGCTGACACTGGCGCTGAGACGTCGCGGGTTTTCAGAAAGTTGTCACTTATCACTTTGACGCGTTTGTGTGATTGATATTCTCAGTCTATTGCATTCAGGGCAGTAAAAAGACGGCGATGAATAATTCATGGGGCCTGGCGCCGTCCCTATAAACACAGGGCTTCTAACTTGTCACATTTCACACGCGGCTTGTCGCACCACCAGCTCTCCATGTCCTTCACACACACACACACACACACACACACACACACACACACACACACACACACACAAATCTTAGATATATACACACTGACTCTTCTTAAGAGTTGCACGACATGCAGCCAACCTGTGTATGTGTGTGTGTGTGTGTGTGTGTGTGTGTGTGTGTGTGTGTGTGTGTGTGTGTGTGTGTGTGTGTGTGTGTGTGTGTGTGTGTGTGTGTTGTTGTTATTTTGTTTTTGTTTGTGTGTGTGTGTGTGTGTGTGTTTTTTGGAAGTCAATGTAAGTATATAGACTTGGCCAAAAAATTATTGCAACAAATTTCAAACCCAAATTAAAGCATTAATCCCCGTGTCATTTTATTAACACTTTATATGCCAGAGAAGGCTGTTCACTTAACCTTCAGGATCACCATTTGGATTAAATATTTCTTTTACAGGGATCACGTGACCGCCGCTCAAGTAAGGGTACCCTCAAAATCGACCAAACAAAAACGGAAGAGCCGAATGAAAAATCGACAAAAAATCACAATAGGCAAAACTTTGCAACTTTGACATACGAGAAGAAAGTCAAACCAATTATCTACCCTGAACAGATTGTTTTGTTTTGCTACCTTGCGTATTTCACGCGCTAAGCTATTCCTACTGATGCAGTGTCGATCGCAAGAGCGGTCAAAAACGGGACTTTTGGCGTCATTTTTTAGGGGTATCATGACAAAAAAGTCTGCACTTTAGCAATGACTTGGTGGATTGCTTTGAAACTTGTAGAATATTTTACCAACATAATAAAAATTATTAGAGATACTTCGTGCGAGGGGAGGGGGGGGGTGATAAGCGACACTAGTGTTCTACAAAGAATCGATGTGAAAATATTTGGTGTGAGACATGATCCCGTCGTGTTTTTTAACGGTTTAATAACCGATAGTTGAGCATGACCGACAGTGTGGCTATGTCCACATTATCGAATCAAGCCTCCCGTTAAGAACACCGTTTTGTTTCAGAATTTGTAAGCGTGCCTTGAGTCGCACTGAAAGATCGAGAGTGCCGACAGAGGCGACAACTTCCTGTCTTTTGTGGGCAGACTGGCCAACATTTTTGTCTGTTGAGGTGAACCCGGGGCCTTGGCAGCGAGTCGTGCTCGTCGAGTTATGCCAAGTCCATTGTAGCTGTCTATTAACACAACGCCTTAAGCCCGGCGTTCACGGGAACAAGCCTGAAGGCGGCGACACTGGATTACCACCACTCAATTCATTTACACTTGACGCTTCTTTTCACTCGCTTCCCCTATGGCCCAATGAACAACTCGCGTTGGGCGCATATTTGTAACCGTGATCCCCTCCGAATCTTACAGGCGGAGAGAGAGAGAGAGAATAGAAAAGACTCGCTGCTCCACACTTAATGTGGATGTTTTGAAAACAGGGCTATTTCAAAGGAGTGCTTTTTTGGGCCTACGATTGTCACTCGGCACTGAGCCATTTCGGGAGGCCCACGCTGTGAAAACGCCTTTAAGATGATGGCAGTATATCCGCAATTAACGTCCGCCGACAGAATGATAAACGACAAGGTGCGATGAATGGAAATCAGGAATAATGAACTGGGTTTTTTTTAAGGGCGGAAGGGGGGGTGTCAGCTACACATGTGTTGTGTGACGCAGTTCTGGATGTGACACGGGGTGCATGGCTAGTTCACCGAACACATTGGCGTTGTCATCGTGACTTATCACGTCAATGTCATTCTCACATTGCCATTGTCGTTCTAATCTTCTAATTGAAACTATGCGTTGCCATTGTAAACATGACATTGTCATTATATTTTTGACAGTGCCCATATCGGTCTGAGATTGTCACTGTAATTCCAACGTTTACATTGAAATATTGACATTCTGATTTTTGTAATGGACATTTGCAACTTTTCATTTTTATTCTTATGTTGTCATTGACATTTGGATCTCTTTCTTGCCGAAAATTCATTGCGTTTTCAAGATAGAAACACACAAGATATCTTTCTTGGCAGACTTGGACAAAATGTACATATAGACGTAGACATGACCAGTGAATATCGCATTTTTACCAACGTTACCAATTATTACTGACATTTAAAAAAAAAATTGATCATGGTGTGGGGACAGAAGTTGTGGAAAAAAGGCAAATGTGAGCTAGTGTCTACTTGTCTGTCTGTCCGTCCGACCGCCCGGCCGGCTGTTCGTCTGTCCGTCCGTCTGACTGTCTGGATGTCTGGATGTCTGAGTGCTATTGTCTGTCTATCCATATGTATGTGCGTCTGTCTGTATGTGTGTGTGGAGGGTGTCTTTGTCTCTGAGGTTTATGCCAGGTTGATTTTATGTGTGAGTCCATACGCCTCAGTGCGTTTTGCTAAGGTAGAAGGGGGTGGTAGTGCAAGAGGGAAGGGCAGTGGGACCATTGACGCGCGAAGGTAGCCTACCTGATCACAATACGGAAGACGTGGACAAATGGTGTGCTAAAGTTGTTTTCGGAAATAAAAAAGGGTTTGGGCGCGACGCCGTTATGATTTATTTACAACTGCCAAGTGTTTCTCACCTACGACCCTTTCATCTGGCATGAGCTATTTGATGGAGCTTTGTCCAGTCGGGCGGACTTATTCCTGTCTCTGAAGAATGTCTGTGTCACACTCTGTATGTGCTTGTGTGTGTGTGTGTGTGTGTGTGCGTGCGTGCATGCGTGCGTGCGTATGTGTGTGTGTATGTGTGTGTGAGAGAGAGTGTTCGTGTGTGTGTGTGTGTGTGTGTCAGTGTGTGTGTGTCAGTGTGTGTGTGTGTATTTGTGCGTGTGTGTGTGTGTGGGGGGGTGTTTGTGTGTGTGTGCGTGTGCGTGTATGTGTACGCGCGTGCGTACGTGTGTCACGACTCTTCAACATATCACCACCACCACAATCATCGTTTTCATCATTGTTGTCGTCATCATTCTTATATTTCTTTTTACGAAGGAATTATTATCGAAATACCATTTAAGGTGCACATTCGAGTTTAATACGGCCTGTGTGTCAACGAAGCGTACATTTCCGATGTTCTTGTCGAGAGTTCAGACAAAATGCAATGCACGTGTGTTTCGCAACGAAAGGATCCACAAACATAACTGCTGTTGTTGTTGTTGCTGTTTTTGTTGTTGCTGTTTTTGTTGTTGCTGTTAGTGTTGGTGCTGCTGTTGCTGTTGCTGTTGTTGTTGTTGTTGTTGTTGTTGTTGTTGTTGTTGTTTCTTCGAAGTTGTTGTTGTTGTTGTTGTTGTTGTTGTTGTTGTTGTTGTTGTTGTTGTTGTTGTTGTTGTTGTTGTTGTTGTTTGGTACACGAGTACGGGGAAAACAAGTAAGAGGTAACAGGAGGAGTGGGGTGGGGGGGATTTGCTCTGGTTGACAGAGGGGAGACGGAGATGCATGCGTTGGGATGAGGGGGGGGGGGGGGATGGGTGCATGGCACAAAGAAGGTCCGTTATACTTTATTTTCTTGGGGACGGGAAGGGGGTGGAGGGGGAGGGGGGCAGCGGGGGATAGTGTGGCCGTTGGCGTCACCCTCATCAGGCGGCTTGGAGATGAGGGTATTATGTGTTCTTTCCGCTGTCGCTGATTATGATTGGAGCTGAAGGGACACCAGCCAGTGGCATGATAAATAGTTGTGTGAAGTGAACGCACTTCCCCCTCCCCCCTCCCCCCTTCCCCATTCTCCCTCTCCCCTTAGTCTCCCTTTACACCCCAAAATGTCGCAGACTCGGGATTCAGGCCCTCTTTGCTTCCGCTTGCAATTAAGCAAAAATCAGCATCCTTGGGCTTTGGGCAGAAATTCTAGAAACATCTGCACACGAATCGCGATCCGTGTTCTTAGCTTGTCCAAGAAAAGCGATCTTCTGCTACGGTTACTGACTTCCACAAAGCCATTCTGGCGGCTGCAGGACCAATAGGTCTTAATCTTCTTTTCTGCGGGGCGGCGAAAAATGAGAGAGAGAGAGAGAGAGAGAGAGAGAGAGAGAGAGAGAGAGAGAGAGAGAGAGAGAGAGAGAGAATGGGGGGGGGGGGGGGGGGTAGGAGAAAAAACAGCAGTTCCTCTCTCTCTTTTTCTTGGCTCTGCTGGAAACCATGTTAGAGATGCGGTGCGATGAGGATGTCTTCTGACAAGTGCCCACAACACGCTAATCACCCCGTCTGAGAGCTTAGGGAAGCTGGCTACGGCGCTCACTAATTGAGTTTCATATTCACACAGACATGCTGCGCCAACACTACCACACCACCGGCATCGCCAGCAAAGTAACCAGCACAATACCAGAAGCATCGCCAGCAAAGTAACCAGCACAATACCAGAAGCATCGCCAGCAAAGTAACCAGCACAATACCAGAAGCATCGCCAGCAAAGTAACCAGCACAATACCAGAAGCATCGCCAGCAAAGTAACCAGCACAATACCAGAAGCATCGCCAGCAAAGTAACCAGCACAATACCAGAAGCATCGCCAGCAAAGTAACCAGCACAATACCAGAAGCATCGCCAGCAAAGGTACTCTGCGGCATCTTCGTGTAGCCTACCTTTTTTTTAGCTTCCTAACTGAACAAGCAGTCTACGGTTCAGCGATGCCGTTAGGAATAGGTAAGGTACCAGCGCCAGAGTAGCAGTGAAGAGCTAGCAAGCAAGCAGACAATGTTCTCACAGGTGAGGTACAGGTCCGGGAAGATGTTGGGGGTAGCGGAGGAGGTGGGGAGAGGCGGGGGGATGCTGGGGGAGTTCGAGCACTGGAATGAAAACCCTGAAGCAGCCAACACCTCCCAGTAACAAACGAACGCGGCCGCGGCTTCCAGCCAAAACTGTCTTCGCTTTCACGCTCCTGTGTCAGGCTTGTCAAAACTTCTTTATGAAGTTCCGACATATGGCTTTGATTGTGCCGGCAAATATCTGTTTCTAATATTGAGGCTTAAGTCGTGTCTGTGGCTGGCAGCAGCCGGGGCTGGGGAAGGCAGCAAGATCCAATTGACGCCTTCATCCGCTCGGCTCGGGTTTCTGTACTCGCTCACACCGACCTCGCCGGCTTGTGTTGTTCTCTGCAGTCTTTAGGTTGGACGTGAAAGAACTCCACATAGAGAAAAAGCAACTTATGTTATACCTTTTCAATGTGGCCGTAAAACGTTGATCATAATTATACCGCCCAGCTTCTTGTAGATGTTGTGTTGTCAACAGCCTTCTTACGAAAACGCCTACTTGGTTGAACGTAGTACGCCAGTCACATAGTTTATCACAGATTCTTACAGAGCGTTATTTTATACGCAACTTTCGTACGCCATTGGACGCTGTAAAACACTCTGATCTGAACGCCTCATTTAGAGTTCCTACGCAGAGTTCGTACATACAAGCCGGCTTAGTTGTACGTAAAACACGTAGCTCTGAGCGTCTCACTGTGATATCATGCTGAGTCACCCCCCACCACCCCCACCCCCCCCCCCCCCAATATTTTTTGTTTAATACAAATTTTAAAAAACGTGCGAACAGGCCTACTTGGAAATGTTATAAGGACGCAACTCTTCCACAGAGTTATTTTCGAATTCTTGGGATCACTTTGGTTTAAAATATAGCTTATAACCGATATGGTAATAACGTCTTCACACGCGAAAATAGCACCACGTGCACAGGCTATAATTTCTCTCGGCGACCGCAAAGTATTGTGAAGAAATATAATATACTTTTCTCGTCTTGTCGTGAAATTGCCTGTCGCTGAGGATACAGATGAAAGAACTTGGGCGCAGCAACCAAATCTAAAACACAACAAACAATAATTGTACTGCACCCAGACACAGTAGTTAAAAAATGTAATAAGAAAAAGATCGTGTGTTGTTGTCACTCGAATCCTTGAAGAGCGTTATGGTTTCTGCTGATACGCCGTCTAGACAGCAAACTTGTCCACTTCATATCTCCTTTCTATATTTCACCGCTCGTCTCGCTTTGTTCGTGGACAAAGCCACAATCACACTCTGCTGTCCGCACAAACAACCTAAGCCTGTGGGTAAAAGGCGATACGTTTTGCCCCGAGCTGTGTAGAAGTTAACCAAAATAATCACACCAGGAACAGACCCTAGAGTTTATCACCACCAGCGAAATTAGTTTACACCCAATCAACACAGCCGTTAATAACGCTGTCATGCAGTTGTGACAAGAATAAAGACGGAGGGCTTTTGAAAAGACACGAGTTCATTGCCGAAGGGTACATTATCTTCTTACTCAAAAACCTCAGCGTGTGTGTGCAAATCCCGGGTTTTGTCCGGTGCCTTCTCCGGGCCAATCTTCCCCACCTGTAATGATATGCGAATATTCAGCTATAGCGAGTCGCTGAGGCAGAAAATAAGATTACATTATTGGCAGCAGGGGGAAGCAGTGGGGGGAAGGGGTGACGGGTTTGGCTGACAGTGGGGATAACGGGTTCCGTGGACAGGTCTGGCAGCAGGATGTCCCCTGTGAAGACAGGCCGACACAGGTCTGGCAGCAGGACGTCCCCTGTGAAGACAGGCCGACACAGGCCCAGGACACCACCAGCCCCGCCTCGACATGTCTCCCCCGGCCTCCTCCTCCACTCTCCTCCCCCTATGTGTGTCCTTCGCTCTCCCCCTGTCCTTGTCATGGTCAGACGCGGGTCCAGGGCAGAGATGCACGAAGCGAAAGTGGGCGCCACCCAAACGGGTGAGAACAAACCGCGGGGTCTGATTCGTTGACATCACAATAAATCTCAATGTCAACCAATCCAACACCGCGGCTGACTCCCACCCGGTTGGTAACTTTCTTGTGCATCTCGGCCCAGAACACCCTGCTGCCCCGCATGGACATGTCACACCAGGTCTTCTCCTCCTCTCCTCGTCTCCGCTCCCTCGGTGTGTGTCCACCACCACAGCATTCCCCCGCCGGTTTTGTTGTCACGGTCAGACACGGGTCCAGAACACCAGCCTCGACATGTCTGGCCATCTCCTCTCCCTCGGTTTGTGTCCACCGCGATTCTCTGCCTTTCTTGTCATGAGTGGAAAATTAAAGTGGACACTGGAGCCGGGTGTTGGACTGGACAGTGACACCCCGCCAAGTGGACATCCGCGGGACAACAATGGTAGACTATGGCCGGGTACCAAACAAGCCACCCCAGTGGGGCGTCGTCGGTTCCATTAACATGCCTCTCACAGGGAGTAGGGCTTATACCGGATCCGCCTCCCTTTACCATCCGACCTTACTTCCCCTCCCTCCCCTCAGGCCACCGTCACCCACCCCACCCCCTCCCAATACACCCCCACCCCTCACCCTCAATTCCGTTATTTTGCCCCAAGCCGCTGTCAGAGTAGGAATGAACACTCGTTTAAAGCAGGGTGTCATTAAGAGTATACTGCCAAATCCCCGACTTGCACGACCTGCAATCATTTTAAATGAGAGACACGCTTAACTACTCGCTACAAGTGGCATACTACAATCACAAGTGGAGAACAACAATGCGTAGCAAATCATGAATGATATCGAGGATTAAAAGCCTTTGCTCGTGAGCACAGCCGGACAAGTGCACAACAATTTGCACACTACGACTGCTGAAGAGCAATGGACAAAGGGAGTTAAGGAGAATGCCTTGAGACTCGCGCTTTGCCTCAAGAAGTATGAACCGTATGTATGTATAATTATGGAAGAGAAGCTGAAGAACGACGTTGGACGGTGATATGTTTTTGCCATTTTATAATGTACGAAACACACTTATATACAATACACAAGTCCTTCAACGCAGGTTCACGTTTCGAAGAACGTTTATTTTTGCCACGTTGTCTAATCTAAGGGAAAGCACTCTTCACATGCAATGATATAGTACACAATACAATCATCAAACAGTTCACACAGTAGCGGCTTGAACTCAAGAACGCCAACACCTTTTCGAGACGTGATGGCGAGTAGCATTGAGGTCACACATATGCATGAAAACATCAAAACATCACACTGCAAAACGAGAGGGTACAACCGCGGCACACTTTTCCTCCAAATGAGAACATAGACAAAAACAAAAATGAATTGAATGACTGATGGCCCTTCTCGCCACTTGAAGGTGCAGAAATGCGCAGAGAATAATTGCACATCCTTCTAAAACATGAACCTGAACAATGACAAATGACAGGAAACGATTGCACCTGTGTCTCAGGGAATGAGGACAGAAAAAAAGGACAAGGACTGCTTGTATATTCTTCTCTCGGGACCAACACCTTGTTGCTAATGATTTTGTACAATTCTCAGACGAGACAGAACTCCCAGAGAATATCTCTTTATCAGACTCAAGACGCAAAGAAGACGCAACTGTGAGTTACACCTACCTTCCTTAGTGTGTTAACGATCACAGAAACTTACTACAGATCCTTCCATGCTTTTACATGACATAAACGCATCCTTCTACTCGGACACATAGCAATAATCGACAAGCCTGGCTGATTAGAGCAGTCACTTTGTTCTTGAAGTAATTTCTCTGATTGACGTAAGTGTCCCCTACAGAATAATGCGACAAACCGATCTGCTCTCTGGCCGATTTTTGGTATAGTACTTGAAAGGATTCTCTTATAACCCATGTTACAAGCTAGACTGCGCTATAGAGAATACTACATGGCTTGCTGTGTCGTACCAGAATTACACGAGTTGTTTTTTTAAATATTGAACTGCGAGCGAAAGCGAGCTGTTCACTATTTGAAAAAGCAACGAGTGTAAATCTGGTACGACACAGCAAGTCATGTAGTATTGTGTTTATCCTACATACTGTACTTACGTGTATTTTACTGAAAATGTCTTGCAGACGAGGCAGCTAAATTGAAGACGCTTGTTTTGGAACCTCGATCTCTTCTAAAGCCTCGTGCAATCTATTATTATTATTATGGTGAGCTTATATAGCGCGAACCACAATTAACTGTGCTCTCCGCGCTTTACATACTAATTTCTGCCGTGTGAAATGGAATTTTTTACAGACAGACAGACAAACAAACATTTTTTACACACAATATATAACGCATTCACATCGACCAGCAAACCTCAAGCCTGTTAGGCGAAACTTTACCTTTCACGGCCTTTATTCCAAGTCACACGGGTATTTTGATGGACATTTGTATCTATGCCTATACAATTTTGCCAGGAAAGACCCTTTTGTCAATCGTGGGATCTTTAACGTGCACACCCAATATAGTGTACACGAAGGGACCTCGGTTTTTCGTCTCATCCGAAAGACTAGCACTTGAACCCACCACCTAGGTTAGGAAAGGGGGGAGAAAATAGCGGCCTGACCCAGAGTCGAACACGCAACCTCTCGATTCCGAGCCCAAGTGCGTTACCACTCGGCCACCCAGTCCTCTATTACGTCAAAGCAAAGAAACGTCACTTTGAAAGTGTGGCGTGACGTGTTTGTTCTAAAGATTCATCGAGGGTAATTAGCCAGCGCAATTTTTGTTTCTATAATGACGTTTGTCATCATAAGCAGTGGAAAAACAGGTCTCTGCCAGACTTGTTTGACATGACCTCATTTACATGATATACACACGTGTGATTTGAACGATTATTATCTCACGGGTGTATGTAGGATAAATGAAGATTTGCAAGATACTTTAGAAGTGAAGAAAGGTCTTTTAGAATAGAAGTATGTCGTAGTCCCTTCTGAAGACTAAAAACAGGCTGAAAAACGACGTAGAAATACTACTGCACACGCTATTAGGACAGACTCAAATGATTGGAAATAACTGCGCGCCAATTTGTCCATTCCTGGCAAAGAATGCACCTGAAGCTGTTTCAAGATGATTCATTTTTTGTGCACGGAATTCTGACCAAGACTGCCTGAAGACTGCACAGTGAAAGCGAGTGAATAGTACAAAATAGGAGGAAATGCATGCAAATTGTGCCTCAGACCTGTGGGCAGAGAGAACAGTGAAGAATTGCCGCCTACTGATTGTGGGCAGTCTTGACTAAAGGGACGACTGAGGTCCCAGGGGTATGTGTGTTTGTGTGTGTGTGTGTGTGTGTGTGTGTGTGTGTGTGTGTGTGAGTGTGTGTGTGTGGGTGTGTGTGTGTGTGAGTGTGTGTATGTGTATGTGTGTGTGTGTGTGTGTGTGTGTGTGTGTGTGTGTTTGTCTGTGTATGTGTGTGTGTTTGTGTTTGTCTGTGTCTGTGTGTATGTATGTGTGTCTGTGTCTGTGTCTATGTGTGTGTCTGTGTTTGTGTTTGGATGTCTGTGTCAGTCATTGTGTCTGTGTCTGTCTGGCTGTGTGTCTGTGTGTTTGTCTGGCTGTCTGTTCGTCTATCCATGTCCCTGTGAACGAGGGGGTAGAGAGAGAGTTCACAAATATGTCTGTTTGTTTGTTTGTCTCTGTGTCTGTCTCGTTGTCTCCCTTCCTGTATTCGTCGGTACGTGTCCGTCAGCGCAGCCAGTCAGTCAGAGAGCGTTAAATATACAAAACCACTCCCGCTGTCATAGCACTGGAAACTAAATTTCAGCGTAGGTTAATCCAGGCCTTTGATCAGCCAGCGAAGATCGTCAGCTGATTCGAATCGATTCTCGTAGCAAGGACCCGCGAAGCATACAACCAGCTGGCGGTATATTGGGGAGAAGGGGCGTAGGGTAGTCTAGATGGCAAAGATTGGCAAGACAAGGTGCAGTAGCAGTGGGAGAGAGGCGGAGAGGTGTTTGCGACGACCATCACTTCACAGGTGTAATTTCCTTGGAGAGCTTTGCTGTGTTGCCGCCGCCGCCGCCGAGCTACCCACCTTGATAAGAAGGCCATCAGGACATCACCTGCGGCATTCGGCCTGCTCTGATCCTCCGCGCTGATAGCCATGCACCAGTCCCATCCGATCCCATCCCCCCGGACCTCTGAGGTAAATACAGTGAAACCCCTCTTTTAACCCGCCACCCCCCCCCCCCCAACCCCCCCCCCCCCACCCACCCACCCTTGTCTCTCCCACGCGCCCCATATTTCAGCATCTCCCATTGTAAAACCTTGTTGTGTGTGGTACTTTTTTGTGTGTTTTGTTTGTTTTTGTGTGTGGGTTTTTTTTACACACTTTCTGTCATAAAGTCTGTACTTGAAATATAACCATACATGAATACTCTCTCCCTGTTCAAGACCTGATTGTTTCAGACTCTGTGTGCATGATTGTGGTCCTAATACGGAGGTTCCTCTGTAATTCCTTGGCCCCGGTCCCTTCAAAGGTCCCTGTCTGTTGTTGTGTCAAACTAGCTACCGGTCCTATCTATGCTCGTCAGCGAGAAACCAGGCCCCGGCCTCCTTTCAAAATACCTCGCATAAGTGGTTGCCTAACAAAGCAACTATCTTGCCTGGAAACATGGTGGCCGCAGACGTAGAACATTGGGAAACACCTCTGCACTAACAGATACACGGCGTCCTTCTTTTTCTATTCGCAGAGACTGTATGTGGAATAAGAGAGTTTGAGGAAAACAATGCAGGTGAAAATGTGTGATCGGTTTTTCGAGTGTGTGTGTGTGTGTGCGTGTGTGTGTGATGTGTGTGTGTGTGTGTGTGTGTGTGTGTGTGTGCGTGAAACGGGGGGAGGTGCAGTGTTGTGTGTGTGTGTGTGTGTGTGTGTGTGTGTGTGTGTGTGTGCGTGTGTGTGTGTGTGTCTGTGTGTTCAGTTTGTGTGTGTGTTCACCATTCCATTGAAAAAGCACAGCTTAGTTTGCCTTTGTGAATTGCATCACGAAAAGACTATTGTTTTCTAGAATACTGCATATACCTTTATAGTTTTCACTGAACAATAGACTATTCCCTCTTTCCAACGCTATCATACACGCACCATACATGCCGGAACTGGACCCCGGAAAGCAAGGAAAAAAGAAAGAAAGAAAGACAGAATGGAAAGAATAAGAAGTAAAAGTAAAGAAAGAAAGAAAGAAAGAAAGAAAGAAAGAAAGAAAGAAGAAAAAAAGAAAGAAAGAAAGATCCCCGTATCGTCTGCCAAATAAAATATCATATTGCTTTTAAGAGCACGTGTATAAGCCTTGCTTGTTGTGCTCCATTTACTATTTGATTGTATGCGGCTTTGTTATCTGTAAAAACAAAAGGCTGAATAAAATTGTTTAAACCAAGAAAGAAAGAAAAAAAGAAAGAATGAAAGAAAGAAAGAAAGAAAGAAAGAAAGAAAGAAAGAAAGAAAGAATGAAAGAAAGAAATAAAGACAGGAAAGATAAACAAAGAAAAAAAGAAACAAACAAACAAACAAACAAACAAACAAACAAACAAACAAACAAAGAAAAAAAGAAAGAAAAAAAAAGAAAAAAAAACCCTCCAAAAAGGGAGAAAAAAAAAGAAAGAACAAAATCTATCCTGTCAGTCTACGTAGTTTGTGTGCGGCTTTTGTTGGTAAAGTCACGTCAGTGAAAATGAACATTAAAGCCCACAAGGGTACAGTGAAATGGAAACCCAGGGAATTCAGAGAGGGCGGTAGATAGGGGGGAGGGGCGGCGGATTAGCCGTGCTGTCAGGGCCTAATCCTCCCCCACAATCGCCCTCATCACTGGTACTACTCCGGCCTTCAGCCTCCATTGTGGCCAGAACAAACTTCTTTTCCTCCAACTTCCTCCCCCCTCTTGGCCTGGCCCTTTGACTATGCAGCCATCCCTGCGAAAGCCAGAGAGAGGACAAGAGAACTATACTCGCACTCTCGTCTTGTTGAAGAGTCCCCTTGAATGCAGCGACAAACTGCGGATTGCTGCTGCTTGTTGTATGGTGTTGTGGTTGTATGGTGCTTCAAATGTTGAGACAGGAGTTACTGCGGTTATGTTTGCTGCTGCGATTATGTATTGTCATTTTGTCAGCTCCGCCTGTGGAGAGATTTAATTGATTTAAAGACAGACTTAGATTTGATGCATTTGTAGGCAGAGGTACTGTTCTTGATTCATAATTGGTGTGTGTTATTTACAGGGATAGCTATTGTTGTTAATTTGCACAAACAAGTGACCGTGCACGGCAAACATACACGCACACGCACATGTACACGCACACACACACACACACACACACACACACACACACACACACACACACACACACACACACACACACACACACATACACACACATACACACATATATACACACATACTACAGGCGCGCGCAGACAGACACACACACACTCACGCTCATACAAAAACACACCTTCAAAAACCACACGCCTGATATTGCAAACTCAAAAGAACATTTTTGTTCAGCTATTCGACACTTTATAGTAAATTCTTATTTTAATGTTTAACATGTTTAATGTGATACAATATTATCTTCAAAACTTTCCCTTGCAATAAAAGATCAGAAGGAAGTATAGTCAGTTATTACAGTCTTACGTTTTAAAGAACCAACATTTAAGAAATTGGCACGTGCGATATGAGTGTAAGCAATTAGCCTTTGAACCCTAGACGGCACCCGTATCTGGGCAAAAGTTAACAGATTATGAATTTACAGTAAACGCGTTGGCGAAGGGTTCGCTTTGATCCGGCAGGGAGCGAAATTTGCAGTAGCGGACATGAAGCTGAGTATCGGAAGGATTTTCCAAATGAGAACTTTTAATCTTGCGGCCTGAAAAGCTCCATCTGACAGCCGTTTGCCATATCCCCCCCGTAACCCCGATCATGTCATATGAGTGTTGATAGGCAGGTAAGGCATTATGCGCAGCGGTGAGGCTACTCCGTCTCTAGGCACTGCATGAATGGTGGCGTACGAGTGCCAAAACTGATATGTTTCAAAGTTCACAGCGAATTGTGTGTGTGTGTGTGTGTGTGTGTGTGTGTGTGTGTGTGTGTGTGTGTGTGTGTGTGTGTCTGTGTGTCTGTGTGTGTGTCTGTGTGTGTGTGTCTGTCTGTCTGTCTATCTGTGTGTGTGTGTGGTGTGTGTGTGTGTGTGTGTTTGTGTGTTTGTGTGTGTGTGTGTGTGTGTGTGTGCCGTGCGTGTGTGTGTCAGGGATAATCATATTTGATCTCGCTGAAATCATAGCAATTGCGACTTTTGACACTAGCATACCCTGAAGAGGAATAGCCATAAGTGTCAACAACAAAGCCCGGAATGTGGTGATCTGTATAAATGTTATTGTGATGATTTCAAAGACTGCTCTCGTAAGACTGACATCAGTGTCTTTTACTTGTGTTATACTTTTAGCTCATCTGTCAGGCGGAATACCTGTGTGAGAAGTCTCCTAGCATTGTTGTTATAGTGCCATAATTATGTCAGTTATAAAGCAATAATCTTTGTTAGCCTCGGTGATAGATACGAAGATCATAGTATTTTCGCTCATTTCAGACGGCATGTTCTTGTCTTTGTAATTATCTAATAAATGTTTCGTAATTCAGCAATAATTATAGATGATAATACAAAATGTCACTCTAATTTTTCTGCACTATTTTGACTTTTGGCTCTAGTCATCCTACATACATAATTCCTAGCCCTGCATCACTCCATTCTTGTCATGCACGCTTTCTCTGTCACGTGCTATATCACTCTAAACTCTCGAACACTTTCTACAAATCTAAACCTGTTGCTGCAAGTTAATTCAGCCTGTGTTCCTTTGAATAACTTCATAAGCACAGATTATGTTGACAAGTCTCTAAGGATAATGAAAACAAGTCGTGTGAGGCGAAATTACTACATTTAGTCAAGCTGTGGAACTCACAGAACGAAACTGAACGCACTGCATTTTTTCACAATGACCGTAGTCCGCCGCTCGTACAAAAGGCAGTGAAACTGACGAGCCTGTTTAGCGCGGTAGCGGTTGCGCTGTGCTGCATAGCACGCTTTTCTGTACCTTTCTTCGCTTTATCTTTCTGAGCGTGTTTTTAATCCAAACATATCATATCTATATATGTTTTTGGAATTAGGAACCGACAAGGAATAAGATGAAATTGTTTTCAAATCGATTTTGGAAATTTAATTTTGATCATAATTTTTATATTTTTAATTTTCAGAGCTTGTTTTTAATCCAAATATAACATATTTATATGTTTTTTGAATCAGAACATGATAAAGAATAAGATGAACGTAAATTTGGATCGTTTTATAATCTTTTTTATATTTAATCAAGTTTTGACTAAATATTTTAACATCGAGGGGGAATCGAAACGAGGGTCGTGGTGTATGTGCGTGCGTGTGTGTGTGCGTGTGTGTGTGTGTGTAGAGCGATTCAGACTAAACTACTGGACCGATCTTTATGAAATTTGACATGAGAGTTCCTGGGAATGAAATCCCCGAACGTTTTTTTCATTTTTTTTGATAAATATCTTTGATGACGTCATATCCGGCTTTTCGTGAAAGTTGAGGCGGCACTGTCACGCCCTCATTTTTCAACCAAATTGGTTGAAATTTTGGTCAAGTAATCTTCGACGAAGCCCGGGGTTCGGTATTGCATTTCAGCTTGGTGGTTTAAAAATGAATTAATGACTTTGGTCATTAAAAATCTGAAAATTGTAAAAAAAAATAAAAATTTATAAAACGATCCAAATTTACGTTTATCTTATTCTCCATCATTTCCTGATTCCAAAAACATATAAATATGTTATATTCGGATTAAAAACAAGCTCTGAAAATTAAATATATAAAAATTATTATCAAATTTTTTTTTTCGAAATCAATTTAAAAACACTTTCATCTTATTTCTTGTCGGTTCCTGATTCCAAAAATTTATAGATATGATATGTTTGGATTAAAAAGACGCTCAGAAAGTTAAAACGAAGAGAGGTACAGAAAAGCGTGCTATCCTTCTCAGCGCAACGAATACCCCGCTCTTCTTGTCAATTCCACGGGCACTGCCTTTGCCACGGGCGGTGGATTGACGATGCTACGAGTATACGGTCTTGCTGCGTTGCGTTGCGTTCAGTTTCATTCTGTGAGTTCGACAGCTACTTGACTAAATATTGTATTTTCGCCTTACGCGACTTGTTTTTTTTTACAATTTTCAGATTTTTAATGACCAAAGTCATGAATTAATTTTTAAGCCACCAAGCTGAAATGCAATACCGAAGTCCGGCCTTTGTCGAAGATTGCTGGGCCAAAATTTCAATCAATTTGATTGAAAAATGAGGGTGTGACAGTGCCGCCTCAACTTTTACAAAAAGCCGGATATGACGTCATCAAAGACATTTATCGAAAAAAGAAACAAACGTCCGGGGATATCATTCCCAGGAACTCTCATGTCAAATTTCATAAAGATCGGTCCAGTAGTTTAGTCTGAATCGCTCTACACACACACACAGACAGACAGACACACACACACACACACATACACCACACCCTCGTCTCGATTCCCCCCTCTACGTTAAAACATTTAGTCAAAACTTGACTAAATGTAAAAAGGCGGTTATTGTTGAGACCGAAGTGAGAGATTTAGTATCGATAAGAGCAGAACACAACCAGTCGCATTAGGTTCTCAAACGTCAGATCGCAAACTTTTCAACAAAAACATTATTCGAGTGACTTTTGTGTATCAGAATTTCTTTCTTTTTTAAACTAATTTATTCAAGGGAATAGTACTCATTTCATGAATGTGGCTGACTCGACTGAGTTTACTCCTAGTTATGATGTGTTCTTATCGATTAATGTTTATTTATTCGTTTATTGATTAATTTATTTATTTATTTATTTATGCATTTCTTTATTTACTTATTTATTTAATATGTACCTATTTATTTACTTATGTATTTGTTTAGTCATTATTTTATTATTTTATGTTTACTTGTCTATTAATCTATTCATTTATTGTTTATAATTATTTTCTTTTTTTATCAATTTATTTCAAAAGACAGCAAGATCTTGCTCGCAGGTGCGCGTATGTAAAAGGAAGTAAGAATAACGAGGGTCACATACTAAACATGACTAAGATAATCAGGCCCCTTTGATGTGTCGCAACTTTTGCACACATCTCCTATCTCCCTGTCTCGCACAAGTCTTCAGGAACAGAAACAGTCTTTCATTAGCCGGAAAGAGGGGTGAGGGATTACCGCACGGTTTTAACCAACTCGGGTCAGTTAAAACAAACACTAGACGCTATCTGGTTATAAGTATAATGTTCACATAAACGTCTTGCAAGTGACTTTATTTAAAAAAATAAAATTAAAATTAAAACACGAGAAAACCTTCAAATTCAATTGGCAAAATCGTCGACCAATTGTCCATGCGAAATATTTCTCCAGATTGTCAACTGTTTTCTCTATTGGAAGCTCATGTAGAGCACATTGTTGTCCGATTTTGAACCAAGTTTCCAATTTTTGACGCCGCATTTTCAGATTTGAGGAAAATTTTAGCCGACTGCTTTTGCACTCTTCCACCCGCCACAATGTTGCTGTGTCTTCCCGTCCTACGTAGATGCGGAGAAAATGGTGGGCATTCTTTGAGCGGTTAACTATTCATACGACGACACATTTGCTAAGTCATACATTAGTTCTGCGTGAAAAACAGTTTGCTCTCAGCGGATTTAGGTTCTGTCGTCTTGTCCAACAATGCATAAGTGGCAAAAGAGAATTAATTTCTTTCGCTGCACCTAATATCAATTTCCTTTTTATTTCATTTTTGTCTTTGTAGTTTTTTTGGCATTGCATTGCACTTATTTTTTATATCGGGGGGAGGGGGGGTAGATGGGGGGGGGGATGTTGGTGGTGGTTGTGGTCATCGTCCTGCTGCTGCTGCTTCTGCTACTACTACTGCTGCTGCTGTTTCTGCTGCTGCTGCTGCTGCTGCTGCTGCTGCTGCTGCTGCTGCTGATGATGATGATGATGATGATGATGATGATGATGATGATGATGATGATGATGATGATGATGATGATGATGAAATCAACACTACTTTTATAATAACGTCGTTTGTTCTTTGAGTCTGACAACAATTTACGAAAAACAATCACCATGAAGTAACCATTTCTGATGATGATGATGTCTACGCACTAAGCTGACGTTCTCATCAGACCAATCGAGCAACATGTTTAAAACGTCAGTCCTTGAAGATATATAATGTGTCTGGACTATCACTTAAAAGGACAAGAGACAACTGTCAACATGCATTCATGAAAACGTCGCAAAGCTGTCTTCCAAGAGACCACTTTTAACAGGACGTCCCGAATATTTACATAACAACTTCTTCAGGTGTTCGTCCTTTCTATCATCGAGGCATTAGAATTCATGCGATTTTGTTTTCCTGTAATAAATTTTCTGCCGGTCCTCTTCCCGTTTGTTTTCCCTGTGGAATTGTTGATTATATCTGGCCAGGTTTCGCTTCCAAAAATGTAATATTAATAGGTCGGTCTCTTCAATTTTTCACAGAAGAATTCCTTTGAAGAGAAGCAAACAAGACGCAATGTAAAGAGAGTGACAAACAAACGCCATGTATCATGGTCAAGGCACAACAGAGCGGGTGATAAGTCGCAGGCAGTGGGGCGGTGTGGGGGCCATCAGCTGGTCAAGTCAGTATGACGCCGCATTAGTGACAAAAGTGATAATTACACAGATCGCTTTCTCTTTGTTACTATCACTTTTTTGTTAAACTGCTAAATTGTCAATATCTTTCGGGATCGTTATTGTGAAGACTTTTGTCACTGGGTTGCCGATAGAAACTTGAGGCAGTTGTATTAATTGTAAAGTCCACAATTACCCTGATATGTATAGAGAAAACTCCCGAATGACCCGTGTCTTGCAAGGTAACTGCAATTCAAACCTTTTGCGATAGGTGAGCTACACAAATTTAACATACACGCATGATGGTAACATTGGTCATTTGAGAGTGTTATGTGTAATTTCCCAGCAATGGGATAACAAAGTACTGAACATGAAAACGAAATGGAAAAAATGTATCAATGCAGATAACAAACATGGTGATTTTTGTCAATACGCTTATGTCTAATTGGCCTTGCGGCATATTAGTGCCGATAGTCTTAGTTTTTCTGATGTCGGCATACTATCGGTAATCAGAAGTTCCTTTGTGATCACAAACGACAGTTGGGTTATACAGATCATCACTCTCTTTGACATTTTGACTTTTGAACCATCTTTCTGCAGTCAAGTAAGTAATGGACAAAACTTTAAACTGCAATGATTTTTGAAGATGTGGATCATTCTGTGTGAATAATTCCTTTTTTTCTTATTATTATTTTGCAAACACGGGTCATAATGACCAAGATTATATCGATTTTTATCTTCTTCTTCTTCTTCTTCTTCTTCTTCTTCTTCTTCTTCTTCTTCTTCTTCTTCTTCTTCTTCTTCTTCTTCTTCTTCTTCTTCTTCTTCTTTGTTCATGGGCTTAGACTCCCACGTACACTCGTGTTTTTGCACGAGTGGAATTTTACGTGTATGACCGTTTTTACCCCGCCATTTAGGCAGCCATACGCCGCTTTCGGAGGAAGCATGCTGGGTATTTTCGTGTTTCTATAACCCACCGAACTCTGACATGGATTACAGGATCTTTTCCGTGCGCATTTGGTCTTGTGCTTGCGTGTACACACGAAGGGGGATAAGCCACTAGCAGGTCTGCACATAAGTTGACCTGGGAGATCGGAAAAATCTCCACACTTTAACCCACCAGGCGGCCGCGGCCGGGATTCAAACCCTCGACCTTCCAATTAAGAGGCCGACGTCTTACCACCCCGCCACAGCGCCCGTCTATCGATTTTTATAATTATCACCTTTGGCGCTAATATGCCATCATAGGTCAGCCCTCCATCGCTTACTCTCAGACCTTGTCCTACACCTGGCCTGTACAGGGGGAAGTTAGGGGGGACCTAGCACCTGGTCGGGCTGGCCACACCCCCGCTAAATCACACTCTGGCACCTGTCAGCGCTCTCAGCCCCGTCCTAACTCACACACCAACGCCTGTCCCCTTCCCTTTGCCACCAGTGTGCCCCCGGGGGCCAGGCACTGAAGAATAATTAGACATGTACTCTCTTTGCGTTAAAGGTATATGAGGAGGCATCCCTTCGCTTGGCGCCTCTCAGCATTGTGCATTCGTACGGTACGGTGGTGACGCGAGCAACTTTCGTTTTGTCCAAGTATAAAGAAATTGGAAAACTAGCAGGTAAAAATGTGGCCGTGACAGTGCAGCCTCAACTTTAGCAAACCGGGAAAAAATGACGTCATCAAACACTGTCTTATGAAAAATTGAGAAACCCCTCTGGAGAAATTATCTGGAAAAATTATCATGCTAAGTTTCATAATGATCCGTCCGGTAGTTTTTTGGGTGGATTCGCTCAACCCACTCACACACACGAATTGTCTTAGCAGTGCTCTGAGAATCTTAGTTTCATCCTACCGCTAAGAGGGCAACCCTAACTTTTTTTCTTGAACTAGTAACACTTCGCGGATTAATGAACGATTAGGCATATTGATGAACACATGAACTTAGGTATTACATAGCATGGAAATTGTTTCGAAACTGAACCCACGCCTTTTTAACATCTATGTAAAATTACCCAGGTCAACGAACTGTAGCGGACGCCAACGACGAGGACGAAGAAGAAGCCCCATCCCCTACCAGCAGCTTTGGACAGCGGAACCTTGGACTGTACATAATAGAATTACTGGACACTGAGAGTGTGTGTCGCAGAACCACTCTCTTATTCGGTTCGCCCAAGAAGGACGGCCACAACAATTATGATAATGGCGGACCATTGGTTTCAGTGATTAATGGTAAAGTGGGCGCCTGCTTTCAGACTCTGATGACAACGTCTTCCGGCCCTGCGCTTTGTGTTGGGGCTGCGACTGATGAATAAAAGACAATGTCGGCCGGTCTGCTGATGAATATTCATACCTGCTTCACCTTAGCTGACCCTCAGGTTCGCGACTCTGTCTCCATATTACGCCAACATCATGGTTTTTTCTGGATGAAAAATGTGTCAATCCAGTTGGTTTTCAGTGTTCGGTACTCAGTGTCTCCATATTACACGACCAGCAGCTTTTTCACTGGATATCACATGTCCACGAGGGAGTTTCTGTTCGGTATTTTTCCCACAATACTTGATACGTAAATCAGTCGAGATAATTCCAATTTAGTACTGAGTCCATACAAAAAACACAGCATCTCCTTGTGTGCAAGTATGCTGCGCAGTGCGTGATTAATCGAGAAGAGAATACGGCAGTCTATTCGCAAAGTTTTGGGGGAGTATGGCTTTTCTGAATGGTCGTTGTTGGTGTCTTCCTTAAACTGACCATTGTCCGTAAATTGAAAACATAGTTGTGAAGAAGCCCTTGTGGAGATGTGTTGTGGCGAATTTACATTTAAAGAAGTTCGAGGGACATTCGCTGCGCTGTAATTTAGCCACACCGACAATGATAAACTCAAAAATGATACACAACTAGACAAATTAACTAAATCAATGTAAACAGATCAACTGTGTGCGAACTCTAATGCATAAGAGTCCTTAATATTTCGTTCATCCACTTATTTTTCAGCGCTGGCAATTATCCATAACGCAGGCAGACAAAACCAGTGCTAATTCAGGTATCCAAATATATTATTTCTAGCAAACACGTGCAAGTTTTGCTCTCTCGGTAGCGAAATTACAGGACGAATCGAAAACAATGACAGTGCATAGAAAATGTACAATCTATAAAGATTACACAGAGACAGCGTATACAATTTGAATAACGGAAAGTTGAAACACCGACGTTAAGGTATTTCCTTATGTGTGTTACCTTGAATACACCCCATACTATAAAACTGTGTAGCTCTGGGGGCGATTTGAGACCGGGAGTTCACCTTTACCTTTGAGAAATAATGTTATCATGGCCTAACGCCGGTAGTTTTTTTGTTGAGTTTTTTTGTAGCCTGAAGTGCTCTTTAAAACATAATAGTATGCTCTTGCTGATGGTTTCCTAGAAGACCATTCAATTCGGGGGCTAGCACGCTTGACTGTTCCGTGAACTTTCTCTGAGAATGGAAATAATGAAACCGTTTGTTCTGGAAAACGATGACAATGGATGAAAAATAACAATTGGCATTACTTTTTTTTATGCACTGGCTTCATGTTTTCGGGAGTTTGCGGCTCGAAGCGTTATTATTGGGGACAGTTCGCTCATCTATTATTGTCAGTCTTCCAAATCCACGGCCTTTTCTGAACAAACTTGATAGAGTTATTTATTAATTTTTCAAGCGAGTTGCAACTTAACTGTAGTTTAGTTTAGTTCGGATAGGATCGGTGAAGTTTAGTTTAGTTTAGTTTGGTTTAGGTTTGGTTTGGTTTGGTTTGGTTTGGTTTAGTTTAGTTTAGTTTAGTTTAGTTTAGTTTAGTAGTTTAGTTTAGTTTAGTTTAGTTTAGTTTAGTTTAGTTTGGTTTGGTTTGGTTTGGTTTGGTTTTGTAACGTTGAGTTGAGTTGAGTTGAGTTGAGTTGAGTTGAGTTGAGTCGAGTCGAGTGGAGTTTAGTTAGTTTAGTTC
>NC_090246.1:50841522-50844022 GCF_037325665.1 Littorina saxatilis
CTCCACCCCGGTCCCTCCCCACTCCCATGGCATCTCCACACCTTGACATGTCTTGCTTTTGCATTCGATAGATTAAACCTAATAGTCCATGAATATTTTCTTTTGTCTATACTCTCTCTCTCTCTCTCTCTCTCTCTCTCTCTCTCTCTCTCTCTCTCTCTCTCTCTCTCTCTCTCTCTCTCTCTCTCTCTCTCTCTCGCCCTTCTCTGTCTTGTGCTTGGCTTACACTGAAATAAATGAACAATAGAGCCTTAACACCAGCTAAAACCAGATATTTCTTTTCTTCTCTTACTTCCAAAGCATGGAAAAGAAAACTGTCAACAAAAAGGGTAGAAAACTAAGGGAAAAAACGAACAATCACAAAGAAAACCAAAACCAAAAAGAAAACAGCTGTTAGATTGAGAGAAAAATGTTTCCGGCAGTTTTCTTTCTGGAGATATGCCAGGGAGGGATTTTTTTTCTCAGCTCCTTTCGCCCTCAATTCGTCAGAAATTCAGCGGAAGACGTCAATTTAGACAATCGTCTTGGCGGGCCAAATTTGACGGAAACACCACCCCAAAACGCTCAAGGCGACGTTTTGTGTTTCCTTGGGAAATAGCGAACCGCCTGAAAATGCAGCGCGGGCATCAAGTTTAGTGGTCGTGGCGGTAATGATGGTTATTGCCCGGAACAACCAAGGAGGTGGTTGTCGTATCACTTAAGGTCACCGGAGGTTATATCTTATTCTACATTTCTTTTCAGCATGACAGTAGTGAGCTTCTGGCCACTCCTCAGACCTACAAATTAGTGGCCTGTGCGGCTCTGATTTGAAGGTAAAAAGTTGACTGCTTGCAAAGCCCTCTTTACACGTATCATGCACCTTCTGCTGCACTGTTTCTACAAGAGCTGTGCTGCTCAGTGTTTCTTTATTCTATACTAGAGACTTGGAAGAACACATGCATGTATCTACTGTTTGATCTCCTACAGGCTATAGTAGAGGCCTTTTACAGAAGATACAAGATACAAGATACAAGATACAAGATATTTATTCACCAATTTTGCAAAAGGATTTCATCTTGGCACGGCACGGTAAAAATAAAATAAAAACCAACCAGACACATATGCAGACACACATCACCATGCATGCATACATACGTACATTACACTGTCATGCACACACAGACACAACTCACACACACACACACACACACACACACACACACACACACACACACACACACACACACACACACACGTGCGCGTGCGTACAGAAACACACACAAGGAACTTAGTCGATAAATATCGACAGGGGGCCGACAAATGGTTTAAATGGGAAATGTGTGTATATGGGTGTGGGTTTGAAACAAACAAACAAACCAACCCATGTGAACCCCGGGCCGCAGGCCTTCGATGTAGTGATTGAAAAAAAAAGGATGTTCTCAAATGGTTCAATTCTCATTTGGTCTGATTCTCAAATGGTACCGGTATACTCCCCCCCCCCTGGCCGCAGGCCTAGGAGTAAAATTTTTATAGACACTGACCTTCTTCCCAGGGGTCATTGACCCAGTTTTAGCTATGAGAGGTGGTTCGCCCAGAGGCTGTAGAGTATACTGGGGCGGTCTCTTTGATGTCTTGAGAGGAAACTTGGCCAGGGTAGTACATGCACCAGAACTGGTGGACACCAAGGACAAACATGAAATCGAAGCAGTTTGCTTTCAGAGAGAACGGTCGTCAGCAACTCAAACTTCTCTGTTTTCTTTTTTTTTTTAAATCTGACTTTCTTTGTGGCCCCCTGACTCCGCCCCCTCCCTCTGTAAGGACCCTCCTCCACAAGGACCGATTTTTGTCAACATTTTAAAGGTCGCTAGAGAGGGGTTCCACTGTATGACCTAACCGCTACTGGCAGACGGCCTCAATCTTCACGCGCAAAGACGAGATTAATAGGTGCTCGGTTTTGGTATTTTGAATTACATTACATTAAACCTTTGTTGGGTTTCATGGTCATGGCAACAGCCATAATAATATTACATGATGTATAATATCATATTTCAGCATATGTGAATTACATGTCATCATACTAAACTGTCATACATTTTTATTCCTACATTATTCTGATTGATCACAACCAAACCTACTATCATTGGACACATCCAAATGCAAGCGCCTGTTCTTGACAATTTCTCTCTGATCTAAATATAAAATCAGTGCAATTTCCTGGGTCGGGCTTTGCCACAGACACTCACGGTTTGGCCTGTAGGTAAAATGTACAATGTATTTTCTGATTTGTGCACAAAAGCTTTTTTTCTTTTTTCTTTTTTTTAACATAACAATGTTTAATGTCACTGTATGTTTAAAAAACCATGGTCATATTTGTAAAAAAAAATGTTAAATTAGAAAATAAATAACATTTTGGTTCATGATTTTTCCTACACCTGTGCTAAAAATAAGAAATAAAAATGTCGGGTATATAAGTCACTCAAATACAGCTAGGTATGAATGGCTCGGTTTGAGTTTGTTGCAG
>NC_090246.1:50849022-50866545 GCF_037325665.1 Littorina saxatilis
AGAGAGAGAGAGAGAGAGAGAGAGAGAGAGAGAGAGAGAGAGAGAGAGGGAGAGAGAGGGAGAGAGAGAGAGAAGAAAAAAAATTTGTATTCTAAATTTATTGATAGAGGAAAGAGGGAAACAGAGAGAGGAGGGAAAGGGAGAGAAATCGAGATAGGGGGAAAGAGATATATATATGTGTGTACTCTAAATTTATTATAAGATACAAGAGAGAGGGGGGGGGGAGGAGAAAGAGGGACCGTGAGAGATACAGAGAGTGTGAGGGGAGAACAGCGGTAACCTTCCACTACCTAGGGTTTCTTCCCAGCATGACTGTGAGGTCTTGACACGCACCATGCCAAAGACCAACAGTAGACAATTTTAATGATGAACTCGAACTGCCTGAATCTGTGTTGCCTTTCTCATTGCAACTCGGCTGCATGATCACATGCCTGTATTTGTCATGTAAATTCTTACAACCCCGGATACAAAAACAAAACCAGAAAATGACGCCACAGTTTAAACAAAAAAAGCATGGCTTTAATTTAAAATAGCAACATTAACACCTAAATGTTTGTTATAATGCAGTAAAACTATTACATATCTGATTATTCTTATTCACCTATTTCGTCTCCTCTACCCCTGTGCGTGTATTGTATGTGCCTCTTGTTTTATGGACTGGGCAAAGGAGCTGCGCCTTCGGCTATCAGTGTGACTGACTTTTAGGGTTTAACGTCCTCTTAGACCAACTGGTCTATATTGGGACAGGTATTGGTAATACGTTGAAGTTATGGTGTGATACTTTGATTCGAACAAGCCCGCTGTGGCTGTCTTCTTCGACACACCAGCATTGGGTTTGTCTCGTCAAAGTATCGAAATACGATCATTATAATCGGAGACGAGAGATGATGCATGCGTGTCTTCGTGTTTTCCAAGCCCTGAGACTTTCGCTGTGAACGTGGGATCTTTTTCGTGCGCATGTGTTCACACGGGGGTGTTCAGACACCGAAGAGAGTCTGCAGAAAGTTGACCCCGAGAAATAAATCTCTCGCCGAACGTGGGGATCGAACCCACGCTGATAGCGACCGACTGGCTACAAAGCCAGCGCGCTACCAACTGAGCTACCTCCCCGCCGCGCTATCAGTGTCAAGTTACCAAAGGCGGAGGGGAAGTGTTTAACTAACCGTATCAAGCTTGTCGTGCATCATATCCGAACGCGTGTACTGGAGTGACTGACAGGGGCTTGTCTGGACTTGACTGCGCCTGAACTGATGCGTTGTTTCATCGAACTATTGACAGTTAAAAAGAGAAGTACGCCTTCTTTTGGTTTAAATACATATTTATCCAACAGTCCGAATTACAATAGAAAGGGCAAGATGAAGAAACACAAAAGCACGAGGCTCAAATAAGTGCTACCAAAATTAAACAGAAACGTCTCTGGCGAACGTTTTAAACAGTATATTAAGACAGTATAAGCATTTTACTTCACAGTTATTTTTCAAGTCAGTAATATCAGTATAAATATCACACACTTGAATGTTGTCCAAGAGCTTCAAGGCATAGTCACTGATGTCATTATTTCAGTTATTGTCAAGATTGTGGGTCATGAGAACTTAATTGTAATATTAATGGTTTTATGATAATACTAAAAATAAACAGCAAGAAAAAAATATAAAAGTTATAAGTGTATAGTACTTGTCTTAATTATAATAGTCCTGATTTTGTGATCAAGTGCTCTACACAAGGCTAGATGTTATCAGAGGTCAAGGATGTCAAATATCACGTAAAGTTGAAGCAACCAGAGCATCGGTGGCTAGCAGAGGAACCTCCGATTGGGCCACCAGAAGTAGAGGTGAAAGGAGAGGCTGGTGCAGCAGGGTGCCCGAGCCTCAGAAGGGTAGTTGGCGATGCAGCAAGGCCATTGATATCAGCGTGAACTTGTTATCAGCCGGTGCCGTTATCGGGTTACAGCCGTAGCCCTTTCGCCGTGGCTTCGCCGAGCTAGCACTGTAACTCAGATGCTGACCACCGGTTACGGGTTAGCGGCGCCACAGGACCATGGTTTCAGCGTTCCTTTTCGTGTTGGTATCAAGTTACCGTGCCCTGGCCAAGAACGCTAGCATTGAAGAAGGGAGAGAAAAGTTCTACCTCCCCATCTTCGGTTTATGTAAACGACTAGGGCTCCTTGCATTAGGAAGTATTCGGATTCTAAATGTTTATTATTATTATCACTAGCAATACTCGTGCTCCTCACGGGATGTAACAAATGTTTTATGATTTTCATTAATCACTGATGGTGTGGATATTAAAGTGTCTATGCGAATCCATACCATTATCAATTGCTATTATTGTTGCAATGGTCGACTTATCTTGTCTGAATCATGACTGATTTATTATTGTATTCATAGCTTCAAAGCGATGGTGATTCAGTGGAGTAGATTAGCTCTCCTGATCAGCGAAGCCTTATAACTATCAGTCATATGATTACCACAAATATGATGGTTAAAACCCTTATAACTTTGGAACCAGCCAACCATTTTTTTAAATGAAATTAAACATGAAGACGCAGCACATTAGTCCCTTCAACTTAAGGGGGGAAAAAAGAAGAAAAAATTCAACTCGATTTTCTGAGAAAAACATTTTTGCTGTGATTATGTAATTTTTAACTGCTATTTTGTAGACCCGTCCTCAGAGTATGTAATGAAAAAAAGTTTCATTGAAATATTCCCAGAACTTTGGGAGACATGGCTGATTATGTATTTTGACCATCGGGCCCCGTAATGACCTTGACCTTTGACCTATCCAATATAAATGTTGCACGCAATAGGCTATCGTGTGTCTACATCTACCTACAAAGTTTGGTTGAAAAATACTTAGCCGTTCAGGATTTATCGCAGTTCCTATATTGTGACATACATACATACTTACGGAATGGAACAATCGCAAACGTCCCCGCTGGATGACGAATTAAATTATAAAAAACGTATCAGTAAAATAAAATAACAATGAACAGCACACATTCCCTGAAAAGTAATGTAGCGTAGGGGAAAGGGAGAAAAAAAGTGACACCGCGTGGATTCGAACGTGCGTGATTAGAACGTGATGAAGCAAGAGTGTCCTAACCAACTGGCCTACTAATAATTTGCAAAAGTTTCAGGGAGAAATACAGCTATGACATTACAAAAACCATAGGCAATGGATGTTCCGTTTGCCATTCCAATAAGTAACAACAATAATAACTTGATAGGTTTGAGAGTGAACTTGATTTGACATGATACTGTGTTGTCTAAAGTGTTTATTGGATTCTCGGGCAGTTTTATCCCGGACGGCTGCATGTCGAGCTTCAGGGGTGCCTAAGGGCATCCGGCGGTAGGTAAAAATATTTAATGTTCAAATAAACCCACTTAATTAAAAAAAATAAACACATTAGTCCCAGCCAGTCCTGATTGAGGTGGCCTCCACTATGCCCATGCAAAAGGAATAACGTGAAAGTTGCCCAGTACCACAGAAATTAGCAATTTCGTGTGACTGAGGCTACCAGTACCTGTATTAATATATGAATTATGATTGGCAACGGTAAGCGATTTCACACAGATTAGCGCGGGACAAATATTGACAGAATTTTTTTTTATCATAACTGCAATGTTCTTCTCCCCCAAAAAACAACAACAACAACGCAACACCTCCCCCCTCCCCAACCCCTAAGAAGAACAGGTCCGACAAACCCCTGCGTCACCCAGTGAGCTTTTTTTTTAAATTAACGACGCCAATGGGATTCGATCTCCTGCCTCAGACACTTTCGTTTTGTCACGTTAGGAGAGCAATTTACCAACTTATCTATTTTGCGTCTTGACAGTTCGCGTGAGTGATATTTTAGTGACTTGTGTGACATATAGACTGACCGGAACAAACGCAAACGTCCACCCTCTACTCTGGGGGACAAACAACACATTTGCATTCAAACAAAGTAGTTTGTTGATCATAGTGCAATTATCCCGTTTGACTTGTGTCTGTTCTCAATATGACTAACATATATATGTACTCATTTCTCCCAAATAGGTAAAGCTATTGAAACTCATTTTGGCTATGAGCTCGAGGTCCATGGGAATAAACGCTCATAATTATGTCCTGCGGATCGATGACCCTGGTGTCACTCAAAATTATCCCGTCAGGAAATGCTATTTCGTATACATGTACTCAATTGTCTAACCGGCACGGGTGGCCTAGTGGTAAGGCGTCCGCCCAGTGAGCGGGAGGTCGTGGGTTCAAACCCCGGCCGGGTCATACCTAAGACTTTAAAATTGGCAATCTAGTGGCTGCTCCGCCTGGCGTCTGGCATTATGGGGTTAGTGCTAGGATTGGTTGGTCCGGTGTCAAAATAATGTGACTGGGTGAGACATGAAGCCTGTGCTGCGACTTCTGTCTTGTGTGTGGCGCACGTTCTATGTCAAAGCAGCACCGCCCTGATATGGCCCTTCGTGGTCGGCTGGGCGTTAAGCAAACAAACAAACAAACTCAATTGTCTCCAGTAAGGACACAGTTATTTTCTCCGAAATTAAGGCCCCAGTTTGTGGTGATTGATATTGATTTGCTCTGTAGTTTGATGATCCTAGTGCCAACATTATCCCGTCAGGCATGGTTTAAATGTTTTCGTTTGCACCCACTTTTCTCCAAAACTGATAAAACTGGTGACACCACTATTCGGAAGCATGCTCATCGGAGTCGATGCCGAGAAGCTCTGAACTTTGGTGACCCTAGGTACCATATTATCCGGCCAGGAAGGGTTTTAATATATGCTCACTTTACACCCGTTAGGGTCTATATGTTCTATCAGCCCCAGATACTTTACTTGATATTTGCTTTCGGTCTAGCCGACTCTTTTGAGCCATATCAGGACCAATCAGCCCGAGATGTCTTATCATTTCGATGAAGAAGACTTTAAATAATAAAACAACAACCACAGCACGAGATGATAAACGGAAAGTATTAGGATCCTTATGGTCACTTGTTAATTATTATTTTGTTACCCCTTTATCACATGCCGGCTATTGATACATGCCATATAATTATTTTTGTTATCAAAACGAATACGTTGTGTGTGTGTGTATTGTTAGGAAAACTCCAATCTTTTAGATTAGTTAACAATGTATCAAGAAAAATCACATATTTGAGCGAGTTTCTAGGTGACCGTCTTCGTGATTAGGGACCTAATGTACATCCTATATGATCTTCCATGAATGGGTTCGGTTGCTATTTGAATTTTCTGTAAAAGGGGTCGCTCAGATAATCGTCAAAATGTAACTGACAAGTCCAGTGGCTAACGAAGGAAAGCACCGATCACCATCAAGACTAAATCACTACCAGATGTCAGTAGGAATGTTGGTAACTGATCCACTGACCGCTATCATGTTTCACTACTCGCGTACAGAACTGACTGGGCTTGCTAATAAGCAAGCGTTAGTTTGTAACACATTCCCTGGCCCGTCCCAAGAGAACATGAAAGATATATATTTATGCTACACGGAAGCGTTCTGCTTTAAGCAGACTACATGTATAGACCGAAACAGTTCAAAATAATGATACTGGATTCAGACTTCAACATTATTGTTTTCATATTAGGCCTACGAAAAATGACTTACATAACTTATTTTATACTCGTTAAGAGAAATAATACATGCATCGAGGGACATTGCTTTTATTCTAGGCTACATCTCTTATGGAGGCATCTTACACACTCTCTCTCTTTCTTCACCCTCCCATCTCTCTCTCCTTCTCTCCCCCTCTATCTTTCTAATATTGACAACACCCCTCATATGATCACTCGACCTCTCCCCATCGCCCTCTGTCTCTCACCTTCTTACACACACTCTCTCTTTTCCCAACTCTCCTCTCTCTCCATCTCTCTCTTTCTTCAATAATGACACCCTCCACTCTCGAATCTCCAAACATTCGGTTAAACGTGATTAACTGGTATCGTACCCCTATGACAGCTAATATTCCATATTCTCTGCATTCTCTGCTTGTTGCATTACGTTAAAGGTTTTAATGCTCTTTTTTTTCAAGCCACATTTCACGTCAACCAACTTTTATCAAGACGTTATTCAAAGCGTCATTGTAGAAATGACATTCGGAAATATTAGGGGAATCTCTGTCATAACATTTTTTTCTATTTGTTTCCTATCAGGCATTTTTTGTTTTAATCACAAGTAATATGATACAGACACACAAAGAGAGACACCTATAGTGACAGCCGCTCTATCATGCTAGGACTGGTGTCAGTATACTGTGACTATATGAGGATGTCAATCAATCAATCAATATGAGGCTTATATCGCGCGTATTCCGTGGGTACAGTTCTAAGCGCAGGGATTTATTTATTTTATTTTTATTTTATGCAATTTATATCGCGCACATATTCAAGGCGCAGGGATTTATTTATGCCGTGTGAGATGGAATTTTTATTACACAATACATCACGCATTCACATCGGCCAGCAGATCGCAGCCATTTCGGCGCATATCCTACTTTTCACGGCCTATTATTCCAAGTCACACGGGTATTTTGGTGGACATTTTTATCTATGCCTATACAATTTTGCCAGGAAAGACCCTTTTGTCAATCGTGGGATCTTTAACGTGCACACCCCAATGTAGTGTACACGAAGGGACCTCGGTTTTTCGTCTCATCCGAAAGACTAGCACTTGAACCCACCACCTAGGTTAGGAAAGGGTGGAGAAAATTGCTAACGCCCTGACCCAGGGTCGAACTCGCAACCTCTCGCTTCCGAGCGCAACTGCGTTACCACTCGGCCACCCAGTCCGATGTAACCCTCTTCGTCTTACGAATACGAATACGAATACGAATACTTTATTATCTCATACAGAGAAATTTCAGTGTGGTGCACATTAAAAGACAAAACAAATAATAAGACAACAGATAAAAATACCATACGAAGCATACTACACTCGCGCACGCATATGTACACTAACAGGAATAGTAACATGATTCCAAATAGGTAAATTGCCGTCAGCTTTAGCTAAAAGTTTACCGCTAAAAACTATCATTATCACAGGACTAGATATGTCATTGAACAATATTTATCACAGGACTAGTCATTCGAGGGTTATCACACTCAGCATAAGGGTGCACATCAAAGAATATAAAAAATATTCATCACAGAAATCAGTGCATATGTTCACCGGCACACATACTAGTTTTAATTAACTTAGGTATTTAAAAAGCCAATTGACTTTGGAATAAAACTGTTCTTAGTTCTGAGCGTGCGGAATCTGGGAGTGCGGAGGCGACGTCCTGAGGGCAGGACCTCAAAGTGGTGAGCGAGCACATGACTACTATCCTGGATGATGCAGCGGGCCTTTCGCACCACACGTCGTTCATACAGCACAGTCAGTCCTTCCTGTCTCACCCCCACAATCTTACCACATGTGTTCACCACCCGCCCAAGCACATTCTTACTCTTCACACACAGACCTCCATACCAGCAGATGAAAGAGAAAGTGAGAATGTGGCAGTACATTAATCTGCTGACCATAAACAAGGAATGCGTCCAGCTGTCTCTCTAGCTCTCCAGTAGGTTTCTCAGCGGGTTACCTGCTTGACGACGTGCTAATTGATGGCACGCGAACCGTGTAATGTATAGCCACTGCGCGAGTCGAACCGCTCTACGACTAGCTGCTCCTCTCCACGCCCCCCCCCCCCCCCCAACCCCCACCGCCAGCCCCACGCATCCCTCTCTCTCGCCCTGCCTCTCTTCCCCCGTTCCTCTCTCCCCCCTCCCTCTCTCTCCCCCTCCTTCTTTCTCCCCTCCCTCTCTCTTTACCCTTAATTGTCAATCCGTTTTTCATTGCTAAATTCATACGAATAAATAAAAGCTTGATGTTTAGCAAGAATCACCTCTGATTTGTTATTTGCATTGTCACTGAAGACTAGACCGTCAGTGAAACTTAACAGTTCGCCACCTGTTTACCTCTTTTTATATTTTAATCCAGACAGCATTATCCACCACCACCCATTATATAAACATTCTATGTTGTGTAGTCCCGATATCAATGTTGCACACCTTTTGATGCAGCTTTTAATAATATAAGAGATTTGATTTATACGTATTCCCTGTTTCACTCAATGAATATATATATATTCCCTAAAATATCCAGGTAATATACATATTTCCTGGAATTTGGAGGCCATTTTTAGACGTATTCCCTGACTTATATTTAGCATTCAAAATGAGATACTTTGATGGAGTGAAAAATCTCTCTCTCTCTCTCTCTCTCTCTCTCTCTCTCTCTCTCTCTCTCTCTCTCTCTCTCTCTCTTATGCTTACAAATATAACAACAATCGCATAACAATAGAATTTACAACACAATATTACACTGTCTGCACCAATGAAGTTAGAAAAAATGACTTTTGTATTGGCAAAATCAACAAGCCGTAATAACTCTAGTTGGCGAGATATATTTTGTTTGTTTGTTTGTTTGTTTGCTTAACGCCCAGCCGACCACGAAGGGCCATATCATGGCGGTGCTGCTTTGACATTTAACGTGCGCCACACACAAGACAGAAGTCGCAGCACAGGCTTCATGTCTCACCCAGTCACATTATTCTGACACCGGACCAACCAGTCCTAGCACTAACCCCATAATGCCAGACGCCAGGCGGAGCAGCCACTAGATTGCCAATTTTAAAGTCTTAGGTATGACCCGGCCGGGGTTCGAACCCACGACCTCCCGCTCACTGGGCGGACGCCTTACCACTAGGCCACCGTGTTGCGGTTTGGCGGGATATAGTGATCCTTACATTCGTTCGAAAAAAAGACCAATAAAGCTACCCTTTCAAACCATGTTCTGAGTTTTTTTGCTTATTTGCTATTGTGTTTGGTTGTAATATGTTATATAGAATTGTGCATGTGAAGTGATATTATATTTTTTAAATATGGAAAAAGTGAAAGCTGATTGAAAATTTATGGACAGATTAATAGATGAAAATGGCTCTCAATAACGACGCAAAAAGGAATTTTACAGGAGCAAGTGAGATTTTACAATAACGTGTTTGATAAAAATGGGAATTTTGTTGAGGAGGATGCTGAAAGTAAAGTTCTTAATTTAAATATTCCTCAGTTAAATGACGAACGAAAATATGGTTTGGAAACTGATTTTACCGTGTTAGAAATCGGCAGGGCGCTGTCTTTATTAAAAAATGGTTCGTCACCAGGTTCAGACGGATTGACTACAAGTTTCATGAAAAAATGTTGGCCTAAAGTAAAAATGATGGTGGTTAATTCCCTTCAAAGTGCATTTAGAGTCGGTGAATTGTCAGATACTCAGAAAAGAGCAGTTATCACGTTGATCCATAAGGATAAAGATTTGCCGAGAGATAGCCTTAAGAATTGGAAACCCTATATCTGTAACCAATACAGATTATAACATGCTGGCAACATGTTTATCGCAGCGCGTATCTGGTGTTATTTCTGACCTCGTGTCAGAAGATCAGACAGGATGTATTAAGGGAAGAAAGGCAAGTAACTTGATTAGATTAATTGATGATGTCATTAACTTACGCTAATGAAAGAAATCAAGCAGGTATATTACTTGCCCTTGACTACGCCCGAGCCTACGATTCCATCTCAAAAGACTATGTGGTCTGGTCCTTTAAAAAATTTGGTTTTGGCGAAAAAAAATTTAAATGGATTAAAGTTTTAAGAGAAGTTAAAAGGGCAATAACCAACCTGGCTCTTCCACGGTCTCAAATAGCATTACATATTGGTTTAATGACAAACACCACGAGCTGCATAAATTATATGGGTTGGATTTCGGAAGAAATAAGTGTAGAATTATTAGCAATACAAATCCGAAGTCACCCCAATATTAAAGGATTTGCCTTACCAGATGTAGGTTTTGCAGAACAAACATCGCGTATCTTGAAACTGGCTATGTACGCCGATGACATAACTGTTTTACTTCAAGATAAAAACGACATGGAAACGGTTTTGAAAATTACTGATGATTTTTCCAATATATCTCGCTTAAAATTAAATAAAAGTGAAACGGAAGCAATGTGGTAGGGATCGCGTAAAAACTGTCAAGAGAAATATTGCGATATTAAATGGAATACCCAGGTTAAAATCATGGGAATTAGTCAGTTTTAAAAATGACATCCCGGCCTCTGAAATTATGGAAAATTGGTCCAAAAAGACTTGAAAAAGTTGAACAAATCATTTGCAGATGGTCAAGAAGAAATTTAAGTATAAGCGGCAAATTATGTATTATTAAGTCCTTCTTAGTTTCACAATTTGTTTACGTTATGCAGGCGCTTCTTGCCCCTGTTAAAGTTCTCGATAAGTTGAATACTATTTTGTTCAGGTTTCTCTGGAAAAGGAAGTATTCAAATACAAAAGCCTTTGAAAAAGTTAAACGAAATGTATTGTGTAATGTGGTGGAAGAAGGTGGTATTAATATGATAAACGTCCACGATATGCAGACTTCTTTTTTACTGACATGGGCAGCAAAACTTCAACAACAAAAACATGAACCGTGGACAACGATTCCGTTAAGTCTTTATCAGGTATTGGGAAGAAATTTACTTTGTTTTAAAGCCACAACACTACTAAAACCAAGGTATTGAATGCATTCGATCAAACTTTTAGACAGAAGTTCTCTTAAAATGAATCCATAATAAAGCATTGATTTATGAGAGAGAAGATCGCTTTGGCGATCAATGTTTGTGGAACAATATAAAAGTGGTTTATAAAAATAAAAGCTTATATTTAAAAAAAAATGGATAGAAGCGCATTTAGATATGGTGAAAGATATTTGGGTTAACGGAGATATGATTCCTTTTAACCAGCTGTGCACAAAGAAAGGATACAGTCCCTCTAGATTTTTTGAGTACCGCGCAGTGAAGACTGCTGTGCGAGCGCTTGCACTTCGCAAAAACACAGCCAGCCCGCGAGCAGGCGAACACAATAATGACCTTGACACACTTAACCCTGTGATCATTAACCCCTCCGCGAGAAAGATTCGCATGCTGATAGTCCAGTCTAAAGCGAGCGAGCCTTGCGCTGCTACATTTTGGTTACATAAATATCAGGTTAAACTAGATCACAGTCATTGGCTGTTAGCAAGCAAATGTACAAAAGAAGAAAGATTGCGATTGTTACAATGAAAAATATTACATAATATTTATCCCACGAATATATTATTAAATAAAATGAAAATTAGAGAAACAAAATTATGTACATTTTGTAAACACATTGATTATGTTGAACACTTTTTTTGTCAATGTGAGAAGTTGACGAGCTTTTGGGAAAATGTTGTCCATTATATTTTTAGAAATACAGGATCAAATGTGCACCTCTCAGAACACGATGTCTTGTTTGGTTATCAACCTAGTAATATATGCCAAAATAATAAGGTACTTAATCACATTATTTTGATTGCAAAAATGTGTATTAGTAAATATTAGTATGGTGATAGATACGATTTGAATAGTATCATTATTGGAAAATAAAATGTACATTAGAAGATTGTGAGTAATGTATAAGTCGAGATGAGGTGAAGTGATATATGACGTTTGTGAATATTATGAGGGGGGTGGGAGGGAGCGGATGGACGAGAATAAGAAAAACAAAAAAAGAAAAAAAAGGAGAAAAAAAAGTAACCATCTATGGCTCCTCAATTGCTTTTTGTATAAACAACCATGCAAACCACAAAAAAAAAAAACAAAAAAGAAACCGGTTTTCTCCAATTTAAAAAAAACAAACAAAAAAACAAGTCGCGTAAGGCGAAATTACTACATTTTAGTCAAGCTGTGGAACTCACAGAATGAAACTGAACGCACTGCATTTTTTCACAGTGACCGTAGTCCGCCGCTCGCGCAAAACCCAATGAAACTGACGAGACTGTTTAGCGCGGTGATGGTTTCGCTGTGCTGCATAGCACGCTTTTCTGTACCTCTCTTCGTTTTAACTTTCTGAGCGTGTTTTTAATCCAAACATATCATATCTATATGTTTTTGGAATCAGGAACCGACAAGGAATAAGATGAAATTGTTTTTTAATCGATTTCGGAAATTTGATTTTGATCAGAATTTTTTTATATTTTTAATTTTGAGAGCTTGTTTTTAATCCGAATATAACATATTTATATGTTTTTGGAATCAGAAAATAATGAAGAATAAGATGAACGTAAATTTGGATCGTTTTATAAAAAAACAATTATTTACAATTTTCAGATTTGTAATGACCAAAGTCATTAATACATTTTTAAGCCACCAAGCTTAAATACAAAACCGAAGTCCGACCTTTGTCGAAGATTGCTTGGCCAAAATTTCAATCAATTTGATTCAAAAATGAGGGTGTGACAGTGCCGCTTCAACTTTTACAAAAAGCCGGATATGACGTCATCAAAGACATTTATCGAAAAAAAAAAATCCGGGGATATCATACCCAGGAACTTTCATGTCAAATTTCATAAAGATCGGTCCAGTAGTTTACTCTGAATCGCTCTACACACGCGCACGCACACCGGCACAGACAAAACTTGACTAAATGTAAAGAGAGAGAGAGAGAGAGAGAGAGAGAGAGAGAGAGAGAGAGAGAGAGAGAGAGAGAGAGAGAGAGAGAGAGATGATAATGATGATGATGGAACTTTATTTTCAAGGATAGAGGTTTAAGGTGACGCCTTTTCTTACAACCGGTCCTTACTTCTAATACAGATGTCTAATAAATGATAAACAAGTAAAGCAACATGACAAATAAACAAAGTAAACGAACGAACCAGCAAACAATCGACAAGTAAGCAAACAAGCAAATAAACATAAACAACAAAATGACAAAGTAAGGAACATACAAATCAAAAGCAAAACATGCAACATATTAATTGAGGTTATACATGTAAAGTGATCGACGGTTAAAGTTCCATCCTCACCTATTCACACTTTACTGACACTATACACAACCGTCAGTGTGTATAGGAAACAGGTACTTAACGCCTTCGTCCGTACGGGTTACACACTGTGTATAGCCAAACGGTACCTAATGTGGATTTCGTACGTACAGAAGTCACACAGATCCGTCTGCGTATGACCGGTACCTAAGGTGCTCCTCGTCCGTATGTGTGTGTGTGTGTGTGTGTATGTGTGTGTGTGTGTTGTGTGTGTGTGTGTGTGTGTGTGTGTGTGTGTGTGTGTGTGTGTGTGTGTGTGCAATTGCAATGGATTCGTCTACAATCGAACAACAACAACGAAGACGACATCAACAACAACGACAACAACAACAACGACAACAACAACAACAACAATTAATCAAACAAGATAAAAACAAGCAATCAAAACGACCATTATAATTGATATTACTCGCAAATCTTCAAATAACAGAACAATGTTCATTATCAATAGAGTTTAGTTTAAATTGTTCGTTGAGTACTCTTGCTATTCCTTTTCCTTTTGTTACCTTTCTGCTGTTGTTGTTGTTGTTGTTGTTGTTGTTGTTGTTGTTGTTGTTGTTGTTGTTGTTTCTAATTGTGGCTTTTTATGCAACACTGTCTGGAGAGGCAACAGTGTCTATTCTCTCTTGTTGTTAGTCATCAGTTCATCGTCAGGAGTTCTTATTTATGAGTGTTACTCTGTTAATGTCAAAGGAGACTGATGGCTACTGCGAGTCTTTTGCAACGATGCAAGGGACACAATCCCGGATGTTTAAAGATGGCGTTTATCGGTGGCGTTTATTGAAGTTTATCTCCCTTATTTCCATGCTGATGGAGGGGGAAAGCGGAGAATGCCAAAAGCGACATGTTATGAAGCTACGAATAAAATGTCTCTTAGAATGCTTGGTTCAAATTCAATGTTTGTGAAAATACTCTCAGAGAATCGATCTACTAGCGCGTGTGTGTGTGGGCTCTCTCCGGCTCTCTCTTCCCCCCTCTCAGTCTCTCTTGTACCGGATTGTCAAACAAAAGTTGAATTAACCAAACACAAGAAGAAGACAGATGAGACAAACACGCACACGCACACACACACACACGTACAGTGACTTAGAAAATAGCAACACAAAAAAACACGCGCGAGAAAAAATACATTGCATATTATCATACCTTTTAAAGGTGGTCGTCTACATTTTTGCTCTTTTTCAATAATCTTATGGATAGATTTCGCTAAAAAGTTATGTCAGATGATGAATGAACCATGGGGAAAAAAGTTATAGAAAAAAAAATATGTAAAAAAAAGATTTTATTTTTGGGTAGCGTGACTCACGCTTCCAATATTTTGTTTTCTGTTTGCTGAGAACATGTGCTTTGCCTAACTGACCAATCAAATTCATGTCACTATGCTTATAGCCACGCCCAAACAAGTGCAGCAACAGTTTGACACTGGAGCGCTGTCCACGCTTTTTTTTTAACGCACGAAATGCACGGGATATGAGAGGAGTTTTGCGCTTGGCATTTTCCAAATAAGGATATCCTACTATGAGTACTACCCTGGAATACTACAATGAATTATCAAACGGCTACACTGGCTTCGTCTTTCCTGATCGAAAGGGGGTGTATTGTTGATATTTGTAGATAATAGACTCTGTATTTTAATGGTCAAATGGCGATTTCGGTATAAAAATGTAGACAAGGACCTTTAAAACCTGAACGAACAAATTAACCACACATTTCCCTTTTTTCAAAAAGGAAATGACCTAACTTTAACAATTTCTGTCTACTCTTCATCAAAATTGGTGACATTTTAAAACATTTGGTTTTCTGAAAGAATATCCGAAACACACCTATCTCTATTTTCTCAAAGATGCAAGCAACATAACAACACCTGAAACATTGAGAACTCGGTGTCACACCGCTTGCTTAGCTGTCAGAATGGTAAAACCACCTTGGACAAAATATGTCCTTCATTGAAAGTGATGGCTCTCAGCACGGTCAGATATCAATTCTGCAGCAGACTGCAGTTTTCGGAAAAGTTTTCGAGGGTCAAGCGATGCTGCATGCATGCTGGTAATATTGGATTAAACAAAATGTTATTCAAAATACATGATATATATAGGTTACACACTCCGAGTTCTGAATATCGTGCATATTTTCCCTAGGGTCGATTTTCAGGTATTAGTGCATATTTTCCTGAGGGTCGATTTTCAGGTATTACCGAGCCTCTTGCGAGGTAATACACGAAAATCTACCCGAGGGATAATATGCACGATATTCAGGACGAGGTTGTGTAAGCTTTTTATCCTTTACTCCGACGTTTTCATAAAAAACACTACTTTTTGACACAAACTCTGCGAGTGCCTGGTTCTGCTTACCAAAACTTCCGCGACCGCAAATCGTGTCATCAAATTCATGTGAAAAACGAGTCCCCTTTTGTCTTTTTGGTAAACGCGCCATAAAAACGTCTGCTTTTGTATTCAGTCATCTATACTGCTTAAAAAAAACGAATAGGTAACCAGTTATTTTTAGAGTGTCGAAATGAAATTGGAAATATTATTTTGCGTTGGCTTCTGGCTTTCGTCCTACCTGACCGGTATACCCCATCATGTTTCCGAGATTGCGCAGTTCAATGCATTTGATTACTGTGCAGTTACCGGCCGGTTTCAGTCGGTGACCCAAGTCGGTTGTCAGAGGCATTCGCCAAAAAGGCTGCGTGTGTGATTTTACAAGCAATGAGGATGATTGTTGAATTTGTGCTTATTCGAGCTGTTGTGCTTCAGTGTTCAAATTTGTACTACTTCTTCAATCGTCATTTAGGTGAGCTTACTTTGATGTCTGTCGTTCAGCCAGTGAGTTATCTGTACTGTACTGCAGTAGATTTGTTCTGCTGGTCTATTCAATGTATGTCAAAACCTGTAAATCTATCTGCTTGCATGACCTGAACTTAGACACCCGTTGTTTACTTAGAATTGAAAATAACACACGCAATGTCCATGTTGTTGGTCAACTTGATCAGTAGCCGATGATTCTATAGCAAAACGACAGATCTGCAGCAGACGACAGATCTGCAGCAGCTACAGATGGGACAGCCTTGTTCTGTTGAACCAGATTTAGCAATCAATGCTCTAAAAGCGATAGCAAATGAACCAAAACTGTAAGCATACTGTTTTAGTTTAATTCTTATTTCGTCGCTCAAGATTTTGAATCAGGATTTGTTGTCGGGATTGATCTAAGCGGTTGCCTTTGAGAGCGTACTAGAGTTGTGCGCCTTGAATCACTCGTCTCTCTCTATCGCTCTCTCTCTCTCTCTCTCTCTCACCGCTTCGGCCAACTCATAATCTTCACTCAGCTCTTTTCACCCAGCAGATTATGTGTATTCTTTGTTGTTTTCTTTATTTCTTCAATGTTCAAATGTTTGTAGATCGTTAGCCAAACGTGAGTTCGACTTTTATACCACAGAATATCTCAATCGTTTTTGCTGAAGAAAGTAGTCCCGGAGTCAACGAAAAATATGCAGATGACCTCTATAAATATTTCAATTGTACTCTGAGATCAAAGACGATGACCAATGACAGGTGAGATTGAGACTCGGTGATGATGGATTATCCATCTGGTAACCATAGATTATCCAGAATATCACCTCCTCAGCTAACAGAGACAAAGAGGCAGGTCATGGGATAAGAAACAATGAACAGTATGCAGCGAGCACACGAACTCAAGCAAAAAAGCTGATAATACGTGACCAAAGCAATACAATAGACCCTATCGTTATTCCAAGCTCTCGTAAGCTCTCGCAAACTTCAGAGCATAGCAAAGCATGAGTACAGCGATCTCGCGCGAGCTGCGAAAAGCCGAGGTTCGAAGTTCTCGCGACGTTCAACGCATAACAAAGAACGGTCTCGCGAGAGCTGCTCAGATACCGAAAAGGTTCTTTTTAGCGTGATGGTGGACCAACAAAAATAAACCAGAAGAACAAATCTGGGGGTGGGGTGTGGGAACTAAAGCAAAACAGAGTCCATCTACCGGGGCAGGGGGGGGGGGGGGGGGGGGTGAAATGGGGGAAAGGGCATACAGGCAACTTAAAGGGAAAGGCTGATTAAATTATCTGAAAAGGCGACCCATGGCTGTCAGAATGAAAATAGGGGAAGGGCTCCTAATATGGACCACTTTTTATTTCATGCTAATAACTAGCTTGTTTTTTTTTGCGAAAGAAGTTCATTTTGTGTTTGGTAGTCCTTCTCTCTTAGGTGAACCGATTAGGCCTAATTAGAGTGAAATAGCTTTGATAGACATTCACCAAAATTAAATACAGAAAAAATCACAAATGGTCCATATTAGGCGCCCAGGCTCCTAATATGGACCAGCGAAGCGGCCTTCACGAATCACTGTCAAAAGCCCCCTATACTTCAAAATAACATGATACAACTTGGTGTGCATGTCAGACTAATTCAAATATGCTTTTGATTTATCTGTTTCGGGTTGATGAGAGCATTATTTGAAGCACACCAGGAAACTAAGAAGCATATCAAAAACAGAGTGAAACATAAGTGAAATTATCAACTTCCAAAAAAAGAAGACAATTTGATATATTTTTTTGAAAGCTTGA
>NC_090246.1:50871745-50924245 GCF_037325665.1 Littorina saxatilis
GAACGCTAGCATTGAAGAAGGGAGAGAAAAGTTCTACCTCCCCATCTTCGGTTTATGTAAACGACTAGGGCTCCTTGCATTAGGAAGTATTCGGATTCTAAATGTTTATTATTATTATCACTAGCAATACTCGTGCTCCTCACGGGATGTAACAAATGTTTTATGATTTTCATTAATCACTGATGGTGTGGATATTAAAGTGTCTATGCGAATCCATACCATTATCAATTGCTATTATTGTTGCAATGGTCGACTTATCTTGTCTGAATCATGACTGATTTATTATTGTATTCATAGCTTCAAAGCGATGGTGATTCAGTGGAGTAGATTAGCTCTCCTGATCAGCGAAGCCTTATAACTATCAGTCATATGATTACCACAAATATGATGGTTAAAACCCTTATAACTTTGGAACCAGCCAACCATTTTTTTTAAATGAAATTAAACATGAAGACGCAGCACATTAGTCCCTTCAACTTAAGGGGGAAAAAAGAAGAAAAAATTCAACTCGATTTTCTGAGAAAAACATTTTTGCTGTGATTATGTAATTTTTAACTGCTATTTTGTAGACCCGTCCTCAGAGTATGTAATGAAAAAAAGTTTCATTGAAATATTCCCAGAACTTTGGGAGACATGGCTGATTATGTATTTTGACCATCGGGCCCCGTAATGACCTTGACCTTTGACCTATCCAATATAAATGTTGCACGCAATAGGCTATCGTGTGTCTACATCTACCTACAAAGTTTGGTTGAAAAATACTTAGCCGTTCAGGATTTATCGCAGTTCCTATATTGTGACATACATACATACTTACGGAATGGAACAATCGCAAACGTCCCCGCTGGATGACGAATTAAATTATAAAAAACGTATCAGTAAAATAAAATAACAATGAACAGCACACATTCCCTGAAAAGTAATGTAGCGTAGGGGAAAGGGAGAAAAAAAGTGACACCGCGTGGATTCGAACGTGCGTGATTAGAACGTGATGAAGCAAGAGTGTCCTAACCAACTGGCCTACTAATAATTTGCAAAAGTTTCAGGGAGAAATACAGCTATGACATTACAAAAACCATAGGCAATGGATGTTCCGTTTGCCATTCCAATAAGTAACAACAATAATAACTTGATAGGTTTGAGAGTGAACTTGATTTGACATGATACTGTGTTGTCTAAAGTGTTTATTGGATTCTCGGGCAGTTTTATCCCGGACGGCTGCATGTCGAGCTTCAGGGGTGCCTAAGGGCATCCGGCGGTAGGTAAAAATATTTAATGTTCAAATAAACCCACTTAATTAAAAAAAATAAACACATTAGTCCCAGCCAGTCCTGATTGAGGTGGCCTCCACTATGCCCATGCAAAAGGAATAACGTGAAAGTTGCCCAGTACCACAGAAATTAGCAATTTCGTGTGACTGAGGCTACCAGTACCTGTATTAATATATGAATTATGATTGGCAACGGTAAGCGATTTCACACAGATTAGCGCGGGACAAATATTGACAGAATTTTTTTTTATCATAACTGCAATGTTCTTCTCCCCCAAAAAACAACAACAACAACGCAACACCTCCCCCCTCCCCAACCCCTAAGAAGAACAGGTCCGACAAACCCCTGCGTCACCCAGTGAGCTTTTTTTTTAAATTAACGACGCCAATGGGATTCGATCTCCTGCCTCAGACACTTTCGTTTTGTCACGTTAGGAGAGCAATTTACCAACTTATCTATTTTGCGTCTTGACAGTTCGCGTGAGTGATATTTTAGTGACTTGTGTGACATATAGACTGACCGGAACAAACGCAAACGTCCACCCTCTACTCTGGGGGACAAACAACACATTTGCATTCAAACAAAGTAGTTTGTTGATCATAGTGCAATTATCCCGTTTGACTTGTGTCTGTTCTCAATATGACTAACATATATATGTACTCATTTCTCCCAAATAGGTAAAGCTATTGAAACTCATTTTGGCTATGAGCTCGAGGTCCATGGGAATAAACGCTCATAATTATGTCCTGCGGATCGATGACCCTGGTGTCACTCAAAATTATCCCGTCAGGAAATGCTATTTCGTATACATGTACTCAATTGTCTAACCGGCACGGGTGGCCTAGTGGTAAGGCGTCCGCCCAGTGAGCGGGAGGTCGTGGGTTCAAACCCCGGCCGGGTCATACCTAAGACTTTAAAATTGGCAATCTAGTGGCTGCTCCGCCTGGCGTCTGGCATTATGGGGTTAGTGCTAGGATTGGTTGGTCCGGTGTCAAAATAATGTGACTGGGTGAGACATGAAGCCTGTGCTGCGACTTCTGTCTTGTGTGTGGCGCACGTTCTATGTCAAAGCAGCACCGCCCTGATATGGCCCTTCGTGGTCGGCTGGGCGTTAAGCAAACAAACAAACAAACTCAATTGTCTCCAGTAAGGACACAGTTATTTTCTCCGAAATTAAGGCCCCAGTTTGTGGTGATTGATATTGATTTGCTCTGTAGTTTGATGATCCTAGTGCCAACATTATCCCGTCAGGCATGGTTTAAATGTTTTCGTTTGCACCCACTTTTCTCCAAAACTGATAAAACTGGTGACACCACTATTCGGAAGCATGCTCATCGGAGTCGATGCCGAGAAGCTCTGAACTTTGGTGACCCTAGGTACCATATTATCCGGCCAGGAAGGGTTTTAATATATGCTCACTTTACACCCGTTAGGGTCTATATGTTCTATCAGCCCCAGATACTTTACTTGATATTTGCTTTCGGTCTAGCCGACTCTTTTGAGCCATATCAGGACCAATCAGCCCGAGATGTCTTATCATTTCGATGAAGAAGACTTTAAATAATAAAACAACAACCACAGCACGAGATGATAAACGGAAAGTATTAGGATCCTTATGGTCACTTGTTAATTATTATTTTGTTACCCCTTTATCACATGCCGGCTATTGATACATGCCATATCATTATTTTTGTTATCAAAACGAATACGTTGTGTGTGTGTGTATTGTTAGGAAAACTCCAATCTTTTAGATTAGTTAACAATGTATCAAGAAAAATCACATATTTGAGCGAGTTTCTAGGTGACCGTCTTCGTGATTAGGGACCTAATGTACATCCTATATGATCTTCCATGAATGGGTTCGGTTGCTATTTGAATTTTCTGTAAAAGGGGTCGCTCAGATAATCGTCAAAATGTAACTGACAAGTCCAGTGGCTAACGAAGGAAAGCACCGATCACCATCAAGACTAAATCACTACCAGATGTCAGTAGGAATGTTGGTAACTGATCCACTGACCGCTATCATGTTTCACTACTCGCGTACAGAACTGACTGGGCTTGCTAATAAGCAAGCGTTAGTTTGTAACACATTCCCTGGCCCGTCCCAAGAGAACATGAAAGATATATATTTATGCTACACGGAAGCGTTCTGCTTTAAGCAGACTACATGTATAGACCGAAACAGTTCAAAATAATGATACTGGATTCAGACTTCAACATTATTGTTTTCATATTAGGCCTACGAAAAATGACTTACATAACTTATTTTATACTCGTTAAGAGAAATAATACATGCATCGAGGGACATTGCTTTTATTCTAGGCTACATCTCTTATGGAGGCATCTTACACACTCTCTCTCTTTCTTCACCCTCCCATCTCTCTCTCCTTCTCTCCCCCTCTATCTTTCTAATATTGACAACACCCCTCATATGATCACTCGACCTCTCCCCATCGCCCTCTGTCTCTCACCTTCTTACACACACTCTCTCTTTTCCCAACTCTCCTCTCTCTCCATCTCTCTCTTTCTTCAATAATGACACCCTCCACTCTCGAATCTCCAAACATTCGGTTAAACGTGATTAACTGGTATCGTACCCCTATGACAGCTAATATTCCATATTCTCTGCATTCTCTGCTTGTTGCATTACGTTAAAGGTTTTAATGCTCTTTTTTTTTCAAGCCACATTTCACGTCAACCAACTTTTATCAAGACGTTATTCAAAGCGTCATTGTAGAAATGACATTCGGAAATATTAGGGGAATCTCTGTCATAACATTTTTTTCTATTTGTTTCCTATCAGGCATTTTTTGTTTTAATCACAAGTAATATGATACAGACACACAAAGAGAGACACCTATAGTGACAGCCGCTCTATCATGCTAGGACTGGTGTCAGTATACTGTGACTATATGAGGATGTCAATCAATCAATCAATATGAGGCTTATATCGCGCGTATTCCGTGGGTACAGTTCTAAGCGCAGGGATTTATTTATTTTATTTTTATTTTATGCAATTTATATCGCGCACATATTCAAGGCGCAGGGATTTATTTATGCCGTGTGAGATGGAATTTTTATTACACAATACATCACGCATTCACATCGGCCAGCAGATCGCAGCCATTTCGGCGCATATCCTACTTTTCACGGCCTATTATTCCAAGTCACACGGGTATTTTGGTGGACATTTTTATCTATGCCTATACAATTTTGCCAGGAAAGACCCTTTTGTCAATCGTGGGATCTTTAACGTGCACACCCCAATGTAGTGTACACGAAGGGACCTCGGTTTTTCGTCTCATCCGAAAGACTAGCACTTGAACCCACCACCTAGGTTAGGAAAGGGTGGAGAAAATTGCTAACGCCCTGACCCAGGGTCGAACTCGCAACCTCTCGCTTCCGAGCGCAACTGCGTTACCACTCGGCCACCCAGTCCGATGTAACCCTCTGCGACTTACGAATACGAATACGAATACGAATACTTTATTATCTCATACAGAGAAATTTCAGTGTGGTGCACATTAAAAGACAAAACAAATAATAAGACAACAGATAAAAAATACCATACGAAGCATACTACACTCGCGCACGCATATGTACACTAACAGGAATAGTAACATGATTCCAAATAGGTAAATTGCCGTCAGCTTTAGCTAAAAGTTTACCGCTAAAAACTATCATTATCACAGGACTAGATATGTCATTGAACAATATTTATCACAGGACTAGTCATTCGAGGGTTATCACACTCAGCATAAGGGTGCACATCAAAGAATATAAAAAATATTCATCACAGAAATCAGTGCATATGTTCACCGGCACACATACTAGTTTTAATTAACTTAGGTATTTAAAAAGCCAATTGACTTTGGAATAAAACTGTTCTTAGTTCTGAGCGTGCGGAATCTGGGAGTGCGGAGGCGACGTCCTGAGGGCAGGACCTCAAAGTGGTGAGCGAGCACATGACTACTATCCTGGATGATGCAGCGGGCCTTTCGCACCACACGTCGTTCATACAGCACAGTCAGTCCTTCCTGTCTCACCCCCACAATCTTACCACATGTGTTCACCACCCGCCCAAGCACATTCTTACTCTTCACACACAGACCTCCATACCAGCAGATGAAAGAGAAAGTGAGAATGTGGCAGTACATTAATCTGCTGACCATAAACAAGGAATGCGTCCAGCTGTCTCTCTAGCTTTCCAGTAGGTTTCTCAGCGGGTTACCTGCTTGACGACGTGCTAATTGATGGCACGCGAACCGTGTAATGTATAGCCACTGCGCGAGTCGAACCGCTCTACGACTAGCTGCTCCTCTCCACGCCCCCCCCCCCCCCCCCAACCCCCACCGCCAGCCCCACGCATCCCTCTCTCTCGCCCTGCCTCTCTTCCCCCGTTCCTCTCTCCCCCCTCCCTCTCTCTCCCCCTCCTTCTTTCTCCCCTCCCTCTCTCTTTACCCTTAATTGTCAATCCGTTTTTCATTGCTAAATTCATACGAATAAATAAAAGCTTGATGTTTAGCAAGAATCACCTCTGATTTGTTATTTGCATTGTCACTGAAGACTAGACCGTCAGTGAAACTTAACAGTTCGCCACCTGTTTACCTCTTTTTATATTTTAATCCAGACAGCATTATCCACCACCACCCATTATATAAACATTCTATGTTGTGTAGTCCCGATATCAATGTTGCACACCTTTTGATGCAGCTTTTAATAATATAAGAGATTTGATTTATACGTATTCCCTGTTTCACTCAATGAATATATATATATTCCCTAAAATATCCAGGTAATATACATATTTCCTGGAATTTGGAGGCCATTTTTAGACGTATTCCCTGACTTATATTTAGCATTCAAAATGAGATACTTTGATGGAGTGAAAAATCTCTCTCTCTCTCTCTCTCTCTCTCTCTCTCTCTCTCTCTCTCTCTCTCTCTCTCTCTCTCTCTCTCTCTCTCTCTCTCTTATGCTTACAAATATAACAACAATCGCATAACAATAGAATTTACAACACAATATTACACTGTTTGCACCAATGAAGTGAGAAAAAAATGACTTTTGTATTGGCAAAATCAACAAGCCGTAATAACTCTAGTTGGCGAGATATATTTTGTTTGTTTGTTTGTTTGTTTGCTTAACGCCCAACCGACCACGAAGGGCCATATCATGGCGGTGCTGCTTTGACATTTAACGTGCGCCACACACAAGACAGAAGTCGCAGCACAGGCTTCATGTCTCACCCAGTCACATTATTCTGACACCGGACCAACCAGTCCTAGCACTAACCCCATAATGCCAGACGCCAGGCGGAGCAGCCACTAGATTGCCAATTTTAAAGTCTTAGGTATGACCCGGCCGGGGTTCGAACCCACGACCTCCCGCTCACTGGGCGGACGCCTTACCACTAGGCCACCGTGTTGCGGTTTGGCGGGATATAGTGATCCTTACATTCGTTCGAAAAAAAGACCAATAAAGCTACCCTTTCAAACCATGTTCTGAGTTTTTTTGCTTATTTGCTATTGTGTTTGGTTGTAATATGTTATATAGAATTGTGCATGTGAAGTGATATTATATTTTTTAAATATGGAAAAAGTGAAAGCTGATTGAAAATTTATGGACAGATTAATAGATGAAAATGGCTCTCAATAACGACGCAAAAAGGAATTTTACAGGAGCAAGTGAGATTTTACAATAACGTGTTTGATAAAAATGGGAATTTTGTTGAGGAGGATGCTGAAAGTAAAGTTCTTAATTTAAATATTCCTCAGTTAAATGACGAACGAAAATATGGTTTGGAAACTGATTTTACCGTGTTAGAAATCGGCAGGGCGCTGTCTTTATTAAAAAATGGTTCGTCACCAGGTTTAGACGGATTGACTACAAGTTTCATGAAAAAATGTTGGCCTAAAGTAAAAATGATGGTGGTTAATTCCCTTCAAAGTGCATTTAGAGTCGGTGAATTGTCAGATACTCAGAAAAGAGCAGTTATCACGTTGATCCATAAGGATAAAGATTTGCCGAGAGATAGCCTTAAGAATTGGAAACCCTATATCTGTAACCAATACAGATTATAACATGCTGGCAACATGTTTATCGCAGCGCGTATCTGGTGTTATTTCTGACCTCGTGTCAGAAGATCAGACAGGATGTATTAAGGGAAGAAAGGCAAGTAACTTGATTAGATTAATTGATGATGTCATTAACTTACGCTAATGAAAGAAATCAAGCAGGTATATTACTTGCCCTTGACTACGCCCGAGCCTACGATTCCATCTCAAAAGACTATGTGGTCTGGTCCTTTAAAAAATTTGGTTTTGGCGAAAAAAAATTTAAATGGATTAAAGTTTTAAGAGAAGTTAAAAGGGCAATAACCAACCTGGCTCTTCCACGGTCTCAAATAGCATTACATATTGGTTTAATGACAAACACCACGAGCTGCATAAATTATATGGGTTGGATTTCGGAAGAAATAAGTGTAGAATTATTAGCAATACAAATCCGAAGTCACCCCAATATTAAAGGATTTGCCTTACCAGATGTAGGTTTTGCAGAACAAACATCGCGTATCTTGAAACTGGCTATGTACGCCGATGACATAACTGTTTTACTTCAAGATAAAAACGACATGGAAACGGTTTTGAAAATTACTGATGATTTTTCCAATATATCTCGCTTAAAATTAAATAAAAGTGAAACGGAAGCAATGTGGTAGGGATCGCGTAAAAACTGTCAAGAGAAATATTGCGATATTAAATGGAATACCCAGGTTAAAATCATGGGAATTAGTCAGTTTTAAAAATGACATCCCGGCCTCTGAAATTATGGAAAATTGGTCCAAAAAGACTTGAAAAAGTTGAACAAATCATTTGCAGATGGTCAAGAAGAAATTTAAGTATAAGCGGCAAATTATGTATTATTAAGTCCTTCTTAGTTTCACAATTTGTTTACGTTATGCAGGCGCTTCTTGCCCCTGTTAAAGTTCTCGATAAGTTGAATACTATTTTGTTCAGGTTTCTCTGGAAAAGGAAGTATTCAAATACAAAAGCCTTTGAAAAAGTTAAACGAAATGTATTGTGTAATGTGGTGGAAGAAGGTGGTATTAATATGATAAACGTCCACGATATGCAGACTTCTTTTTTACTGACATGGGCAGCAAAACTTCAACAACAAAAACATGAACCGTGGACAACGATTCCGTTAAGTCTTTATCAGGTATTGGGAAGAAATTTACTTTGTTTTAAAGCCACAACACTACTAAAACCAAGGTATTGAATGCATTCGATCAAACTTTTAGACAGAAGTTCTCTTAAAATGAATCCATAATAAAGCATTGATTTATGAGAGAGAAGATCGCTTTGGCGATCAATGTTTGTGGAACAATATAAAAGTGGTTTATAAAAATAAAAGCTTATATTTAAAAAAAATGGATAGAAGCGCATTTAGATATGGTGAAAGATATTTGGGTTAACGGAGATATGATTCCTTTTAACCAGCTGTGCACAAAGAAAGGATACAGTCCCTCTAGATTTTTTGAGTACCGCGCAGTGAAGACTGCTGTGCGAGCGCTTGCACTTCGCAAAAACACAGCCAGCCCGCGAGCAGGCGAACACAATAATGACCTTGACACACTTAACCCTGTGATCATTAACCCCTCCGCGAGAAAGATTCGCATGCTGATAGTCCAGTCTAAAGCGAGCGAGCCTTGCGCTGCTACATTTTGGTTACATAAATATCAGGTTAAACTAGATCACAGTCATTGGCTGTTAGCAAGCAAATGTACAAAAGAAGAAAGATTGCGATTGTTACAATGAAAAATATTACATAATATTTATCCCACGAATATATTATTAAATAAAATGAAAATTAGAGAAACAAAATTATGTACATTTTGTAAACACATTGATTATGTTGAACACTTTTTTTGTCAATGTGAGAAGTTGACGAGCTTTTGGGAAAATGTTGTCCATTATATTTTTAGAAATACAGGATCAAATGTGCACCTCTCAGAACACGATGTCTTGTTTGGTTATCAACCTAGTAATATATGCCAAAATAATAAGGTACTTAATCACATTATTTTGATTGCAAAAATGTGTATTAGTAAATATTAGTATGGTGATAGATACGATTTGAATAGTATCATTATTGGAAAATAAAATGTACATTAGAAGATTGTGAGTAATGTATAAGTCGAGATGAGGTGAAGTGATATATGACGTTTGTGAATATTATGAGGGGGGTGGGAGGGAGCGGATGGACGAGAATAAGAAAAACAAAAAAAGAAAAAAAAGGAGAAAAAAAAGTAACCATCTATGGCTCCTCAATTGCTTTTTGTATAAACAACCATGCAAACCACAAAAAAAAAAAACAAAAAAGAAACCGGTTTTCTCCAATTTAAAAAAAAAAACAAAAAAACAAGTCGCGTAAGGCGAAATTACTACATTTTAGTCAAGCTGTGGAACTCACAGAATGAAACTGAACGCACTGCATTTTTTCACAGTGACCGTAGTCCGCCGCTCGCGCAAAACCCAATGAAACTGACGAGACTGTTTAGCGCGGTGATGGTTTCGCTGTGCTGCATAGCACGCTTTTCTGTACCTCTCTTCGTTTTAACTTTCTGAGCGTGTTTTTAATCCAAACATATCATATCTATATGTTTTTGGAATCAGGAACCGACAAGGAATAAGATGAAATTGTTTTTTAATCGATTTCGGAAATTTGATTTTGATCAGAATTTTTTATATTTTTAATTTTGAGAGCTTGTTTTTAATCCGAATATAACATATTTATATGTTTTTGGAATCAGAAAATAATGAAGAATAAGATGAACGTAAATTTGGATCGTTTTATAAAAAAACAATTATTTACAATTTTCAGATTTGTAATGACCAAAGTCATTAATACATTTTTAAGCCACCAAGCTTAAATACAAAACCGAAGTCCGACCTTTGTCGAAGATTGCTTGGCCAAAATTTCAATCAATTTGATTCAAAAATGAGGGTGTGACAGTGCCGCTTCAACTTTTACAAAAATCCGGATATGACGTCATCAAAGACATTTATCGAAAAAAAAAATCTCCGGGGATATCATACCCAGGAACTCTCATGTCAAATTTCATAAAGATCGGTCCAGTAGTTTACTCTGAATCGCTCTACACACGCGCACGCACACCGGCACAGACAAAACTTGACTAAATGTAAAGAGAGAGAGAGAGAGAGAGAGAGAGAGAGAGAGAGAGAGAGAGAGAGAGAGAGAGAGAGAGAGAGAGAGATGATAATGATGATGATGGAACTTTATTTTTCAAGGATAGAGGTTTAAGGTGACGCCTTTTCTTACAACCGGTCCTTACTTCTAATACAGATGTCTAATAAATGATAAACAAGTAAAGCAACATGACAAATAAACAAAGTAAACGAACGAACCAGCAAACAATCGACAAGTAAGCAAACAAGCAAATAAACATAAACAACAAAATGACAAAGTAAGGAACATACAAATCAAAAGCAAAACATGCAACATATTAATTGAGGTTATACATGTAAAGTGATCGACGGTTAAAGTTCCATCCTCACCTATTCACACTTTACTGACACTATACACAACCGTCAGTGTGTATAGGAAACAGGTACTTAACGCCTTCGTCCGTACGGGTTACACACTGTGTATAGCCAAACGGTACCTAATGTGGATTTCGTACGTACAGAAGTCACACAGATCCGTCTGCGTATGACCGGTACCTAAGGTGCTCCTCGTCCGTATGTGTGTGTGTGTGTGTGTGTATGTGTGTGTATGTGTTTGTGTGTGTGTGTGTGTGTGTGTGTGTGTGTGTGTGTGTGTGTGTGTGTGTGCAATTGCAATGGATTCGTGTACAATCGAACAACAACAACGAAGACGACATCAACAACAACGACAACAACAACAACGACAACAACAACAACGACAACAACAACAATTAATCAAACAAGAAAAAAACAAGCAATCAAAACGACCATTATAATTGATATTACTCGCAAATCTTCAAATAACAGAACAATGTTCATTATCAATAGAGTTTAGTTTAAATTGTTCGTTGAGTACTCTTGCTATTCCTTTTCCTTTTGTTACCTTTCTGCTGTTGTTGTTGTTGTTGTTGTTGTTGTTGTTGTTGTTGTTGTTGTTGTTGTTGTTTCTAATTGTGGCTTTTTATGCAACACTGTCTGGAGAGGCAACAGTGTCTATTCTCTCTTGTTGTTAGTCATCAGTTCATCGTCAGGAGTTCTTATTTATGAGTGTTACTCTGTTTAATGTCAAAGGAGACTGATGGCTACTGCGAGTCTTTTGCAACGATGCAAGGGACACAATCCCGGATGTTTAAAGATGGCGTTTATCGGTGGCGTTTATTGAAGTTTATCTCCCTTATTTCCATGCTGATGGAGGGGGAAAGCGGAGAATGCCAAAAGCGACATGTTATGAAGCTACGAATAAAATGTCTCTTAGAATGCTTGGTTCAAATTCAATGTTTGTGAAAATACTCTCAGAGAATCGATCTACTAGCGCGTGTGTGTGTGGGCTCTCTCCGGCTCTCTCTTCCCCCCTCCCAGTCTCTCTTGTACCGGATTGTCAAACAAAAGTTGAATTAACCAAACACAAGAAGAAGACAGATGAGACAAACACGCACACGCACACACACACACACACGTACAGTGACTTAGAAAATAGCAACACAAAAAAACACGCGCGAGAAAAAATACATTGCATATTATCATACCTTTTAAAGGTGGTCGTCTACATTTTTGCTCTTTTTCAATAATCTTATGGATAGATTTCGCTAAAAAGTTATGTCAGATGATGAATGAACCATGGGGAAAAAAGTTATAGAAAAAAAAATATGTAAAAAAAAGATTTTATTTTTGGGTAGCGTGACTCACGCTTCCAATATTTTGTTTTCTGTTTGCTGAGAACATGTGCTTTGCCTAACTGACCAATCAAATTCATGTCACTATGCTTAGTAGCCACGCCCAAACATGTGCAGCAACAGTTTGACACTACTGGAGCGCTGTCCACGCTTTTTTTTTTAACGCACAAAATGCACGGGATATGAGAGGAGTTTTGCGCTTGGCATTTTCCAAATAAGGATATCCTACTATGAGTACTACCCTGGAATACTACAATGAATTATCAAACGGCTACACTGGCTTCGTCTTTCCTGATCGAAAGGGGGTGTATTGTTGATATTTGTAGATAATAGACTCTGTATTTTAATGGTCAAATGGCGATTTCGGTATAAAAATGTAGACAAGGACCTTTAAAACCTGAACGAACAAATTAACCACACATTTCCCTTTTTTCAAAAAGGAAATGACCTAACTTTAACAATTTCTGTCTACTCTTCATCAAAATTGGTGACATTTTAAAACATTTGGTTTTCTGAAAGAATATCCGAAACACACCTATCTCTATTTTCTCAAAGATGCAAGCAACATAACAACACCTGAAACATTGAGAACTCGGTGTCACACCGCTTGCTTAGCTGTCAGAATGGTAAAACCACCTTGGACAAAATATGTCCTTCATTGAAAGTGATGGCTCTCAGCACGGTCAGATATCAATTCTGCAGCAGACTGCAGTTTTCGGAAAAGTTTTCGAGGGTCAAGCGATGCTGCATGCATGCTGGTAATATTGGATTAAACAAAATGTTATTCAAAATACATGATATATATAGGTTACACACTCCGAGTTCTGAATATCGTGCATATTTTCCCTCGGGTAGATTTTCAGGTATTGCATATTTTCCCTAGGGTCGATTTTCAGGTATTACCGAGCCTCTGGCGAGGTAATACCTGAAAATCTACCCGAGGGAAAATATGCACGATATTCAGGACGAGGTGTGTAAGCTTTTTATCCCTTTGCTCCGACGTTTTCATTAAAAAAACACACCACTTTTTGACACAAACTCTGCGAGTGCCTGTTTTCTGCTTACCAAAACCTTCCGCGACCGCAAATCGTGTCATCAAATTCATGTGCAAAACGAGTCCCCTTTTGTCTTTTTGGTAAACGCGCCATAAAACGTCTGCTTTTGTATTCAGTCATCTATACTGCAAAACGAATAGGCTAACAGTTATTTTTAGAGTGTCGAAATGAAATTGGAAATATTATTTTGCATTGTTGGCTTCTGGCTTTCGTCCTACCTGACCGGTATACCCCATCATGTTTCCGAGATTGCGCTGTTCAATGCATTTGATACTGTGCAGTTACCGGCCGGTTTCAGTCGGTGACCCAAGTCGGTTGTCAGAGGCATTCGCCAAAAAGGCTGCGTGTGTGATTTTACAAGCAATGAGGATGATTGCTGAATTTGTGCTTATTCGAGCTGTTGTGCTTCAGTGTTCAAATTTGTACTTACTTCTTCAATCGTCATTTAGGTGAGCCTTACTTTGATGTCTGTCGTTCAGCCAGTGAGTTATCTGTACTGTACTGCAGTAGATTTGTTCTGCTGGTCTATTCAATGTATGTCAAAACCTGTAAATCTATCTGTTGCATGACCTGAACTTAGACACCGTTGTTTACTTTAGAATTGAAAAATAACACACGCAATGTCCATGTTGTTGGTCAACTTGATCAGTAGCCGATGATTCTATAGCAAACGACAGATCTGCAGCAGACGACAGATCTGCAGCAGACTACAGATGGGACAGCCTTGTTCTGTTGAACCAGATTTAGCAATCAATGCTCTAAAAGCGATAGCAAATGAACAAAACTGTAAGCATACTGTTTTAGTTTAATTCTTATTTCGTCGCTCAAGATTTTGAATCAGGATTTTGTTGTCGGGATTGATCTAAGCGGTTGCCTTTGAAGCGTACTAGAGTTGTGCGCCTTGAATCACTCGTCTCTCTCTATCGCTCTCTCTCTCTCTCTCTCACCGCTTCGGCCAACTCATAATCTTCACTCAGCTCTTTTCACCCCAGCAGATTATGTGTATTCTTTGTTGTTTTCTTTATTTCTTCAATGTTCAAATGTTTGTAGATCGTTAGCCAAACGTGAGTTCGACTTTTATACCACAGAATATCTCAATCGTTTTTGCTGAAGAAAGTAGTCCCGGAGTCAACGAAAAATATGCAGATGACCTCTATAAATTATTCAATTGTACTCTGAGATCAAAGACAATGACCAATGACAGGTGAGATTGAGACTCGGTGATGATGGATTATCCATCTGGTAACCATAGATTATCCAGAATAATCACCTCCTCAGCTAACAGAGACAAAGAGGCAGGTCAGTCATGGGATAAGAAACAATGAACAATATGCAGCGAGCACACGAACTCAAGCAAAAAAGCTGATAATACGTGACCAAAGCAATACAATAGACCCTATCGGTATTCCAAGCTCTCGTAAGCTCTCGCAAACTTCAGAGCATAGCAAAGCATGAGGTACAGCGATCTCGCGCGAGCTGCAAAAGCCGAGGTTCGAAGTTCTCGCGACGTTCAACGCATAACAAAGAACGTGTCTCGCGAGAGCTGCTCAGATACCGAAAAGGTCTATTTTAGCGTGATGGTGGACCTAACAAAAATAAACCAGAAGAACAAATTCTGGGGGTGGGGTGTGGAACTAAAGCAAAACAGAGTCCATCTACCGGGGCAGGGGGGGGGGGGGGGGGGGGGTGAAATGGTGGGGAAGCATACAGGCAACTTAAAGGAAAGGCTGATTAAATTATCTGAAAAGGCGACCCATGGCTGTCAGAATGAAAATAGGGGAAGGGCTCCTAATATGGACCACTTTTTGTTTCATGCTAATAACTAGCTTGGTTTTTTTTTGCGAAGAAGTTTCATTTTGTGTTTGGTAGTCCTTCTCTCTCCGTTAGGCCTAATTAGAGTGAAATAGCTTTGATAGACATTCACCAAAAATTAAATACAGAAAAAATCACAAATGGTCCATATTAGGCGCCCAGGCTCCTAATATGGACCAGCGAAGCGGCCTTCACGAATCACTGTCAAAAGCCCCCTATACTTCAAAATAACATGATACAACTTGGTGTGCATGTCAGACTAATTCAAATATGCTTTAGATTTATCTGTTTCGGGTTGATGAGAGCATTATTTGAAGCACACCAGGAAACTAAAGAAGCATATCAAAAACAGAGTGAAAATAAGTGAAATTATCAACTTCCACAAAAAGAAGACAATTTGATATATTTTTTTGAAAGCTTGAGGGCTAGTTATAAGTTATTTTCAGCAAGCTTCTCAATCAATTAATGAAAATAGTCTTTAGCTTTATTTTCTTCGATTTGCTGAAGGTGGTCCATTTTAGGGGACTCACACATACTTTGAGATTTTGCTATTATTTTTTGTTTGCAGTAGAAACTCGGGGTCAAAACTTCTAAAATGTAACAAATACGGTCTTAGCTGTCATACATAGCAATTGTTGTGTGATAAAAGCTTTGGCTGTGGACAGAAACGAGTCCGTTTTAGGCGTCAAATTTAGAGTGAACGCTGCCAAAAGTGAAAAAAAGATAAAAAGCCTAACGGTTTTGAGGTTTGTGTTTCAGCAACAGTTGTGACATGTGCAAGTTATCCAGAGAGGGCGAATACAGCGAAGGAAATTGTTTTTAGCGCTCTAGCGCCGTTAGTTTGTCAGATCAAGAGGTGGTCCATATATTAGGAGCCGGTCCATATTAGGAGCCCTTCCCCTACTACAGCGAGACAATATTCATTCCTTCGCGAGTGATGGCTTACACCACAGTCAGATGGTCATAATGCTGGAAGCTGAAGTTGTCACTAAAGTCTTTGAGGGCCAGTGTGTTCATGAGAGCCAGGCGACGCGGCTCTTCGGTGAGATTGAGGGTTTTGAAGAGGCGGCCCATTGCCTGTGAGTAGGCTTGCTGTCCGATCTTCTCGGCCTCTGCTTCGGCCTCCAATCTCACTTGTCTGGCCTCTGCCTTGGCCGCTCCCAGCACCTCTCGGCCTGTTTATCAACCAAGTTAATTTTATACGATACCGATACATGCAGAGCCTGGCTGTGACCTAACGATTAACGTTCTACTGCTGATAACATTGTGTGAAAGTCACCGAGACAACCTTCTTTCTCGAAATTCTGATCACTTCCTCGGGAGACATGCAGAAGACGTGACAGAATCTTAACGTGACGCCATTATTCACGTTATGACGTCTGTGTGCATTGTTTGTGTTGTTGTGGCTTTTGACGTCAGAGATTTCACTTCGCAAGAGAGGGTCAAAAAGACGATACCATAATTATCACGCATATGTCTCAAAAGACATCATCCTTCTTGTATGAGCAAGCGTGTTCTCTACCTGCCAAGAGCATCGTACAACTTGAACATGCACATACGACAAAAATCAACAGCCTTGCTGCTTGCTGCTTGCTGAGCGTACTTTTTGTATGTGTATGTCTACCTGTCAACGAAATAATGTGCAGTTTATCTGTCTTAATTTTTTTCCGACCTCCTTTTGTTGTTAATTTTTTTTTTAAACTTTTTATCATTGTGTCACTGTGTCTGTGCGTCCCAAGGACAGATTGTAAAAAAAGGCGTAGCCTTAAATCTTAATCCTTGTTAAATAAAGTTCAATTCAATTCAATTCCTTTAATAATTTCCCTTGCTTTGAACTCCACCGCTCCTGAAGCTAACCTCGTGATGACGGATTAACAAGCCTATCAGTAAAGCATCCTGTTCAACAAAATTCGGCCAAAAAAACAATTACACTGTTAGTAATGTATTCCCCTACACATAAAAAATAACAAAAAAACAATGCCTTGCCTGTGTTTTCAATGTCCTTCACCAGTTTTTCCGTCATCTTGCTTTCCACCTTGGACTGTTGAAGAAAGTGCTCCATTTCCAACTCCACCTGTTGCAATGAAAGTTGAAAGTTACACTCACTTGGAGAAAAAGGTACGTGTGTTTTTAGAGAGTATGCAGGCTGATTAATAACTTGAAGAAGGGAATAGTACTGCAGCGTTGTGGTCAACCGCGTGCCATGCAAATCACAGAATGAAGTATTTATTTAGATAACATAGTGACCAGTCCATGAATTTCTGTGCATGTTTTTTCCTTTTATGATGCAATTTTACAGAATTTTTGTTTCGTGATGTTTTGTCTGCCCCTATTTTTGAAGGGGGTAGGGGTTTGGGGCGGGGGTGATGTTTGCTTCTGGGTTTGCTTGTTTCATTTGTTGTTGTTGTTGTTGTTGTTGTTGTTGTTGTTGTTTTTGTTTTTGTCGGCAGTCTGGGAGACGGAGACAAAGAGAGACAGAGAGACACAAAGAGAAAGAGGCAGCAGTGTGTTACCTGGAGCAACGTGCCACGCAGGTATCGCTCAGTGAGGTCGTCGGGCAGCTGGAGCGTTAACACCTGAAGGTGCTGGGGCAGCAGAGTGACGTGGAAGCCGCTGTCACAGTCAGGCGACTGACTGCACGTGCTACAGTTGTGACCTGAATACTGCCGGCTGACAGCACAGTGCCGCGGGCAGCACGGAGGACAGCAGTTCCCTGGAGACATAGGATTTTATTTCTTTCTCAAATATTTTGAAGCTCGGCTGGCTGGCTGGTTGGTTGGTTGGTTTGGTTGCTTTCTTTTATTTGCAATCGTTACCAGAGCACAATTTCTCCAAACTGTTGCTCCGGTTACTCCTCTGTGTGTGTGTGTGTGTGTGTGTGTGTGTGTGTGTGTGTGTGTATGTGCGTGTGTATGTGCGTGTGTGTGTCTGTCTGTCTGTCTGTCTGTGCGTGTCTGTCTGTCTGTCTGTCTGTGCGTGTCTGTCTGTCTGTCTGTCTGTCTGTCTGTCTGTGATTTTGTATGTGCCAGGCTGTATATATACATGTGTCCATGTGCACACAAACCAATGCCCACAAAAAACCCGGTTATTATTTTTTTAAAAATTATTAAAAAACCAGCATGCACTTAGAGTTCAAATTCTAGATCGACAAAATCCTAGAGAGGAGGAAAGGGGCGGGGGGAGTCGAGTGGGTCATTTACCTTGCAGTCTTTCAGCCAGGTGACGATGCAGGTACTGTTGGACATAGGCTCTGTCCCGTCTGTACTGGATCAGTGGCAGGTGCACCGCCTGGTTCCTCACTTCGCTGTCTATCACATGTCGCACCACTCCCGCGTACTTCTCTGCGTACTTTCGGTACAGCTCGCCTAGCTCTTCTGGTCTGTTGTACACAGACACAGGTACATACCCACAGATTACCAAGCAAAAATAACAACTAATTTTCATAAGGCAATGTCTCTTTAAATTTTGAGCACGTCTCAATTCCTGGTCTATCTAAAAACATTTAGTCAAATTTGATTTAATGTAGACAAAACAAATGCAACGAAGGCCTTTAAGAAAGCTTACTTGATGAAATACTGCAGTGCCAACTGGAGGCGAACAGCCAGGCCTTCAGAGGAGCTGATGTGTGCATCCACCCGCAGCTGGTGCCCCGTGGCCTGGAAGCGGATGAGCTCCGTGTCAGGGAACATCAGGTAACACCCCGGGTAGATGGTCTGACTGCGATCCACCCTGCCAGTCAGCTTGCTACGAGCTAAAGCGATCTGCAACAGTTTAAAGCAAAACCGTAAATGATCATTCTCGAGCAGGGACAGTCTTTTCAAAGTTGTCGTTTTGCTACAACAAATGAGGTCAGAATTCTTTTGTTCCCAGAAAACCCACACACAGATGGTAGTAGGTCATCAAGCCATACTATTACACAGCCATGTAAACGTGTATATCCAAGTCCCCTGTGAAATGTAGCACATTAAAAACAAAAATGATAACAGTTCTGGTTCGAGGTGTGTGTGTGTGTGTGTATGTGTGTGTGTGTGTGTGTGTGTGTGTGTGTGTGTTACAGTTAAATCTCAATACCAGGACATTTACAAAATCCCTGAAACGTCAGTGTAAATTTCCTGTTTTACTCCTTACAAATTTCCTGAACACTATTTAGGGATTTTGTAAAATAATTTTATGTATTTTGCAGGCCGTCTTTTGAGAAATTTACTAAACAGACAAAACGATTTTAAGTAAATTTGTCAATAGCCCCAGATTCATAAGAAATAAGAACATTTCCTGAATTTTGCATGATAGTGAACTAAACGAGGACATGTTGCACTGACCTCATGGTACTCGACAAAGACCAGGCTGACAGGCACAAGGACGGCTGTGAGAATGGCGGCCATCACCCCCACCACACACACACAGCACAACAACTTGCCTCGCGCAGAACACTGTGACCGTCGCCTCCACTTCTCTCTGCATGAGGGTAAAGGTTTAGTGTTAAAAGCTGCATGAGATGTGTCATTTATCAGTAATAATTGCTGCCTCATCCTCACAAAACACACAGCACAACTTGCCTCGTGCAGAACACTGCAACGTGTCTCTGCATGATGGTAAAGGTTTAGTGTTAAAGCTGAGATGTATCATGTATCAGTAAGAATTGCTGCATCATCCCCACAAAACACACACACACACACACACACACACACACACACAGTTTTCTTGCGTTGTTCCAGAAGACAACTTTTTAGTGTGTTAATGTTTTCTAATGTTGTTCTATTATACAGGAGATCAAAAAGGTCCTTACTTTACTGTATCGAAGTCGTCATCAGTGAAAATCTCCATTATTTGAAAACCTTGCGTAGTGCCTGCCAAGAAAAAAGTATCACGCAAACATATTAATTTACTCATATTGCAATAAACTTAAACAGATTCACACACACACATACACACACACACACACACACACACACACACACTATGCTCTGGTAGGTTGTTGTTGATGTTGTTGTAATTGTTATAGTTGTCGTCGTCGTCGTTGTCGTCGGTGGTAGAGTTTGTTTGTTCGTTCATGGGCTGAAACTCCCACGGCTTTTACGTGTATGACCGTTTTTACCCCGCCATTTAGGCAGCCATACGCCGCTTTCGGAGGAAGCATGCTGGGTATTTTCGTGTTTCTATAACCCACCGAACTCGGACATGGATTACAGGATCTTTTTCGTGCGCACTTGGTCTTGTGCTTGCGTGTACACACGGGGGTGTTCGGACACCGAGGAGAGTCTGCACACAAAGTTGACTCTGAGAAATAAATCTCTCGCTGAACGTGGGGACGAACTCACGCTGACAGCGGCCAACTGGATACAAATCCAGCGCGCTACCGACTGAGCTACATCCCCGCCCGTTGGTGGTAGAGTATATTAAGGTCTGTCTGATACTTTCTGTCTCGTTATATGGTACTTTTTTCAATCGCTTCAGACGTTACAGTTTTGTGAATATGAACTAGTGTTTATGAGTACTTGTTTATCAAATTTGTTTTTAGCTATTCCTGATGCTAAAAAAAGAGTTAAACAAGAGGCGAAGCCATCAAGGCTCACGTAAGAAATCGACAAACAGTAACACAAACTCAATCACTCCGTCACACATACACACACACACACACACACACACACACACACACACACACACACACACACACACAGAGAAAGAGCATAGGTGAAACTGTGCAAGAAAGCGAGACACTAGATCTAGATCTGTCTGTCTGCATGTTAATGTAGCCTACTTACAGGGACACGACTGCCAACTAGTCTCGGCGCGCTCAAAATAATAATGACCGAGACTTTCAGTACTTCCTTCGCGTGACGTCTAACCCTCTTACGTCATAATGTGACGTCAATGTAATGTGACGTCTTCAAATGTTAGAGTTTCTACCACAGACATACACACGCACGCACGCACATACGCACGCACGCACGCACGCACGCACGCACAGACAGACAAAGTTACGATCGCATCTATAGGCTACACTTACGTGAGCCAAAAAATCATAAAGCATGATAAGTGAGCATTACGGCCATTATACAGGGATGGCCAAATCGTCCGTCCGGTCGCCAGGGGCGATTAAAAAACCCGCCGGGCTAGTAGAAACCGCCTGGCAACTCGCCCGGCTGGCCAATGTACATTCTGGTCAAATGCGACCCTTTTGGTTGTAATATCGAGTTTTAATTTAAAGCCATATAAACATTACAGATCAACTGTAATATGAACCGGGTCAGCGAATTTCTGCCGGGCTAGTGACTTTCTTGAAGTTACTCGCCCGGCGAGTTAAAATTTTGAGATTTGGCCATCCCTGGTTATACCTTGCACTTTATCCATGTGTTTGGCCCAAGCAGACTTTTCGGCGTCCACAGTCGTCTCGTCACTGGAAGCAGCTTCAATGTCGCCGCTGTCTCCATTCCTGTTATCTTCCATTACGCCTCCCCCGCTCGCACCTGCTGGCTCGTCGGCCTGCATGGCCAGCTGAAATGCATTGCAATATTACATAACCACCTTCTCCCATAACGACTCCACGGCATTATGTTGGCTGAAATACATTGCAATATTACATAACCACCATCTCCCATAACGACTCCACGGCATTATGCTAGATGAAATACATTTCAATATTACATAATTATCTTCTCCCATAACGATGTCACCGCCTGATGCTGGCTCGTCACCCTGCATGGCTAGCTGGAATACATTGAAATACTACATAAATACTTTCTCCCTTATAACGACTCCACCGCATGATGCTAGCTGAAATGCACACCAATAAAGGGTGTTTTAAAAACATCAGATAATTACCATCAAAATCATGTCCTGTCTTATCCAACAACTGCCACTGCTGTCTCATCATCCTGCATGGCTAGCCACAGGAGCTTGTATCCAACCACCGGTCGATAATTATTTACTCCTGCATGCTTATTTTTTACTGCTGCATGCGTACCCTTACTACTAGTAGTAGTAAATAGTAGTACTAAGGAGACTGTATGGAATAAGGAGTAAATATATGGAATAAGGAGTAAATAATGATCGACCGGCGATTGGATACAAGCTCCTGTGGGCTACCTATAAAATACATGCAAGTACGACTCTACGGTGTAAAAAGTTCACTCGTAACGAAAGGTGAATAATTGTAGATAAAAAAGACTAGCTATGAAACTCATGCAAGTAAGACTGTATGGTGTAACAAATTTCTCAGGTAACGAAATTACTTCTTCTTTAAAAGCAAACTTTCATTTTAGGTGAACAATAGTAGACAAACAAAACATTCACTTGAACTTCGACCTATCTTTCGATTTTGGAATGTTTGCAGTCAATCCGGTTATGATTTCTGATTGGCTTTCTTGATTGCAAAGGTCGAAGTTCTGTTGAATGTTTTGTTTTGTCCCACAAGTGACAACTAACCTACGTTTTTACATTTAGTCAAGTTTTGACTAAATGTTTTAACATAGAGGGGGAATCGAGACGAGGGTCGTGGTGTATGAGTGTGTGTGTGTGTGTGTGTGTCTGTGCGTGTGTGTGTGTAGAGCGATTCAGACTAAACTACTGGACTGATCTTTATGAAAGTTTACATGAGAGTTCCTGGGTATGAAATCCCCAGATGTTTTTTCATATTTTCGATAAATGTCTTTTATGACGTCATATCCGGCTTTTTGTAAAAGTTGAGGCGGCACTGTCACACCTTCATTTTTCAATCAAATTGATTGAAATTTTGGCCAAGCAATCTTCGACAAAGGCCGGACTTCGGTATTGCATTTCAACATGGAGGCTTAAAAATTAATTGATGACTTCCCGTCATTAAAAATCTGAAAATTGTAATTAAAATTAAGTTTTTATAAAACGATCCAAAATTACTTTTATTTTATTCTTCATCATGTTCTGATTCCAAAAACATATAAATATGTTATATTAGGATTAAAAACAAGCTCTGAAAATTAAAAATATAAAAATTATGATTAAAATTACATTTCCGAAATCGTTTTAAAAACAATTTCATCTTATTCCTTGTCGGTTCCTGATTCCAAAAACATATAGATATGATATGTTGGGATTAAAAACACGCTCAGAAAGTTAAAACAAAGAGAGGTACAGTAAAGCTTGCTATGCAGCACAGCGCAACCGCTACCGCGCTGAACAGGCTCGTCACTTTCGCTGCCTTTTGCACTGGCGGCGGACTACGGTCATTGTGAAAAAATGCAGTGCGTTCAGTTTCATTCTGTGAGTTCCACAGCTTCACTAAATGTAGTAAGTTCGCCTTACGCGACTTGTTTGTTTTGATTTGGTTTTTGGGGTTCTGTTTTTTCTTCAATTCTAAATTTTGGGACGCGCTAGCAATCTTTACATTAGGAATTTATTTTAGATGACCAAGGGAGGCCTTGGACCTGCTGTCATCAGCCGACACAATCCTTCCCGCGAAAACAGACTCGGTGCTGCTCACTACCTCAGATCTGTACAGCCTTGTGCATGGGATACGATCTTTCCAACACTTGGGCATACCAAAAATCCTCCTCCTCCCTGCTGTGCCGAGTTGGAATTTTTGGACGAATTATTTTCTTTGAAAATCCATTCATTTAAACGATCACCGCTCTGTGCAAACAGTTAGGCAGCTGATGTGTGGAATGTGTCCAAGTGACTGTATGGCCATATCCCATGTAAAAGCTTGGTCAGATCCGAGAATATCATGGTGATCACAATCGTATTTTACATGGAAAGGACGGTGACTTTAAGTCGAATATTGTTAGAGGTTAGTTAGAGAGGGGAGGGGGTAGTAACTCCAATCACTTACCATAAATGATTGACGTCTTGTCGAAGAGCGACTAAAAGTGTCCTGGAACAATACAATCATCAATAATGTCATCACCCTCCCCTCTCTCTCACTTTCCCCCTCCCTCTCTCCCTCCCTATCTCTTACTCGCTAACACCATAAATATTATATATGTATTCTAAAATGGATTTTTGTTTTGATGTACAATTTTCATTCAATTTTCATGTTTGCTTGCTTTTCATTTAAACTGTACAACAGCCGCCATTTATATGTAATTTTCTAGAAAACTGTAAACACCACTATAAGCATTATGCTTGTTGTTGTTTACTCAATATGCGTCTTTTTGTAAATAATGCACAAACGTTGAATAAAATAGTTTAAACCAATGTTGAAAGGCCCCTGTCTGCCCGCCATAGTGAGTGCCAGACATCTGTCGGAGTGATTGTCACATTGTATGAGTGAGAACAGACCACAGTACCAAAGTGTGTTGAAAAATGAATGTTGACACTTTTTTTTTAAGTTAGTTGCTCTTCCTGGAGAATTAAATACAAACATACAACAACGGCAATAATCAGTAGATTAGCACACTACCAGGTTTTTTCTTTTTCTTTTTTCTTTTCAAATCAGATTTTACTAGTGATAAGTAAGTACTTATGTGCTCAAACAGTAGAAAAATGCAATTTTACGTGCTCTGTGGTCACTTTCGCCTCAGAAGAAAATGTACAACAACCATTTCATAAATATTTCCTATACAGCGAGATAGCTAGATTTCAAAATAGTACTGGAATCCCTAGTCCTTTGGGTACGACCGCAGGTGTCTCCATTTGTGATTAAGAGGATGGACAAAAATCTAAATGTAAGAAAAAAGACGTGACCAACCATTTCCACGACAATCTCCCGTTTGTGCACGTCTGGTTCAGTGTCCAATGTCGGTTGCTTGAGCTTGTCTGCTGCCTCGCTGTCCAGTAGTTCCTCCTTGGTTAGATCCTGTGCCTCCTGCATCTCCGCCTTCTCTGTGGCGTGGGTATCATCTGTTCGTTGCATATCTGCGAGACAGAGAGTATCATAGAACTGTCATCCGCAGCTTTCCTTGACGCTTAGTTCGTGCAGTATTCCAATCACCGACGATTAGTAATCGGGCCCCAGAATCTGATTTTAAAGCTTCTATTTCCACGTTTCCCTTCAGGTCTGGGGAACACATCCATGTGTCCTATTAGGTCACACACACACACACACACACACACACACACACAGACACACACACACACACATGCGCGCACGCACACATACGCACCGCACGCACACACACACACACACACACAAATACACACACACACATACACACACGCACCGCACACACAAACACACACACACACAGACACACACGCACCGCACGCACGCACACACACACACACACACACACACACACACACACACACACACAGAATATAAAGACAAGTCGCGCAGGGGCGGACGAGGGGGGGGGGGCACAGGGGGCACGTGCCCCCCCCCCCCCCAAAAAAAAAAGAAAAAAAAAAAGGATTTTTCTATGCTGATTCTATGACCATTTCTAAGTTCAAATGGCACCAGATGGCACCATTTTGCTTCTTTGGGCAAAATTTTTCCGGGGGGGCATACCCCCGGACCCCCCTAGCAAATTCGGGCGCTTCGCGCCCATCACATTCACTTTCGATTCAAAGTGCCCCCCCCCCCCCCCTTACAAAGCAACTGATCCGCCCCTGTCGCGTAAGGCGAAATTACTACATTTAGTCAAGCTGTGGAACTCACAGAATGAAACTGAACGTAGTCCGCCGCTAGTGCAAAAGGCAGTGAAAGTGATGAGCCTGTTTGGCGCGGTAGCGATTGCGCTGTGCTTCATAGCACGCTTTACTGTTCCTCTCTTCGTTTTAACTTTCTGAGCGTGTTTTTAATCCAAACATATCATATCTATATGTTTTTGGAATCAGGAACCGACAAGGAATAAGATGAAATAGTTTTTAAAACGATTTCGGAAATTTAATTTTGATCATAATTTTTATATTTTTAATTTTCAGAGCTTGTTTTTAATCCAAATATAACATATGTATATGTTTTTGGAATTAGAAAATGACGAAGAATAAGATGAAATTGTTTTTGGATCGTTTAATAAAAAAATAATTTTAATTACAAGTTTCCGATTTTTAATGACCAAACTCACTCATTAGGTTTTAAGCCACCAAGCTGAAATGCAATACCAAACCCCGGCCTTCGTCGAAGATTGCTTTGCCAAAATTTCAATCAATTTAATGGAAAAATGAGGGTGTGACAGTGCCGCCTCAACTTTTACAAAAAGCCGGATATGACGTCATCAAAGGATTTTATCGAAAAAATGAAAAAAAATGTCCGGGGATATCATACCCAGAAACTCTCATGTCAAATTTCATAAAGATCGGCCAAGTAGTTTAGTCTGAATCGCTCTACACACACACACACAGACAGACAGACACACACACACACACACACACAGACACACACACACACACACACACACATACACCACGACCCTCGTCTCGATTCCCCCCTCTATGTTAAAACATTTAGTCAAAACTTGACTAAATGTAAAAAACTAGAAATAAGGAGAAGAAGGATGAGGTTAAAAATCTAAAAACAGATTGACAGCTGACGTTCCAAAATTTAGAATCAAACACAAAGCATGCTCGATCGAAGTACAGTGACTGTAACGTTTTGTTTTGTCATAGATTAAACGTTCCAATAACCTATCTTTCTTGGTTTTTTGATTCTAAAAGATGAGGTTACCTTGCTCAGCCCTCTGAACTGTGACATCCTGAAGGTCATGGCCGTCTATGTCGTATGTTGTGATGGAGGGCGTGGAGCTGCCTGCGGAGGCACCAGACTCACTCCTGGATTGGTCATCTTCTGGCATTTTGTCTGTGCCCACATGGGTCAAGGCGGCAATGGCTTCAACGCCCCCTGACTGTATCTGAGTCGCTGACCCCTCTTCTTCCCCCTGTGGTCCATTCTCCTCATGCACGGACCCCGTCTCCGAATGGTCACCCGTCACCACTAGTTTTTGTTTGTCTTCGGACATCACGCTTCGTTCGCCTGCCTCCTTTCTTTACTGTGGCACTAACTCAAGTTACAAACACTACTCAGCAATTAAGGTTTATTTGAAACTTGTCTTGTTGTGGGTCGCACTAACACAGAATCTAGTCGTATGCCTCCCTCCTGCACTGTAGCATCAAAAACTGTCGCAGAAGCGGCTCGACAAGGTTTACAGGCTACTTATCCTACTGTTTGTCGCACTGACACGCGAGTAGTGATAGACATCAGTAACCAATGTTCACATGTATGTATGATAGAACTGAGTAGCGTTCAAGGGCACGACGAACAGTTAGTGTTCGGTAAAGTTTTCACAGTTGTCTATATACTCTGAATGATCCTCACGGCAAATTTTATTTTCAAAATCACACATTGTATTGTGCAATGTGCATGTACTTAAAGCTTCGAGGCGGCTGTTGGTGACCGTAAGGCGGAACTCATCCGATCTGCGCAGAATGTATGGCCGATCCGACAACTGCGTTGCCTATTTAAAGGTGCAGTCACGTTCACTCTCGTGAGACTTATCAGTTACGCTGAAGTATTCAGTCTTACTTAAAAGGTACCCTATCTTGAGTAAATCATCATATTAACCAACACAGATCCGTTCAGGCTTTACGTGGTATGAGAAAGATCCTTCCGCTTGATCACATACCAATATTATACAAAAGAGCTTGGCCGTTTGTCGTGCAGAGTGGGAACTCTCTGTGTCTCTCTGTGTCCGAGTCTGTCTCTGTCTGTCTGTCTGTCTGTATGTCCCCCTCTCTCTCTGTCTCTGTCTCTCTCTGTGTCTCTGTGTGTGTGTGTCTCTCTCTCCCTCTCTCTCTCTCTCTCTCTCTCTCTCTTTCTCCCCCCCCTCTCTCTCAGTCTCACTCTACTGTATCGCTCTCTCTCTCTCTCTCTCTCTCTCTCTCTCTCTCCATCTCTCTCTCTCTCCCCTCTCTCCCCTCTCTCTCTCTCTCTACTGTATCTCCCCCCCTCTCTCTCTCTCTCTCTCTCTCTCTCTCTCTCTCTCTCTCTCTCTCTCTCTCTCTCTCTAAACGTCACTGCAAGAATAACAGGTACTTGAATGCTTGAGACTCAAACAACCTGACACGACAGAGAACGTATTGACATATTAAATACTATTACCATTACGTCAGTAGAGTCACACAAAAAAGGCAGTGACTGCCTCTTTAAATGAGCGGCTACTTCCGGATGGAAGCCGAGAGCGGAAAGTGGCATTGGATGCAGGCTTTCCTCTGCAGTATACTGCGGGCCTCTAGTTTATTCGTGTTTCGCGAATCAGCGCGCTCTGTGCTGAAATCCTGCAACCTGTTTTACTATTAAAAGTTTAGAAGGATGAAACAAAATTGCAATTTCCAGTCAAGAATTGACTGGGTTAAATCATCATTTAAAAAATATATATTTCGGCCTCAGAAAAGACTAAGACAAACAAGCAGACACCTCAAGATACTCATACACACACACAGACACACACATTCACACACACACACACACACACACGCACGCACACACACACACACACACACACACACACACACACACTCAAACACACGCTCACCGTGCAAAATACACAGAATACATGTGCGTCAAAATGTTGTCATATTAAGCACATTCTCAACTAATTGACTGATTAGGTCTAGGGGTTGATTTTTGAACTGGCTGGGGATAGGGTAAGGATAACAGTAGCCTAAATAGAAAATGCATAGCGCGCACGCGCACACACATACACACATACATACACACACACGCGCGCGCGCGCACACACACACACACGCATGCGCGTACACACACACACAGACACACACAGAGGAAAATTTCATTGCAAAGTGAGGGTGTGACAGTGCAGCCTCAACTTCAAGTTTAAAAAAAGCCGGATATGACGTCATCAAAGGCATTTATCGAAAAAAGGAAATCATGAATTGTCTGGGGATATCAGTCATTCCCAGAAACTCTCATGTAAAATGTCATAAAGATCGGTCCAGTAGTTTACTCTGAATCGCTCTACACACACATACACCACGACCCTCGTGTCTCGATTCCCCCTCTATGTTAAGAGCGACTGATTACTTCCCTTTGGTTATTTGATATATTAAAACATTTAGTCAAACCAGGGACCTATAATATAGGTCTATGGTCAAACCTTGACTAAATGTAACAAGTCGCGTAAGGCAACATTACTACATTTATTTAGTCAAGCTGTGGAACTCACAGAATGAAACTGAACGCACTGCATTTTTTCACAATGACCGTTACGATTTAGAGCACATTATCTACAATCGGTAAATTTCTTACATGGCTTTATTTAGATGTTGCATTGCAATGTCCGCTTCCACCCGGAAGTTAATAAGAAGAACGTACGCATGCGCTGTTGAAATTCGAAAGCGTGGTGAAAGCGTGGTGCAAGGGTTGATACATTCGGCAGTCGTTTATTGACATTTTATACTTCGTACAAAGGTAACACTTGGCAAGAAGACTCCGTTGAGTATAGCATGATCATAGTCATTTAAACGCTTTGGGACCTTCGTTTTTTCTTTTGACTCAGAGCATACTTTTGGTTTGCTTCGATCAGACTTTCACTGCACAAAAAGGGTTTTGTACACCGTGACCGTACACTCTTTGTTGTTTTTGTTTGAAATCGAACAAGTAATGTGCATGTTACCACACCACAAGGAATCATGTGAACCTAAACGTCCTTAGAAGACAGGGATTTATTCTGCTGAGGGTTGGATTTAGTTTTGTAATGGTTGAACGTTTTATTACTTTTTCTACGCCGGTATTTTACACGTGGTTCTGGGGTGCAGGAAAATTATCGATTACTAGAATACTACCACAGCACCAGGCTGTTTGTTTGTGTTCATATTTTCATGGGTTAATCTAGAAGAATATAAGTAAGTAATCAGTACCAAACTGGTGTTCATATGGTAATATACGTGGACCTTGTTTGGGAGTGTGACACTAACATGACAATATGCTCACAATAGACCTTTTCTGTATCTGAGCAGCTCTCGCGAGACACGCTCTTTGTTATGCTTTGAACATCGCGAGAACTTCGAACCTTGGCTTGTGCAGCTCGCACGAGATCGCTGTACTGCATGCTTTGCTATGCTCTGAAGTTTGCGAGAGATCACGAGAGCTTGGAATACCGATACTGGCGATAGAGTCTATATAATATTGCGGTAACTGCTTGACAAAGTTAGTCCTTAAATCGTGTTTTGTTAACATGTTTGATTTAAATCATAACTTACATCTGCAACTTCCACCATTAATGGCATTGTTTTTGTGTTTGTGTGAGGATTTACGAAGGAGCGGAAGTAATAGACCTTTTCGGTATCTCGCAAAGGAATTGAACTCTAAGTCTAATGCAGGAAAACACTAAAAACAGACGATGTGAGCGTCATTGCTGTTTTTGATTATGATTTTAACATGGTTTTCTACAGAAAAAAAGAGAATCACTGATGAAAGTTATCCCTTTGCGTGTGTGCGCGCCTGTATGTATCCATGTGTTTATGACGTCATCAATACTTGTGCTTTAGAGTAACAAGAGTTACCTCCCTTGCATTGAAATCGATGCATCGACTTCGTCAAAATTCCGTCTCTAACACACAAAAATAAGGCTGCAAATAGCTTGAATCAGGCATGACTTCTAGTAGATAAGACATGTCAAAAACTTCAATTTGAAGTTAGATTTAGTAATTTTAGATGGAGTTTTCGGAGTCAAGTAGTACCCCAATATTGCACACAATATGTATAACGCTTTGTTACCCAGATTTTGGTTCAAGCTAGTCGTCTATGTGTGTTTGGTTAATTTTATTTATTTTTGTTCAGATCTGAAGCATCAGTGATGGCAGCCACCAACGGAGATGGTCTGACTGATCTGGAAAAGAAGATCATTCGGCAAGTTGAGGTAAGTCACTCAGAAAACAATAGTAAAATTAACTTCACTTAGAAAACAATAGTAAGATTAACTTCACTCAGAAAACAATAGTAAGATTAACTTCACTTAGAAAACAATAGTAAGATTAACTTCACTAAGAGGTACATGTATATGTACCATTTGTTTAGGTATATGCAGTGCAGACCTTAGCTTAATTTGTATTGTTTGACCAATGACCATCATTGAAGAATACACACATTATTTTCTGTCTGTTTGAAAATGAAACTGATTTGGTAGACTTATGAATGCGCTGTTTAATATCATGCCTTTTACATTATCTTTCAGTACTATTTCGGAGACATGAACTTGCCACGTGACAAATTTCTGCAAGAGAAGATCAAAGAAGACGATGGCTGTATCCTTTGATTGATTCAGTGATTGTGAATCTGATTTATGCTGTCAGATGGTCATCGTTTTCATGGTTATTTTGACTTACTTTCCATATATAATAGACTTTTTTCGGATATAACTGCCCAGAGTGATAGCCGACAACATGTTTTGTCTGAGGTCACTTGAGGGAAAATTCCACATGTGCTTAGTGATTGGTGCAGGCCATCATGTGAATCCTGGCTCAGATGTGCAGATATTTCGAAAGAAAAGGGCATCATATTGTTTGGACACTGCATTTAACGTACACATCACTGGGGTTGTTTTAACTGGTTGACCACGTGTTTCCTGTTTGTCCGCGGTAAGGGGCGTGTTTCCTGTAAGGGACGCAACTCTTCTACCACCCTTGCAAATCCTGACAGAGTTATTTCTGAAAATCATCTATTATAGATAAATTTACAGGCAATATCGTAAAACTGAACGTAAATGCAGCAGTTTTGTCCTGGTATTTGTTTTTCATGACCACTTCGGACAACAAGTGCTTTTCTTTAAAAGTTAGAGTATGTGCTGTACCTCTGCTTATAAGTTCAAGTTTTCACAGGCACAGCTGTGAGTAAGACATTAGTACCTAAAACATTCAAGTAACTAAAAAAAAAATTCAAATAAAGAGCTCACTGAGTTTTGGTAATACTAATAGTTAATGATCTAACATTTTTGTTTTGAACCAAGGCTGGTCACATGTTTCCTTGACCATAGCTACAGGGGTTACCATGGAAACCATGCTCAACTTCAACAGACTCAAGACCCTGTCAGATGACAAAGAAGCCATCTGCAATGCACTGAAAAAATCTACATCTGGTCTTATGGAGGTTTGTCCAGCATAAGCTTTCATTGTTTGTCCTCAAACATGTTAGATTTTTTAAGCTCTGTACACACTGATGTTGCTTTATTGCTTTTTACATTTACTTTAGTCAAGTTTTGACTAAATGTTTTAACATAGAGGAGGAATCGAGACGAGGGTCGTGGTGTATGTGTGTGTGTCTGTCTGTGCGTGTGTGTGTGTAGAGCGATTCAGACCAAACTACTGGACCGATCTTTATGAAATTTGACATGAGAGTTCCTGGGAATGATATCTTTTTTTCGATAAATACTTTTGATGACGTCATATCCGGCTTTTTGTAAAAGTTGAAGCGGCACTGTCACACCCTCATTTTTCAATCAAATTGATTGAAATTTTTGTAAAGCAATCTTCGACGAAGGCCGGACTTCGGTATTGCATTTCAGCTTGGTGGCTTAAAAATTAATTAATGACTTTGGTCATTAAAAATCTGAAAATTGTAATAATTTTTTTTTTATATAAAACGATCCAAATTTACGTTCATCTTATTCTACATCATTTGCTGATTCCAAAAACATAAATATGTTATATTTGGATTAAAAACAAGCTCTGAAAATTAAAAATATAAAAATTATGATCAAAATTAAATTTCCGAAATCGATTTAAAAACAATTTCATCTTATTTCTTGTCGGTTCCTGATTCCAAAAACATATAGATATGATATGTTTGGATTAAAAACACGCTCAGAAAGTTAAAACGAAGAGAGGTACAGAAAAGCGTGCTATGCAGCACAGCGAAACCACTACCGCGCTGAACAGGATTGTCAGTTTCACTCCGTTATGCACAAGCGGCGGTCATTGTGAAAAAATGCAGTGTGTTCAGTTTCATTCTGTGAGTTCCACAGCTTGACTAAATGTAGTAATTTCGCCTTACGCGACTTGTTTATTATGCATTTATAGTTTCTAGGCATGTAAGGACCTTCCCCCTTGGTACACAGGTATTTCAGCTTTGACACAATGTTTGCAGTAGTGTAATATATCATGAATAATCAATGAAAATCTGAGTGGATGCATCTTTCTGTAAAAAGTTCATTTTGATGCAGCATGTTGTGTACTTTCTTTTAAAGATCAGATTATGCAGCATGTCTTTTCATGAGGTAGTATTCTGTGGCGTTAGAATCAGTAGAGTTTACTGCCGTTTTCTTGAGAAGTTGCTGGGTCCTATGAGTATGATGTGTTAGTTTTAAATGTTCTCATAAATGATTGAGTGCAGTGGATTTATTTTTAACACATCTGTAGTGAATGGCTTTTGGTGCACTATTTTTCTGAATGAGTTTCTTTTCATTGTTTCTGAAAATAGGTAAGCGAAGACCTGACAAAAATCCGGCGCTCCCCAGAGAAGCCCCTCCCTGACAACACAAAGGAGAGAAAGGAAGACCTCAACGCCAGATCTGTTTACGTTGTGAGTTCATGGAACACTCCTTACATTCAACGTTATTCGCGGCGTCTTTTGGATAATGCACCTTTCTTTGACGTGCAAAAAAACCGATCTTATTATGTATGTTTGGTGACGGGCGCAGTGGATAAAACATCGGCCTCCTATGTGGGAGATCGCAGGTTCAAATTGCGCCCGCGCCTGGTGGGTTGAAGATGGAGATTTTTCAGATCTCCCAGGTCAACTTACGTGCACACCTGCTGGCGCCTTATCCCCCCTTTGTGTGTACACGCAAGCACAGGACGAAGTGCACGTGGAAAATATCCTGTAATCCTTGTCGGAATTTGGTGGGTTATAGAAACATGGAAATACCAAGCATGCATCCCATGAATGCCGCGTATGGCTGCCTAAATTGCGGGGTAAAAACGGTCGTACACATACACAGGGCCTAGCATTGTAAGCCGTTCGGCGTACTTTACGCCGAAATGACATCTCCAGTACGCGGAACTCAATTTGGTGTACGCCGAAATGCAAAAACCTGTTATTCCCAAACGGTGTACCCAAACAGTCTCAGCTTTCGTTTTGTGCGCCGTTCGGTTCAATTCTCAATCGGTTTGATAGTTTGCTTTAGCACACACTTTCTCTGGCATCGCGCGAGCATGCTTTGTGCCGGTGTGTTGTGTCTCTAGACTTGTTAAACAATGTCATGAAGTGACAATCTTGAACATTGAACGTGGTCAGCCATTCAGTGACAAAGAATCCAGGTATTCCTGGAAGTGGGAATGGCTGTACTTCAAAGAGCAAGGCCAAGCAGTTCAAGCTTGAATCTTTTTAAAAAAACAACAATAAGCCAAGAAGGATCATCTGACGGCATCTGCTAAAGACATTTCTAGTGTGTATAGTTTTTGAGTCACTTGAGAAAAAGTGACTATGTAATCGGTCAGTGTTAGTCTGTCCGGCCGGCCGTCCGTAGACACCACCTTAACGTTGGACTTTTCTCGGAAACTATCAAAGCGATCGGGCTCATATTTTGTTTAGTCGTGACCTCCAATGACCTCTACACTTTAACGATGGTTTTGTTGACCTTTGACCTTTTTCAAGGTCACAGGTCAGCGTCAAAGGAAAAATTAGACATTTTATATCTTTTCTCGGAAACTATCAAAGCGATCGGGCTCATATTTTGTTTAGTCGTGACCTCCAATGACCTCTACACTTTAACGATGGTTTCGTTGACCTTTGACCTTTTTCAAGGTCACAGGTCAGCGTCAAAGGAAAAATTAGACATTTTATATCTTTGACAAAGTTCATCGGATGTGATTGAAACTTTGTAGGATTATTCTTTACATCAAAGTATTTACATCTGTAGCCTTTTACGAACGTTATCAGAAAAACAAGGGAGATAACTAGCCTTTTCTGTTCGGCAACACACAACTTAACGTTGGGCTTTTCTCGGAAACTATAAAAGTGACCGGGCTCAAATTTTATGTGAACGTGACTCATTGTGTTGTGAATAGCAATTTCTTCCTGTCCATCTGATGCCTCATATAATATTCAGAACTGCGAAAGTGACTCGATCGAGCGTTTGCTCTTCTTGTTAACAACTTCAATTCGTTCTCTGTGTATAGTTTTCAACATTTTCAACTCAAGCAAAGGAGGGACATTATTTGTGCTAAAGACATGCCTAGTGTGTATGACAAGGAGTGACAATGCTGACATTTTGTGACATTGTGTTTGTTTGAAGAAGGTAAGCACTTTTAGACCAAATAACACAAGATTCTGTTTTCTTGTTTTCTGTCTGTGTTTTGCTTGTTGGTGAAGGCATAATTCAGTTGCTCAATCAAGAAGAAACCCAGCTGTTTTGTACACCATTTTTTATTGTCTGCAGACTGACCTCAAGCATATTCTGTGTTCAGAAAGGATTCCCTGTGGACAGCACCTTGGACACTCTGATGGAGTTCTTTGAGAAGTTTGGCAAAGTGGATACCATCTTCATGCGCCGGGAAAAAGCTGAGAAGACTTTCAAGGGCAGCGTCTTTGTCACATTCACCAGTGTCGACGATGAGAAGAAGTTTCTGGAGGAGGAGAACGTCAAGTACCAAGAAGCTGAACTCATCAAGATGAAAAAGTAAGGTGATTTTCAGTCTGATTATGTGTGGTCTTGATCATAGATTGGCATACATTCAGATATGATGAATTTTGTAACCGGATACTTCTGAAGGGAAGAATCTACAATTACAAATAGCAGCCTATTGGTCTTCTGTTCAATTGTTGTTTGATTTAAATGTTAGGAGCTCATATTAATTTTTTTTAATTTATTGGCAGAATAGCTTCTCAGAAATAGAAAAGTGCAGAACCTGTCAAGACACACTTGGTGAATATAACAAAGATTTGTGTATTTATGAAAGACATGGGTGCACATGGATATGGCTATGACTGGAGCAGACTATTCAAGCCCCTAATGCACCCATGGGAATAACTATGTAATAACAGGAAGAAAGGTTCCAATCAGAGCTCTGTGTTTATGTGCATGCATCTGTGTGTGCCTGACAGTGAGAGAGAGAAATAGAGTGGTTATGCTAAGTGTATTTAGAGTAAAATACATCTGTGTGTGACTGACGGTGAGAGAGAGAAATAGAATGATTATGCTAAGTGTATTTAGAGTAAAATACATCTGTGTGTGACTGACGGTGAGAGAGAGAAATAGAATGATTATGCTAAGTGTATTTAGAGTATAATACATGTGTGTGTGTTGAGGTTGACATGATGTGACTGGATGCCTTTTTAACCACAACATCAGGATGACTGCCCAACCTTGTGGATTTTAATCAATCTGTATTTTGAGGAGCTTTACTTGAATGACGATTGTCTCATCCTGCTGTGTGTACTTTCAGGGATGACTACTTCAAGATGAAAGGAGAGGAGGCCAAGCAGAAGAAGAAGGAAACTGCGCCTGCTGACTCGAAAGAGTGAGAGCACACTTTATGTTATATGCTCATGCCTTGTGGTGAATGAATGCACTGAGGCGTGATTACGCTAGCCATTTTCATAACAAATATATTCAGACCTGTTTACCAGTACGATTTGGGCGTATTTTGTACGCCAAATTATTATCAGTACGCAAATACGTGACACACGCACAAAATACGCATAAGAAAAAGTCTAGAATACGTTTTCCGGTGTTGGTGTGCTGATTACAGGATGGTACAACTGATACCGGTTTCGGTCGAAGGGAGATAACCATGACAGCGAGTTTTCAGCTGTGGAAACCTTGTTCAGTTGTTGGCACGTGCGATCGTCTGGACAATCGTGGCAAAATGAAGCGGTAAAATGTGCCAGTTTCGGATGACTGTACCATCTGGAACGCCGAAGAAGAAAAAAAAAAGGATGACTGTACCAAGTCTAAACAGCAGAAGCAGCAGATTTTCTTGGAGAAATATAAGAAAGAGCCAGGAATTGTGGAGTCTACTATGGGAAAAAGTCATGCACACTGCAAGTATTGTAAATCAGATTTCTCCGTTGCCCATGCTGGAAAATATGACATCGAACGACACTGCAGTTCCAAAACTCACATGGACAAGGTTGCTGCAAAGAAATCCGCTGAAAGCTGCCAAGGAATTATGAAGTTCATTCTTGCAAAGCAAATCCTGCCAGAAGAAAAGGCTGTAGTCCGTGCTGAAGCAATGTTTTCTGAGATGATTGTAAAAATGAACTTGCCACTGTCAACCGCAGATGTTATTTCACGAACTTCATCTTTTCATTATCAATCTGCTTGGAAGACACTGGTTATAATGTTATAAACTGACAGGTAAATAAAATTGTTTTATCCCTGTTGTATCGGAAGGAGTTAAATTCTGAAGATGTTCACAAGACATGCTATTCTTACACAAACACGTTTGCACCCACGCGTACGTTTTCCCTAGCCCATATGGCTTTGCTTGCAAAGTACACCAACTTTTTGAAAAATACACTCAACTTTTTGAAAAAGTACTCTTGCCTCAGGTTTAGGGTAAACAGGTCTGTATATTTCTGCGAGTGTGAATACTTGCTCTCACAGAAACTGGTCACTCTGTGACAAAATCAAACCAACAGTAAATTTAAGCCCAGAACACAGTGATTACATTATGTGTGTCAAGATAACAGGTGAATAGCTGGAGACATGAAAAATGAATAGTAAGTATGAACAGATGTTGATTTCATTTCCTGGTGATTTGAGTTTGTTTAATGCCAAAATGCATTTCCAGTTAAAACTATCCCTGGGTTGACTGACAAAATGAAGGTTTTTTAGGTCCCATTGTTTCTGTTGATCTAGTTCATCTGTAGGTTTTCCAAGAGTTTGCATACATATGGCTACAAGGGGCTTTAATTTAGGAGCGGCTGCTCGTGTTATTTTTCTCAAGATTAAAAAAAAAACAAGTCGCGTAAGGCAAAAATACAATATTTAGTCAAGTAGCTGTCGAACTCACAGAATGAAACTGAACGCAATGCCATTTTTCAGCAAGACCGTATACTCGTAGCATCGTCAGTCCACCGCTCATGGCAAAGGCAGTGACATTGACAAGAAGAGCGGGGTAGTAGTTGCGCTAAGAAGGATAGCACGCTTTTCTGTACCTCTCTTTGTTTTAACTTTCTGAGCGTGTTTTTAATCCAAACATATCATATCTATATGTTTTTGGAATCAGGAACCGACAAGGAATACGATGAAAGTGTTTTTAAATTGATTTGGACAATTTAATTTTGATAATAATTTTTATATATTTAATTTTCAGAGCTTGTTTTTAATCCGAATATAACATATTTATATGTTTTTGGAATCAGCAAATGATGGAGAATAAGATAAACGTAAATTAAATTACATATTATTACCCAACTCACATATAGCAATTAACTCTAGTTCAGTGCTGGTAACGCTGTACGCGTTCCCCTTGGTAACAAGGGAGACCACCCTAAAAAAGAGTGATCCATCCCATAATATCAGACCGATGCCCGGTCCAACATCCGTATGCGTGCGCATACGCCGCCATTTGTATCATTCTCTCTCAGCGGTTCAACTGGGTAGGACGCTCCTGATGTACGCTCCTGCTGTCTTCAGCTTTTCGCCAGAGTCTTTTGCTTTGGCTTCTCCCCTTGGTCGCCTCCTTTACTTTACACCTGTACCTATGCTGTGTGGTGAGATCTTTCCGTTTTTGTTGTAACTTTAGCGACGTTTTCGTCGCTCGTGTGTACTTGTGAAATTTTTCTGAAATTGTTTTCTGTGAAATTTTTCGTGAGTTGTTTGCTATGGCGGAGGCTGCGCTTGTTGATAGCGCTAAACGGAAGCCTAGTTCGAGGCAGGTAGCTGACGTTACGCCTCCGAAAAGAAGCTCAAGGAGAGATAAGGGCGCAGGGAAGTCCGCGTCTGTGTCATCTGAGTCAACTTCTGTTAAGTCTCCCGTGTTAGCAGACGTACGAACAATCTTCCGGTCAGACTTGTTTACTTTCTGACAAGAGTAGTCGTTCTGGTGTAGCTTCTTCTGTTTCGCCTGGCTGCCCTGGGTTAGCGCCAGCCGACGTTGCTTCTTTATTGTTGACGCTGAGCTCTCAAGTTTTCGTCATTAGCGTCTGGATTATCTTCCACTCGGGAGGAATTGTGTGCGCTTCCGTCGGGTGTTTCTGATGTTTTTTCCTTAGCCAAGATCCGGCGGTCGCCTGCAGTTCCGGCTTCGACTTCCGCTAAGCCTTCGGCGACTGTGACTCGGGCGGATGTCCATGCTTCGCAGGATGGGGGTACCGACTTGGTGTCTCTCCCGAATGTGACACCAGTACAAGGTATGTCTACACCGCTTGCCGGTGTGCGAGCTCAGGGGGCTCTCTCGTGCGTTGGAGGCCGTGAGAGTTCTTATGAGCAGCGAAAGGACGAACGCCTCCGTACGTCTCTTAATGAGAATATCGGGGACCGTTTTAGTCCTCTTCCGCCCAGGGGGCAGGAAGTGGTCGGTTCTGCCGACGATAAACTGTCTGATGTTCTGCCTCCTGGCTCTGAGCTTGATCTCGAGTCGGAGGGTAGGGCGGATGACGGGGATGCCTCAGTGGTAGAGGATTCCCAGCCTTGAGAGACGGACCGCGGGTGTCCGTCTGTAGGTCATCCTCCTGCGTCTGGTTTCCAGCAGGGCGGTGTGACTGAATAGGCCGCGGTGGCCTACCTGACTCGATGGCGAGCAGGAAGGCTAACGACACCCAGCTTTCTTGCCGTTTTAGTTGTCCAGCGCAGTGACGTGGGCTAACGGAAATGGCATTTAAGTTATTGGTGACTCTGGGGCTGACCATGGGTGTCATTCTGGGGTCACCTACCTGACTACGATGGCGAGCAGGAAGGTTAACGAGGGTGCGTCCATGGGATGGACGACACCCAGCTTAACTTGCCGTTCAAGTTGTCCAGCGCAGTGACGTGGTCGGCGGAAAACGGCATTTAAGTTTTGACCGGAAGGGGTGGTTGAGAGCAGGGCGTAACTGACTCCACCTCTTTCCGGTTCCGACTTCTGGAAGTTCGGAGGAACAGGATGTTCTCTTCAGCTTTCGGGGATCGTTGTCCATTGCCCTGGAGTTGGCATATGGCCACGTGTAGCCGGGTTCTCCGGTGAAAGTGGTGTACGTTCGCGCGAGGAATGTAGCACGCATTTTCGTGGCTGGGCAACGTAAGCTTCCGCCCTGGGGGCAGGAAGTTGTTGGGCTGGGTGATTCTTGGATTGGCCATGCGAGTCTCTCGGGGGGTCACCTTCCTAACTTTGATACCGAGTAGGAAGGTGATGTTTGGAGAGGTGTCCACGGTGGTGGATGTCACCCAGCTTAACTTGCCGTTCAAGGTGTCCAGCGCAGTGATGTGCGCAGTGATTAACGGCATTTAGGACTTGACAGGAAGGAGTGGCTGAGGAATATTTTTGCCTCGTCCACCCCTGCCTTTGTTCGACGACTTCCGGAGTTCGGAGGAACAGTAAGTTCACTTCCGCGGCCGGGAATCGTCGTTCATTGCCCTGAAGATGGCATATGTCTTGTAGTTTTGACTTCCGCTTCCTCCCGGGGGGCAGGAAGCGAGCAGTAAGGCTGGTTCCTTGTTGGATAATTTGAGTCAAACAGGAAGGCAGCTTCCGGATTGCACGGTTGTGCTTGACGGCTGTTCAGATGTAGGTGCTTCCGCATTAACGATTAGCACTGTATTCAGGTTCCATTTCAAGTTAGCAAGGGCAGTGGCGCTCGCAGCTGTAATGGGTCGAGGTTCTATGGAATCTTCCGGTGTGTTTCTATACAACCGGTTGGTTCTCATGTTTACTAATCCACGGCCGGTTTCGCTTCCGCTTTTGCGGCTGCGTCTTCCGGTTACAGGATGGGACAGCCTTCTACTGTTAACACTGCGTTGGTAGTCGGCACTTTTCAGCTTTTGGCTTCCGGTTCCGTTACTGCGGTTCCTTTGCTGTTATACAGGCTGTATCCACTTCCCCTTCCAGTCTTCCAGCTGGCATGGGACAGGTGGATGGAGATCTGGTCATGGAGTTCTGGCGTTTGAAATTTTTTGTTTTTTTCGAAACTTTTCCGATGTTGGCAAGTTTCGCCTTATCGGGATGGGTGACTGGTTCTCATCATTTCGATGATCATTATTATGCTTTTGAACAGGAGGGAGGCTCTTACTTCACTTGTGTCGCTGTTCGCGGCAGTTCGTAGTTGTTTTGAGCTTTCCGAGGAGAATCTTTGAGTGTCAAGCCCTTAGATCCTCCGTCGGGATCCTTTGTGCTTGTGGAAGTTTTCACAAGCGAGTCTTCTTTGTCACCACTTGGCTCTTCCTTGGTGGACAACGCTTGACTTTATACCTGCGGCGAGGGTGCTTTGGCTTGTGTTGCACGCTCAAGTAGCGTGTCACTCACGGAGCGCTTTCTGTAGGCTTCGGTTAACTCCAAGCCTAAGAACTTAGGTTCTCTTTTTGCGTTCTACGGAACCGCCCTCGGGTTTGGCAAACATCCATCGGGTTTTTGATAGCAAGGAGAAACTGTCTGTAAGATCAAGATCTCCTAGCTCGGGTAGATTGTCTCATCTTTTCTTTTTGATGGGCTCTTTTGTACTTGTTTTTATTTTCTCTCGCCTGGGCGGTTACGTTCTGAATGGCTATCTTTGTGGTCCTACAGGACGCAGATACAAAGGATGTTGCTTTGCCGTCTTTTACCTAGGAGTAAGCCTCTGCCTTTAAAGTTTTGTTCTTTTGGCGTGACTTTAATCTCTTTCTCGTTTGAAAGTTATCTCTTTGAATCCGCTGCTATGCACGCGGGGTTTTTCCTTCTAAGAGAAGCTCATGGTAAAAGGGAAAGCGTTAGGCAGGCCTTGGCGGTTTTTTGTTTCCAAACGAAAAGCTTCAGGCTGGCTGTTGTCTATTTTAGCTTTGGCTTGACACCCTCGCTTTCACAGGGCTCTTTTATAGAGCTGTTCGGCGACCCTTTGGGTCTCACAGACGGGTCTTTGCAGTCTTGGTGTCCAGACCTCTTAAGGCTGGCAAGACGGTTTTTGCTTTCTCACATTCGAATTGCACGGATGTCTACTGTAGGGGTATCCTTGAGATACTCAGGGGCTTCCGCCTCAACTCTGGATTTGGTTCAGAGTCTTTATAGGGGTTTTTTGTGTTTTGTTCACTTGCCACTTGACTGGCGTGGTTCAAAGTGCTTTTTTTCTTACGGAAAGAACTCCTCGTCGTTCCGTGTATTGCAGGTGGCTATCCACCTTCCTTTTTGGGTTTCCCTCTTGTCTTCCATGTCTTATTCTAAGACTTTATGAGATTTTTGTCACATTGGTACAGCTCGGTGCAGCTTTGCTTTAACCCTTTTTAACGGCTAGCCTGACTGTTTAACACGGGAAACGGCCAAGCTTACTCTAGTAGCTGCTGCGAGAAGTGGGAGTAAGCGTGCTTTCTGGCTATTTTGAATAAAGACAGCCTTTTTAAGAAAGATAGATCTATGACTTGTGGGTTTCTTTTAAGTTTTCCGGCAGTTAAGCGGAAAATGGGGAAACAAGCTTCGAATTACGCTTTCAATTCATGAGGTAAGAGTTTGGCTTCTTTAGAGTTACGTTTAGCCAATTAAACTTTTCGGTTTTCGAAGATTTTTCTGACTCGCACGGAGCTTGTTAGTTCTTTGTATCTAAAGGTCGCTTGCCTTATCTTTCTTCTCTGTCGTGATTTAACCTCGGCATTTAAGCGATAAATGGGGTCAACCAGCTTCCATTTGCTTTTCAATTCTTGAAGCAAGAAGTTGGCTTCTTTTGAGTCACGTTTAGCCAGTTTAACTTTTTGAGTTTCAAAGATTTTTCTGACTTTCACGGATCTTGTTAGATCATTGAATCAAAGGGCATTTGCTTTATCTTCTTCTCCGTCGTGATTTAACCTTGAACGGTTGAAAACGACGTTAAACACTGATTTTAGGAGGGAAGTAGGTCTATCTACTCTGGTAGAGGTATGACGTTTGGTAGTCAACCTTACCTAGATGGACTGCTACACTGGTTTCTTGCTCCTGGGGAGCTTGATGTGGTTGTCTGTCCCGTGAGGACGCTCAGAAGGTACCTGTCACGGACTTGGCATTGGTCAGAAAGTCGGAAGGTTTTATGATATCACTTAACACAGCGGGTGTAAGGATATTGCGAAAGGGACTTTAACCAAGTGAGTCTCCATGTTGATCACACGGGGGTTTACCTGTTGACAAACACAGTCTGGAGACGTTAGGGCAGTTTTGCCTTTCACTATAGCTAGAACGTATGAGGCTAGGGCATGGGCCTTCTCTTTGGCAGTCCTCCGGTCGGGCCTTGTTTTGGGCTGAAGTTCTGGAGTCGGCTTACTGGCGGTCTGAGGAGGTTTTTATTAACTTCTACCTCAGAGACGTCTTGATACAGGACGGCAGTTCCGCGTTACCTGTTATGGTAGTCGCAGGACAGGTTCTAATATCATAATTTCGCTATGTACCCACCACCTATAGTAGCAATCTGCTATATGTGAGTTGGGTAATAATATGTAATTTAATCCAAAATTTTAATAATAAATTTTCATTTAATTAATATACTTACCCAACTCACATCGTTTAAACCCTCCCGCCTCCCCGCTGTGGTGGTATTGGGTTCTAAAAAAGTAGTGAGTTGGGCTTCGTTCGAATGATACAAATGGCGGCGTATGCGCACGCATACGGATGTTGGACCGGGCATCGGTCTGATATTATGGGATGGATCACTCTTTTTTAGGGTGGTCTCCCTTGTTACCAAGGGGAACGCGTACAGCGTTACCAGCACTGAACTAGAGTTAATTGCTATATGTGAGTTGGGTAAGTATATTAATTAAATGAAAATTTATTATTAAAATTTTGGATTTGGATCGTTTTATAAATTTTTATTTTTTTTTACAATTTTCCGATTTTTAATGACCAAAGTCATTAATGAATTTTTAAGCCACCAAGCTGAAATGCAATACCGAACCCCGGGCTTCGCCGAAGATTACTTGACCAAAATTTCAACCAATTTGGTTGAAAAATGAGGGCGTGACAGTGCCGCCTCAACTTTCACGAAAAGCCGGATATGACGTCATTAAAGACATTTATCAAAAAAATGAAAAAAACGTTCGGGGATTTCCTACCCAGGAACTCTCATGTCAAATTTCATAAAGATCGGTCCAGTAGTTTCGTCTGAATCGCTCTACACACACGCACACACAGACAGACAGACAGACACACACACACACACACGCACATACACCACGACCCTCGTTTCGATTCCCCCTCGATGTTAAAATATTTAGTCAAAACTTGACTAAATATAAAAAGTACATCCTTTCGATGCCTGGAGTTTATTTTATTACATTTGAAAATTACACTGAACTCGCCTGTGGTTTTCTGTTGGTATTATCTTTTTATATTTAGTCAAGTTTTGACTAAATATTTTAACATCGAGGGGGAATCGAAACGAGGGTCGTGGTGTATGTGCGTGTGTGTGTGTGTCTGTGTGTGTGTGTAGAGCGATTCAGACTAAACTACTGGACCGATCTTTATGAAATTTGACATGAGAGTTCCTGGGTATGAAATCCCCGAACGTTTTTTTCATTTTTTTGATAAATGTCTTTGATGACGTCATATCCGGCTTTTCGTGAAAGTTGAGGCGGCACTGTCACGCCCTCGTTTTTCAACCAAATTGGTTGAAATTTTAATCAAGTAATCTTCGACGAAGCCCGGACTTCGGTATTGCATTTCAGCTTGGTGGCTTAAAAATTAATTAATGACTTTGGTCATTAAAAATCTGAAAATTGTAAAAAAAAATAAAAATTTATAAAACGATCCAAATTTACGTTTATCTTATTCTCCATCATTTGCTGATTCCAAAAACATATAAATATGTTATATTCGGATTAAAAACAAGCTCTGAAAATTAAATATATAAAAATTATTATCAAAATTAAATTGTCCAAATCAATTTAAAAACACTTTCATCTTATTCCTTGTCGGTTCCTGATTCCAAAAACATATAGATATGATATGTTTGGATTAAAAACACGCTCAGAAAGTTAAAACAAAGAGAGGTACAGAAAAGCGTGCTATCCTTCTTAGCGCAACTACTACCCCGCTCTTCTTGTCAATTTCACTGCCTTTGCCATGAGCGGTGGACTGACGATGCTACGAGTATACGGTCTTGCTGAAAAATGGCATTGCGTTCAGTTTCATTCTGTGAGTTCGACAGCTACTTGACTAAATATTGTATTTTCGCCTTACGCGACTTGTTTTGTTTTACATGCATGTCTTTCATATCGTTCATTGTAACTCTTGTTTCTGTTGTTTTGTCTTCACAGGGATGCTGAAAAGAAAAAGGAAGAGGATGAACAGGTAAAGGATATGTACGCTGGAGGCAGATGTCAATCTGGTTTAGGCCATAAAAAACAAGTCGCGTAAGGCGAAATTACTACATTTTGTCAAGCTGTGGAACTCACAGAATGAAACTGAACGCACTGCATTTTTTCACAATGTCCGTAGTCCGCCGCTCGTACAAAAGGCGAGCCTGTTTAGCGCGTTAGCGGTTGCGCTGTGCTGCATAGCACGCTTTTCTGTACCTTTCTTCGCTTTAACTTTCTGAGCGTGTTTTTAATCCAAACATATCATATCTATATGTTTTTGGAATCAGGAACCGACAAGGAATAAGACGAACTTGTTTTTAAATCGATTTCGGAAATTTTATTTTAATCATAATTTTTATATTTTTAATTTTCAGAGCTTGTTTTTAATCCTAATATAACATATTTATATGTTTTTGGAATCAGAAAATGATGAAGAATAAGATGAACGTAAATTTAGATCGTTTTATAAAAAAAATAATTTTAATTACAATTTTCGGATTTTTAATGACTTTGTTTTTAAGCTTCCAAGCTGAAATGCAATACCAAAGTCCGGCCTTCGTCAAATATTACTCGGCCAAAATTTCAATCAATTTTATTGAAAAATGAGGGTGTGACAGTGCCGCCTCAACTTTTACAAAAAGCCGGATATGACGTCATCAAAGACGTTTATCCAAAAAAATGAAAAAAACGTCTGGGGATATCATACCCAGGAACTCTCATGTAAAATTTCATAAAGATCGGTCCAGTAGTTTACTCTGAATCGCTCTACACACACACACACATACACCACGACCCTCGTCTCGATTCCCCCTCTATGTTAAAACATTTAGTCAAAACTTTTACTAAATGTAAAAAGTTGTATGTTTCTGGTAACATGGCTACAAAAAATAGGGTAGGTAGGTAGGGAATTTTTATTTTTTTATTTTTTGGTCAGGGTAGAAAATAACTATACAGTGACGCAAAGAGACTGGACTTACTATACAAAGAGAAAGACAACACATTACAAAACAAATGAGACAAAAGGGACGCGGGGTTATCCCCCTTGTGTCGTCTGCCGTCTGTTACTTTTGTTTTGACGCTTTTTTTCTTTCTTTTTTTTTGACTCACATGCGAAGCAAAAGTGAGTCTATGTACTCACCCGAGTCGTCCGTCCGTCCGTCCGGACGTCCGGACGTCCGGAAAACTTTAACGTTGGATATTTCTTGGACACTATTCAGTCTATCAGTACCAAATTTGGCAAGATGGTGTATGATGACAAGGCCCCAAAAAACATACATAGCATCTTGACCTTGCTTCAAGGTCAAGGTCGCAGGGGCCATAAATGTTGCCTAAAAAACGGCTATTTTTCACATTTTTCACATTTTCTCTGAAGTTTTTGAGATTGAATACCTCACCTACATATGATATATAGGGCAAAGTAAGCCCCATCTTTTGATACCAGTTTGGTTTACCTTGCTTCAAGGTCAAGGTCACAGGAGCTCTTCAAAGTTGGATTGTATACATATTTTGAAGTGACCTTGACCCTGAACTATGGAAGATAACCGTTTCAAACTTAAAAATTATGTGGGGCACATGTTATGCTTTCATCATGAGACACATTTGGTCACATATGGTCAAGGTCACTTTGACCCTTATGAAATGTGACCAAAATAAGGTAGTGAACCACTAAAAGTGACCATATCTCATGGTAGAAAGAGCCAATAAGCACCATTGTACTTCCTATGTCTTGAATTAACAGCTTTGTGTTGCATGACCTTGGATGACCTTGACCTTGGGTCAAGGTCACATGTATTTTGGTAGGAAAAATGTGTAAAGCAGTTCTTAGTGTATGATGTCATTGCTAGGTTTAGTTACCCTAAAGGTCGAGGTCAAGCATGTGAGTCGTATGGGCTTTGCCCTTCTTGTTACAAATGCAATAAAAAAAAAAAAGTCTAGGGTCAGCGGGAAAAAACTAGGTAGGTTCGGGTGACCAGAAACATACAACTTTTTTTTTGTGGGCTTAGGCACAAGTTGTGATGCAATTTAGCAGAAGCTTTATGTTTTCGCTTATGTAATGTTGAGTAAGAAATTAATGTTCTCAGCAGTCTGTCAACACTTTGTTGTCTCCTTGAATTATGTTTGACAACTTGACATTCTAACAATCATTTGCTAAAGGGAGCTTACTCTGTCATCTATGTCATGTAATTTAAACATGCACTTGCTGTGGTTGTCTTTTTTTTCCTTGACATTTTTTTTAGTCAACAAGCAAGAAGTTAAAAGCTGTGGGAATGCATTCCCCTTTTTTGTGACCACCCAGATAGACATAATAACATTTATTATACAATTTAATTAGAAAAGGCAACAAAACAAAAGGTAATGTATCGATTGGACATTGGATTTCCCTTCTTTGAGCCATGTGACGTCTGAGGCCTACAAAACTTCATATTTGGGCGTTTCAGGTTGACCGAAACTTCAAAGGAACTACAAAACACACGTCATGTGTTTGATTGCATGTGTGTGTGCTCGTTCAATCGTCAAAACAACAACGAAGTCAGTACATGACGTGTGTTTTGTAGTTCCTTTGAAGTTTCGGTCAACCTGAAACGCCCAAATATGAAGCTTATGTGTTTGATTGCATGTGTGTGGTCGTTCAATCATCAAAACAACAACAAAGTTAGTACCTGAAAGGAATTCGATCGATACATAAATGTTATTTGCGTTTTTGACCAAAATATGACATTTTACACAGATCGAGACAGTCATTGTTCTCCGAGACCGCGATACAAATAACGTACAGTGTCTTGTTTTATCTATTTTAGTATTTATTCAGCTTTTAACTTAAGATCATGTGAATATTGAGGCTGAGATGTATGTTTCAAATTTAAACATTGCATCGTGTCAAATTGAGTGTTTGTGCTTAGTTGGCTTTTTGCTAAACTGCTGTCTGATTGCAGAAACTTGACGAGCAGATGACCAAGGGATCAGTGCTGTTCCTGAAAGGACTGACGAAGGAAACGACGATGGAAGACGTGAGGGCCTTCTTCGGGGAATTTGGCAACGTAGCCTGGGTGGAGTATTCCAAAGGAGATGAGAAGGTTAGTTTGTGTTCTGAGTTCCTACGTAAGGAGCATCTCAATCGCTTTTTCGGATAGGTTTAGAAAATAGAACTTAATTTGTTTATGGAAACACATTTGTTCTCTTGCTTCCTTTTTATTGATTTTTCTGTCTCGCCTTGTTGTCCCTCTTTATAGTCAAAGTAGACCTATTTAAAGGCCCAGTCTGCCTCAAATGGTTTACAGAACGATTTAAATCTTCTCACGAAAAAAGCAGTTCTAACCTTATGGAACACACTTAAAACAGCATTTAAAAGCATTAAATGACACAGTTTGTTTGAATGGCTATTTAGCTTGGGTAAACCACACACCAGATTTCGTGTTTTATTTTACCCCTGAGCCATTGTGAACCTGTGTGATCCACTTTCCTTTTTTTCACAATTTAGTCATCAGTTTGTGATTTCAATGCGACTCGCTGCATCTGCAAGCACGTTATTGTGTACCTCTGAATCTAAAACGCAACAAACGGCTGTGACCGTCGCGATATAACCTTCGTGGTTGAAAACGACGTTAAACACCAAATAAAGAAAGAAACGGCTGCGAGTCACACAAACTTATCGGCAGGGTTTGGCTTCAAAGAAGCAAGCGCTATGCAGAAAATTCGTCTTCTTGCGTGACCTGCTTCCGGGCTCCCTTTTTTCAACTTTTAAAAATTCGAATTGTAGTGATCTTGTCTTGATGAAAAAAGAATTCTTTTATGATTTAAGAATTTTTGTGTAACAAACTGTCAATTTTGATTTTGATTTTAAAAGTTAGTTCTAGCGCCAAAACAAGGCGTACAATTTGTCTCATTGTTAAGTTCTTTGAAAAATGCTCGCTCTTTAAGCCCGCTACTAACTACAGCCGAACCAAGCCGAACGTTCAGCGACTTCATCAAATTCCCCAATTTTTAGGTTGCACCTGTGACGTTCGCGGTTTGCCGATTCAATCCTGCAAACCTTCGGCGCGTCATCGGCAAACTGACTTTTGGTTGGTTGAATATTTGTGTATCTTCATCCTTGAAGAGTGACAATACTGGCGGCTATAACGCTGTCAACAGATCACGAGTCTTCTCACGTGATATTTCTTGATCATATGACCGGTATCACCGAAACATTCGCCACTAGTTAATACACTGAACCAGGCACGGTGTAACATTCGCCGACCTAGTTCGGCTTGGCTCGGCTGTAGTTAGTAGCGGGCTTTACAGAGGGCACCTAGGATGTTCTCAAGCGGAGAGTGTATAAACGAAAGGGTGTTTGTACTGTGTGTCAAAGCCTGACAGTGTCTGTGACCAGAAACTGATGGTTTACGTGAAGCTGAGTGTGCCTTTAAGCTGTGTTTCCATTTACCGGTGTCGGCAGTGGAAAAAAACCGATCCCAACAGTAGGCACCCAAAGTGGGCGTGATCTTAGTCATTCCAAACATTCAAAGACCCCCTACAACTAGCTTTGTTGGCTGTTTTTTGTCAGATATATGTATTACCTGAAATGCACTTCGTCCAGTAAAATTATTTAGTTTTTTAAGCATTTTGTTGAAATTAAAGCGTGTTTTCCATTTTATTTCTTGCATTTCATTTTTCTCACCATATAAGTAGCTTCAGATATAGTTGACCTTAAATTAAGAATGGTTTTGTGAGTATTTGAACGATTGACCCTCATGAATCAAGCTAGATAGAAAAAAAATCTGCCTGCTGCGCTGCTTTTAATGGAAGAACAAATGCTAACATTCGCCTGCTACCAAGCTATTTCCTCGCTGCTCGCCGTCGCGTCGCTTCATTGAAACGTAGCTTTAACCCTCTTTTAGGTACTCCTAGTTTCAGACCCTCCCCGTGTTAAATCCTGCAGACTTGGATTTTCTTTTTATAACCAACTAAATTTTACTCCCATTTACCTGACTATTATGACCCCCTTTTTAAATAAAAATTTTTATTTTTATTTTTTTGTCTGGGGGGGTTTGGGATTTGATGTTTTAAAAGTTGGTTTCTAGTGTAGTACACACGCAGTGATGTTCAGAGAAGATGTGGAAGTGGACAACTCATTAGACCATGATTCTTTATGAATAAGGATGGGGACAAAAGGAGATATTCTGAGAGGTTGAGCTTTGTGTGTGACTGCTGTTTCAGGCGCTGCTCCGTTTCAGCGAGGCAGATGCCCAAGCGTCCCTGGACAAAGCCAAAGCTACTGCGGATGGCAAGGTCATCATCAACGGTGCAGAGCTCGAGAGTCGCGTCCTGGAGGGTATGTTTTGTTATTGTTTCATTCCACTTATGCTTGATGAGTGGAGTTTCTGAAACATTGCCTTACACATGTTGATTATAAGGCTTTGAAAGCAAGGATTTTAAGGCTCTGTTGTGCGCATGGTAGCCATGTTCCTGCAGTTTGGTATTTCATGTATGAAATGTAGGGGAGACAATTTACCATACTTTGCTGCTTACTCTGACTTCTAGCATGATGTGTTTGTGTGTGTTTGATCTCTAGTTTTTTGGAAAAGTCAGGTGTTTGTGTGTGTTTGATCTCTTTAGCTTTTTGGAAAAGTCAGGTTTTTGTGTGTGTTTGATCTCTTTAGCTTTTTGGAAAAGTCAGGTGTTTGTGTGTGTTTGATCTCTTTAGTTTTTTGGAAAAGTCAGCTGCTTATTTATCCCCAGCAGAAGCTTAGAAAGGAAAGCGGTTGTTTTAAGCCCCACTCCGCTTCACAAGATGTTAACAGAATGATGACATCTTTCACTTAAACAGTAATAGTAACCTTATGGAACACAATCGCAATAGCATTTAACAAATTGAATGGCTATTTAGCACACGTAAACCGCACTTCAGTTTTCGTGGTTTATTCAACACCCGAGCCACTTTTTTCATACATGATCAATTAAGTTGTTTGCAGTTTCTATATAGGCGACTCTATATCTGCAATAGCAAGTAATTGTGTACCTCTGAATCTAAAGTACAACAAATGACTGATAGTGACACAAACCGAGTTGCGGCATCTTCAAAGAAACTGTAGCGGTTTGTGGAAACTCCGTCTGCTTGGGCAATGGTAAAATGCAGCTCATATGATGTGATAGTAGCCCTGTCGTGGAAGTACGCTTGTATGCACACAATACTCAATCTACACTAGCACAGCAACAAGCGGTATTAAATGTTCAAAAAGCTCAGTCGACCAGCACCTTAAAAAGGGCAAAGTTGTGTCATTTTTGGGACTATACTTCGCTGTCGTCAAATGAAAAAAGCTGCATCTCACACGCACCTGTCAACTCAGCCACCCAACTAGCTTGACATACATCTCTTGCTTGTCTCACAAACTGTCAATATATCATTTAGATTTTAAAAGTTAGGTCTAGCGCCATAACGAGGCGTCCGATCTGCATCTATACGTATGTCCATGCAAAATAAATTCTTTGAAAAATGCTCACTCTCTGTGGAGGGCATCTATGGGGTTCTATAGCGATAAGTGTTTAAACGAAACGATTGTTGTACCGTATGTAAAAGCCTGTCTGTGTCTGTGGCCAGAAACTGATGGTTTACGGGAGGTTTACGGGAGGCGGAGTAGGCCTTTAAAAACCAGAAGGACATAAACGAAATGATGTCTCCACAAAAGGATTTTCAATATTGTATGCAATAACAAGAATAGCTTTCTGGTGCAAAAAGATTTGTTTCACTGTAAAAGATTCTGAAAAAATGTGTTAAATGCTGGATGTTTTGGTTATTGAGGGTTTCATGTTTGTCTGGTTTCTCGATTTTTCGTGCAGGTGAAGAGGAGAAGGAGTACTGGCGTAAGATGTTCCGTGACATTGCTGAGCGCAAGCAGAGAACTAAGAACAGAAGCTTCCAGACCAGAAAGAGGAGAGGCGGTGGAAGAGGCGGCGGAGGAAGAGGCGGAGGTGGGAGAGGCGGTGGTCGGCCGTTCCACAAGCGTGTAAGATATCTTTTACTTTTTTGAGTCACTTGAGAAAAAGTGACTCTATGTAATCGGTCAGTGTTAGTCTGTCCGGCCGGCCGGCCGTAGACACCACCTTAACGTTGGACTTTTCTCGGAAACTATCAAAGCGATCGGGCTCATATTTTGTTTAGTCGTGACCTCCAATGACCTCTACACTTT